>NC_090372.1:179257061-179579482 GCF_036365525.1 Heterodontus francisci | reverse complement strand
GTCAGTGAAGACTACGGCTCTCCAGGGAGGCTGTCACCGACTTATGTGCCCTGCTGCAAGACGAGTAGTGACCTCTGGGATTTGGGGGTCACCCTATGCCAGTGGCCCTGAAGATCACAGTGGCACTAAACTTTTACACATCTGGATCATTCCAAGGATCCACCAGGGACATGTTTAGGGATCTCACAGGCAGCAGCCCACCACTGCATCAAGGAAGTGACCAACGGCCTGAAAGATCACAGACCTGAAACATTAACTCTGCTTCTCTCTCCACAGATGCTGCCTGACCTGCTGAGTATTGCCAGCACTTTCTGTTTTTATTTCTAATTATGTGTTATTTTCCTACTTCTTCAGCAAAGTTTCACTTGCATGTTTGACAGAATGTTGATGAGGTAAATAATACTCTTCTGCTTATTATTAGTTGACTGACATTTTTTATTGTTATTCCTGAAACAATGTGAACGAATGAAATTGCGAAAAGATGTGCAACAAGATCCTAAACTTGTTGTTTGGAAACATATTCCTGATTTTGCTACGCATTGTGTACAGAGATAAACCTTCCCCTAATGTTTGTTTTCAGTCAGGGATATATTTTGCTCGGTACTTCTACATCTGAAATCCACACTTCAATATTACAAACTTGCAAAGTCATTAGGAGCTCGGGTTCATCTTATTGAGGTGCACTGACTATAATGGAGCTTCAGTTGCGACTTGGTATGATACGTTACGCTGAATGTTTAACTGTTTAGATTAGTTTGGTATGGTCCATTTTTAAGCTGTAAGTCCCAAGTCTCCATCAGCAAAAGGATAGCCCTAATTTGACAGGTCCATTGGTTAAAAAAAAAACCTTTTTGCTGAATTAGCTGAGCAGCTTATATCGGTAGAAACAATGGGCTTGATTTTCAGTGCCCGTTTGTGTCGGGAGAGGGTGTGGGCACAATTTGAAAATCGTATTCCCGGAGGGCAGCACTGGGTCCCGCCACCTCTGGAATGCAATGCGAGTTTCAAAGGGAAGGCAGGAGGGGGAAACGGAGAACCCACTCACCTCCAATTATCTGGTTGTTGAGCTCATTAAGAGGTCTCAGAGGAGCAGTTTCAAATTTTCAATCGGAAGGCACGGGGAACACGCAGTGTCTGGGACATGGCAGGGTGCAGCTGTCTTGAACACAGTGGGGAACTATGAGGGCTCGTGGACTCACTGGTCAATAAACTTAAGAAGTGGACAATAATGCTCAGCTCATCAACCAGTGGCACAGAGTTGGAATCGCTGGTACTGAGAGGCTTGCATTTTTCATCAGTGCGTCGCAGTTCTCCGAAGACGGATGTGAGGCTGCTGGCATCGCTTGAGCAGCAGAGGCTGGCAGAGGAAGCTCTGCTGAACAAATGAGCACCAGCTGAGGTAGTTGACATGGGAGCAGGATTCTCTGTCATTGGACAAAGTAGTGAGGAGGAATTTCAGCAGATGCATCCTCCTGGACAATAGAAGGCCAGAGGAACACAGCGAGGGCTTCAAGGGGAGGCAGGCATTAGCTGAGACATCGGGTGTACTGCCCTAGGGACAGCTACCTGCAAATGACAGAGTGCCAGTGCCGTAGGAGATTGTGCCTATCTAGACAGAAGGTCTTGGGAGATTTGCGCTTTGTCCACATTGACCTGATGTCTCGCAGCCCCCATGGCAGTCCTCTACCTACAGCCATCAAGGTCACTGTCACCCTGAATTTTTATGCTTCCGGGTTGTTCCAAGGATCAGCAGCGGACCTGAGTGGCATCTCGCATTTGGCAGCTCATCATGCCATCAGGAAGGTCATGATGCCGTATTCCAGAGGGCATGGGACTCCAACCATTTCGAGACAGATGGGCCAGCGCAGGCACAGAAGGCATAGGGAGTTGTTTCCATTGATGGATTCCCTCAGCTAGAGGGGGTCATTGATTGCAACCACATAGTCATCAAGGCACCGACAGATCAGCCAGTCAGATTCCTGAAGAGAAAGGACTACCACTCAATGAATGTCCAGCTGGTCTGGGACCACAGGAAGTGAATCTTGCAGGTGTACGCTCGGTTCCCGGGCAGCTGGCATGACTCCTTCATCTTGCGCAAGTCCCAGGTGCCACACCTCTTCAGACCAACATCAAGACTCCATGATTGGCTGTTAGGTGATAATAGGTGAAGAGGTGACTCCTGTCCAATACCCAGACACGATGGAGAGAGGCACTACAACCAAAGCCATCACCTAACACGAACCTGCACTGAACAAACCATTGGCATCCTGAAGATGCGCTTCTATTGACATGACCGGCCAGGTAGTGCCAGCCAGTGTGTCTCATATTCTGGCCGTCAACTGTGCTCTGTACAACATGACGATGCAAAGAGGCCTGGAGCTTGATGACAAGAAGGGCCTTAAATGCCATTCTTCCTCAGAGGAGGATGGGGAGGAGGAAGAAGAGGAAGAGGAGGATGAAAGGGGCGCTGCGGAGGAGGACTGCTGAGGCTGTCCCAGGCCTCACGGCGATCAGCAGGATGATGTAGCCGCAAGGATAACACTGATTCAGCGATGGTTCACTTGAGCGCCTCTCAGCTGTTATGACAGATGACTCTGTAACTCAACCCATCAGAAAGAGAGGGAAATCATCCAGTAAGCTCACACATCTTAAGAATCTCATTGCCACCCAAAAGGTTTGAGAATGGGGTCTCCAACAGCAACATTCTTCCACATCACAAACCATGGAGCCACCCCAGAACCATCCCCCAATCCTGCTCCCGACGCACATTTCACTTTGTCATCAAGCATGACAATGCACAAGACTGTTAGAGATCATCGACACTTATTATTATTAAAGGATAAATAAATGATCAAATTCAGAGAACTTCACTTCGGTGACCATGAGTGACAATGATGCCTTGCGCTCACGCCCACTCCTTCTACCTCTGCTCGCAGCTGAGATGCCCATGGCTTCCATCCTCATCGAGGAGGTGCCCGTGGGGGTTCCTCGACAGGTTTCTGCGGCTGCGTCCTTGCAGGGGCAGCCTCTGTCGCAGGGCCTTGCGGCATGGATAGCTCCTCAGTCAGAGGGGTCACGGAAGCAAGAGATGATGCCAGTGTCCCATGAGAGGTGGTCCCCTCATCAGCCTCTTCAACTGCCTCAGCCCTTTCATGGCTCCCATGAATGCTGGATGAAGCCAACAGATGCGACACAGCTGGCATCCACTCCAAGCATCTCTGTGCCACCAGTGACACTGAGTAGTCAATACTACAGAGACTCTCTCTTCCTGTGCATATCAGCACGCTGCTTCTGCATCCACTTAGAGTGGTGTTGCCTATGTCTCTCCCAGAGGTTGGCTGCTCTTTCAATGGACAAGCACAGGCGCTCAAATCCCGGACCAGTAGAGGAGTCATGATGGTGCACATGCTCTGCATGGACTCCTCCATTGTCTGCCCATGGCTCCGCAATGCCTCAGGGATCTCTGAAATTCGGGAATTAATTTGCCTCTGATGCTCCGAAAAAACCCTCCTTGTTTGTGACACCCGAGGCCCAGCATTGCTGCCCATTGAAGCATAGCTGTGTCCGTCCTCCGTCCTCCAAGGGATACTGCCCACCCTTCTCCGCCTGCTCACTCATTATGAACTGCTCACCCAGTGCTCCCTGTTCTAATCTTGATTTATGCCCAACCGAGGTATGTCAGCACTGGTGGAAGGTACGGAAGGATGATGTGACAGTGCAGGCTCTGGAACATCTCCCCCACCAAGGAGGCCGGTGATCACTGGGATGGGACATACTGTTCCCACTCCTCTACTGGTCCTGTTGGAAACACAAGAAGGTGGTGAGAACTCAGGCTATTCATGAGGTGCATCAGCACAACCAACCCAATAGACTACAGCAGTCGAAGAGCCACAGCTTGCATTGGACAGGAGTTGCACCGATGTCCATCACCTGAAGACACAGCAACCAAATGATCCTGCTGTTCACAGCTTCCTGTCTTGTCATCGCCCACAGCCTGACATGATGGCACCCTCGCAATGCCCAGAGTGGCCTCCTCCGTCATTGTCAGATTGTGCAGGTCCACCATCCGTATGAGCCATCTCGCGATTGTTATACAAAGAACAAAGAACAGTACAGCACAGGAACAGGCCATTCAGCCCTCCAAGCTTGCACCGTCTGATGCCTGTCTAAACTAAAACCTTCTGCACTTCTGGGGATCATATCCCTCTATTCCCATCCTATTCATGTATTTGTCAAGATGCCTCTTAAACGTAGCTATCGTACCTGCTTCCACCACCTCCCCCCGCAGCACGTTCCAGGCACTCACCACCCTCTGTGTAAAGAACTTGCCTCGCACATCCCCTCTAAACTTTGCCCCTTGCATCTTAAACCTATGTCCCCTAGTAACTGACTCTTCCACCCTGGGAAAAAGCTTCTGACTATCCACTCTGTCCATGCCACTCATAACTTTGTAAACCTCTATCATGTCGCCCCTCCACCTCCGTCGTTCCAGTGAAAACAATCCGAGTTTATCCAACCTCTCCTCATAGCTAATGCCATCCAGACCAGGCAACATCCTGGTAAACCTCTTCTGCACCCTCTCCAAAGCCTCCACGTCCTTCTGGTAGTGTGGCGACCAGAATTGCACGCAATATTCTAAGTGTGGCCTAACTAAGGTTCTGTACAGCTGCAGCATGACTTGCCAATTTTTTACTCTATGCCCCGACCAATGAAGGCAAGCATGCCGTATGCCTTCTTGACTACCTTATCCACCTGCGTTGCCACTTTCAGTGACCTGTGGACCTGTACGCCCAGATCTCTCTGCCTGTCAATACTCCTAAGGGTTCTGCCATTTACTGTATACTTCCCACCTGTATTAGATCTTCCAAAATGCATTACCTCACATTTGTCCGGATTAAACTCCATCTGCCATTTCTCCGCCCAAGTCTCCAACCGATTTATATCCTGCTGTATCCTCTGACAATTCTCATCACTATCCACAACTCCACCAACCTTTGTGTCGTCCGCAAACTTACTAATCAGACCAGCTACATTTTCCTCCAAATCATTTATATATACTACAAAGAGCAAAGGTCCCAGCACTGATCCCTGCGGAACACCGCTAGTCACATCCCTCCATTCAGAAAAGTACCCTTCCACTGCTACCCTCTGTCTTCTATGACCGAGCCAGTTCTGTATCCATCTTGCCAGCTCACCTCTGATCCCGTGTGACTTCACCTTTTGTACCAGTCTGTCATGAGTGACCTTGTCAAAGGCTTTACTGAAGTCCATATAGACAACATCCACTGCCCTTCCTTCATCAATCATCTTCGTCACTTCCTCAAAAAACTCAATCAAATTAGTGAGACACGACCTCCCCTTCACAAAACCATGCTGCCTCTCGCTAATAAGTTCATTTGTTTCCAAATGGGAGTAAATCCTGTCCCGAAGAATCCTCTCAATAATTTTCCTACCACTGACGTAAGGCTCACCGGCCTATGAGTTCTCTTTTCCTGCAAGATGAGGAGAGAACGATGTATCAGAGACCTGGTCTCTCTCCACAGCATGACATTGACATGAGCTGCTGCACTCCTCAGTGATGCCCACTCATCAATTGCACCCCATATATGAGGGTGGCTGACTTCTCAGTGATGCAACTGACCAATTGATCTGCCAATGTTGAGGAGAACTATAGTCACTCAATCTGCTCAGCTCGTGTGCATGCTGGCATATGCAAAGTTAGAGGCCTGTCAGCTGGGTGTCACTTGCCATTCACCTTGCCAGACCTTATCAAGTCATTGAATCTTTTCTGGCGCTGGAACCACACCCTCTTGGCCACTCCTCTAGTGTTGACCTCCGTCCAGGTCTTTTTGGTGTCTCTGGGCAAATTTCTTCGGCCCGATGCCGGGAACAATATCTCTTGGCTCTGAGCAACTGCCTTGGTTAACGCCTCAAGAGAGACATCTGAGAACCTTGGGGCCGCCCATGGACACGTACCTTTGCTAATGCTACCCCTATCTAAACCCTCCTGTGCCATCTCCTCAGGAAACGGCAAGCCCTATCATGCTGCCACTTGCCTTTTCAAAGGGTCCCCCATTTTTTGCTCCAGCCTCCAGGCGCCACTCATTGGGTGCCGAATTCACCCTCGGGCCAAATAGACCCTTTGCATTTGAATATCACGTTGTGTCATTGATGTTCCAGGCACTGGGTTCCCGATACCAGATTGAAAATCCAGGCCAATGTTGCAGCGTTAAAACAATATACTGGAGTTGGAGTGTCTCCCATTCACTGAAAGTCATGAGCTGAATCCAAATAAAGATTCCAAAACCATGAACTGTCTGGAAGTCTAAGTACTATAAGAGGTCATGTATTCTTAATTATAAACAAGTACTTTGGTGGCCGGCAGGAATTTCTGACTGTGGGGCAATGGGAGATTTTCTGCTGTTTAGCGCTTCCAGACATAGTCTTAATTTTGATTCCCTCCCCATCTGCGTCTACATTTTTGTTGATCCGAAGTTGGCAACTTTGGTACCAGACAGTTTATAATAAGCTAACAGTCTGTTATAACAAAGATCAACACATTACAAATTTAGCCTGGAGCCTTTGTCTCCACTTAAGAACTGGATGTCAATTATTTTCTCAGTTTCAATTACATTTAAGGTTCACTTTTATGTTGAAGACAAATTCAAAAAAGTATAACTTTAATTAATTAATTTAAGCTAAATACTCAATGCTAACAAGCTCAGTCTTATGTTAAGTCCTGTTGCAATTCTTTTACACTTACAATAACTTCATAAAAATTAAAATTGTAAAAGTAGGTCAAAAAATGGGAGTTCTAGAAACAAGCTTGGTTACCGTGCTTCAAAAACATCACAAAAGTGACTCCATGGATAATTATAGACTAGTTGGGATGTTTTCCTTGAGTTGCTTGAATAAATATGAATCATCCTTTAGGCGATATTTCTAGCGAAATCATAAGCATTATGATGTTGCTACATTTTGCAAGTAAAGAAAATCATTATCAATGGAAACTGCTATGCTTCATCCTCAATCTGTGCAGATCTCAAGTACAGCAGTAGTCAGGGTATTACAACTGGTGACAACATTTCTGAGTTGGGTGGGGAAGAATCAACCAGGTTTACAGTTTGTGCTTGGTAACTAGTATCTCCTGTTGGGAAGGGGACCTGCCTGAATATGAGGTATTGACAGCATCAAACTTTGGTTTGGCACCTTCAGCAACCAACTTGTCATAAGTACTTAATAAGTACTGCCGCCCCTCCTTCTTTCCTTCCTTCCCTACCTTTCCTGAATGCCTTGTATTCAGGAATATTTAGTACTCAGTCCTGCAAGCAGCCCTGTCTAGATTCACATAAGAAGAATGGGCAACTAGATGAGCAACTGGCAGCTTACCAACAACACTAAAATAATACTCCAGAATTATCACCAACTTATAGGAGGAGAAGGGGGAGAAATTTAAGAGAACTGCATGGGGAGAAAAACCTCTAATGACATATTAACTTTGAATTTCCAAGGCAGTATGATATCATGACGATAGCGGAGACCTGGCTCAAAAAAGGGCAGGACTGCATATTAAATATTCCTGGATACAAGGTATTCAGGAAAGGTAGGGAAAGAAAGAAAGGAGGAGGGGTGACAGCATTGATTTAGGAGAATATTGCAGTGCTGAAGAGAGAGGATATTCTGGAGTGGTCAAGGACAGGATATATTTGGTTAGAGTTAAGAAACAATAGAGGTACCATTACACTATTGGGTGTATTCTACAGGCCACCAAATAGTGGGAAAGACATAGAGAAGCAAATTTGCAGGGAAATTACAATTGGAATCAAAGATTGGCAGGCAAACTGTAACTTTAAAGAAGTAACAGTGTGGGTACAGTCGAGTTGCATTCCCATGAGGGGGAAACATAGCGCAAACCCAAAGCTAGATTGAGATAAAGAGTGAGATGAAGCAGAAAAAGTGCGAGTATGACAGGTTGATAATACAAGTGAAAACTAGGCTGAATATAGAAGTTCAAAGCGGAAGTGGAAAAGGAAATAAGAGAAGCAAAGAGAGAATATGAGAAGAGACTGGCAGCTAACATAAAAGGGAATCCAAAAGTCTTCTATATGCATATAAATAGTAAAAGGGTAGTAAGAGGAGGGGTGGGGCCAATTAGGGGCCAACAAGAAAAGAGCTACTAGAAGAGTACTGCATATATCTTTATAAAGAAGAAGATGCTGCCCAAGTCATAGAAAGAAGAGTTAGTTGAGATATATATTATGCTAAAAATTGATAAAAATTAGATATTAGAAAGGCTTGCTGTATGTAAAGTTGATAAGTCACCAGGACCAAATGAGATGTATCCAAGGATACTGAGGGAAGTAAGGGTGAAAATTGCAGAGGCACTGGCCATAATCTTCCAATCCTCCTTGGATTTGGGGTGGTGCCAGAGGACTGGAGAATTTAGAATGTTGCATCCTCGTTCAAAGCAGGGTGTAAGGACAAGATGAGAAATTACAGGCCAGTCAGTTTAACCTCAGTGGTGGGAAAGCTTTTAGAAACATTAATTCAGGACAAAACTAACAATCACTTGGACAAATGTGGATAAATTACGGAAAGCCATCAGGGATTTGTTAAGGGAAAATTGTGTTTAACTAACTTGATTGAGTTTTTGATGAGGTAACAGAAAGGGTTGATGAGGGTATTGCGGTTGATGTGGTGTACATGGAAACCAAAAGGCTTTTGATAAAGTGCTGCATAATAGGCTTTCCAGCAAAGTTGAAGTCCATGGAATAAAAGGGACAGTGGCAGCATAGATACAAAGTCAGCTGAGTCACAGGAAACAGAGACTACTGGTGAATGATTGTTTTTCAGACTGGAGGTAGTTATAAAGTAGGGTTCCCCAGGGCTCGGTACAAAGACAACTGCTTTTCTTGATATATATTATTGACGTAGACTTGGGTGTACAGGGCTCAATTTCAAAGTTTGCAGATGATACAAAACTTGGAAATATCGTGAACTGTGAGGAGGATAGTGATAGACTTCAAGAGGACATAGACAGGTTGGTGGAATGGGCAGAAGATGACGGATGAAATTTAATGCAGAGAGGTGTGAAGTGGTACATTCTGGTAGGAAAAACAAGGATAGTCAATATAAACTAATGGGTACAATTCTAAAGGGGTTGCAAGAACAAACAGACATAGGGTATATGTGCACAAATGAAGGTGGTAGGGCAGCTTGAGAAAAGGTGTATGGGATTCTGGGATTTATAAATAGAGGCATAGAGTACAAAAGCAAGGAAGTTATAATGAAGCTTTATAAAGTGCTGGTTCAGCCTCAACAGGAGTACTGTGTACAATTCTGGGCACCACATTTTAGGAAGGATGTGGAGTCTTTAGAGAGGGTGCAGAAAAGATTCATGAGAATGGTTCCAGGGATGAGGAACTTCAGTTATGGGGATAGATTGGAGAAGCTGGGGCTGCTCTCTTTAGAGAAGAAAATATTGAGAGGAAATTTGATACTGGTGCTCAAAATCATGAGGTGTCTGGACAGAGTAGATAGAGAGAAACTGTTCCCATGGTGGAAGGATCAAGAGCCAGGGTACACTGATTTAAGGTGATTCGCAAATGAACCAATGGTGGCATGACGAAAATCTTTTTACACAGCAAGTGGCTAGAATCTGAAATGCACTGCCTGAGTGCAGTGGAGGCAGATTCAATTGTGGCTTTCAAAAGGGAATTGGATAAGTACCTGAAGAGAAAACATTTGCAGGGCCACAGGGAAATTCTGGGGGAATGGGACAAGCTGATTTGCTCTTGCAGAGAGCTGGCACAGACACATTGGGCTGAATTGCCTCCATTTGTGCTGTAACCTTACAAAGATTCTAAGATATCCTGATTCCACAAAGGCATGTCACTGCCTAGTGCAAGGAGGGCTGGCTGACCAAAATTTCTGTCCCTTCACCTCGTTAGTATGTGCTCCCTGTCCATGGAAAATGTGTACAGGGAGTTAGTCCTCAGTGCTGGTTGGCTGCCAATCAGAAAATTAGGTCAGCCAACAACACTTAGAGGGCCTCTACTCACCCTTACTGAGGAATTCACAGAAATGTTCTTGGCTGGAGTCAGAGGTACTGCTTATCTGGCTCTAATTTACCCAATGATGGCCAAGGAAAAGGACCCAGTATAGGAGGTCCTGATGACTGATGTGCAGGAAAGGAGGGTGTCCTTCTTTGGGGTACTCTCGAAAGAAGGCGTAGGAAGTGATCGCCTGGCAAATGAACACTGTTTACCTGCGTACATTTGAGGTAAAGCTTTTGCGGCATCAGAGGACATGCCAAAATATGTGTACTCATTGTACCATACATGCATATTCTTCATTGAATGTACCTCAATGTAATTTACTACTGGTTCTACTCTCAAACTACATTGTCCTCGTGTCGCTATACATCTTCTTCTATGTAAGTTGCATGGCAACTGGGAGACAGGATTTTCATTCATAGAACTCCTCACAGTTCACACACAAAACAGCATACCATGCAACCTATAAAACTTGAATGAATATGGAAGTGAAATGAAAAAACAGCTGCAAACTATCTTTGAATGAAGCTCCAAAGCAGGCCAGACTCCTTTCATAAAACGTTCCCATTTGTAACGATGAGGAGCTCATTGTGAGTGCAGCTTTACCTGTAGTCAAAAAATTCCAGCGTGTGATCTTATTTTTATGTAAGTGTTAAACAAGCTGACAGCAAAGACCTACCTTTTGGTAGAGAAAACGGCAATCAGAAAATCATACACAGGCTGAGAACAGCAGAAGGTGAGAGGTTTGATTTTCTGACCTGCTAGAGAGACTCCATATCAGATGCAGAGCTTTGAGCAATCTGTCCCAGTTACGTGTGGACGTCAGCTCCTCTCCCTATCATGAATTCTCAAGATCAGCAATTGGTATAAATGTGGTTCAATCTGAGCTTCTTACAATTTCTTTTTCAAACTTCCTGACCTTGATTCATGAACAAAGTGAAGCAGAAATGGTACATTTCAAAGCTCTAGTGCAACAGTACCAGATGAAACCTCTGTAAACTTAATAATCGGATGATCTTTTAGGAGAAAATGTTTCAGGCTAGGTATATCCCAACAAGTAAGGGAACCAAAGCCAGGGCTCCTTGGATGATGAGTGAGATAGAGAAGATGATGAAACAAAAAAAGAGGGTGTATGATGTATGTCAGGTGAAATCTTCAAGCGAGGACCAGGCCAAATACAAAAAGTTGAGAGGGGAAGTGAAGAGGAAAATAAGACTGGCAAAGACAGAATATCAGAATAGAATAGCGTCAACATAAAAGGAAACCCAAAAATCTTCTCCCTGCATGTAAATAGTAAGTGGATAGTAAGAGGTGGAGTGGGGCCTATTAGGGACAAAGAGGGTAATATGTGCTTGGAGGTGCAGGGCAAGGCTAGAATTCTTAATGAGTACTTTGTGTCGGTGCTTACTACAGAAGAGGATGCTGACAAAATATCAGTCGAAGCAGAAATGGTAGAAGTAATAGATGAGGTGAGAATTGACCGGAATGATGTACTGGAAAGGCTGGCCTTGCTTACAGTGGATAAGTTGCCTGATCCCGATGGTTTCCATTCCAGTTTGCTAAAGGAAGTGGGGGTGGAAATAGCAGAAGGGCTTGCCATAATCTTCTAATCCCTAGATACTGTGGAGGTGCCTGAGGATTGGAGAGTGGAAAATGTGACACATTTATTCAAAAAATGGTCTAAGGACAGCCCTCGTAACTACAGGTCAGTTAGTTTAACATCTGTGGAGAGCATGGTTTTAGAAACAATAATCAGGGAAAACCTCAACAGGCACTTGGAGAGGTCTGAGTTAATTAAGGATAGCCAGCACAGATTTGTAAAAGGCAGACCATACTTGACTATTCTAATTGAATTTTTTGTTGAAGTAACAGAGAGGGTTGATGAAGGGAATGCAATGGATATTGTCTATATGGATTTGAAGAAAACATTTGGCAAAATACCACATAAAATGCTAGTTAACAAAACTGAGGCTCATGGAACAGGAGGATCAGGGTCAGTGTCAGCTTGGATAAAAAATTGGTTTTGGGACAGAAAACAGCGAGTCGTGGTAAATGGTTATTTTTCAGACTGGAGGATGGCAGGCAGTGGTGTTCCCCAAGGGTCAATACTTGGACCACTGCTTTTTCTGATATACATAAATCACTTGGATATTGGAATACAGAGCAAAATTTCAAAATTTGCTGATGATACAAAACTTGGAGGCATGGTAGAGAGTGAAAATGAGACCAATTGACTACAACAGGACATAGGTAGGCTAGCAGAATGGACAGACATGCAGCAGATGGAATTTCATGCACAGAAGTGTGAGATGATGCATTTTGGTAGAAAAGATAGGAAGAGGCAATGAAGACTTAATGGCACATTTAGAAAGAGGGACTTGGGGGTTCATGTGCATAGGTCTTTGAAGGTGGCAGCACATAGAGAGAAAATGGTAAGCAAAGTATATGGGATCTTGAGCTTCATAAATAGAGGTATTGAGTACAAAAGTAGAATAGTTTTTTGAGCCTCTATAAAGCTCTGGTTAGGCCACAACTAGAGTATTACATCCAGTTCTGGTCACCACACTTTAGGAAGGATGTGAGGGTCCTTGACTGGGTGCAGAGGAGATTTATCAGAATTGTTCCAGGGATGGGGGATTTTAGTTACAAGGTTAGGTTGGAAAAGCTGGGGTTGCTCTCTCTGGAGCAAAGGAGATTGAGGGGAGATTTGATAGAGGTGTACAAGATTATGAGAGGTTTAGATAAGGTAGACAAGGAAAAACTGTTCCATTAGCTGATGGTACAAGGACCAGGGAACACAAATTTAAGGTTTTGGGCAAGAGACGCATGGGGGATGTGAGGAAGAACTTTTTTACGCAGCATGTGGTAGTGACCTGGAATTCGCTGCCTATGAGGGTGGTGGAAGCAAAAAGGAAATTTGATGGATACTTGAAGGAAATAAACTTGCAGGGCTAGGGGGCAGGGCGTAATAATGGGACTGACTGGATTTCTCTAGGGAGAACTGGCATAGACTCGATGGGCCAAATGGCCTCCTTCTGTGCCCTAAATGACTCTGTTGTTCTATGACTCTATTAGACAGCGTGTTTTCAGGACTATAGACTCCAGGTACTCGCTTGTTAAGTGGACACCAATCTGAAGGTGATATTTGGCAAAGAAGTGTTTTTACAGGGCTAATTTTTGTAAATGTTCTCTGCTGATTCCACCCCCAAATAAGCCCCCTCCCACCCCATCACCCATCTACTGTCCTGAAGATATTGGCTCAGATATTTACAGAGGCGGGTTACATAGGCGGGAAGGCAGTATTTTGGATGGGAAACTTGGAAGTCCAGGTTTCCATGCATTTTAAAAAAATTTTCTTGAAATGTGGGCATCGCTGGTAAGACCAGCACTTATTTCCCATTCCCAATTACCCTTGATAAGGTGGTTGTGAGCTGCCTTCTTGAACCGCTGCAGTCCATGTGGTGCAGGTACACCCACAGTGCTTTCAGGAAAGAAGTTCCAGGATCTTTACCCAGTGACAATGAAGGAACGGTGATATAGTTCCAAATCAGGTTGGTGTGTGGCTTGCAGGGGAACTTGCAGGTCGTGGTGTTCCCATGCATCTGCTGCCCTTGTCCTTCTAGTTGGTAGAGGTCAGGAGTTTGGAAGGCGCTGTTGAAGGAGCTTTGGTGAGTTTCTGCAGTGCATCTTGAAGGAATTGAATGTTTAAGATGGTGGTTGGGGTGCCAATCAAGTGGGCTGCTTTGTCCTCGATGGTGTCAAGGGTCTTGAATGTTGAAGCTGCACCCATCCAGACAATTGAAGAATATTCCATCCCACTCCTGACTTGTGCCTTGTAGATGGTGGACAGGCTCTGTGGAGTCAGGAGGTGAGTTACTCAATGCAGAATTCCCAGCCTCTGACCTGCACTTATAACCACAGTATTTATATGGCTGATCCAATTAAGTTTCTGGTCAATGGTAACACCCAGGATGATGGGAGATTCAGCAATGGTACTGTCATTAAATATCAAAGGGAGGTGGTTACATTCCCTCCTGTTGGTGATGGTACTTGTGTGGTGTGAATGTTACTTGCTACTTATCAGCCCAAGCCTGAATGTTTTCCAGGTCTTGCTGCGTGCAAGTATGGACTGCTTTAGTATCTGAGGAACTGAACATTGTACAATTATCAGTGAACATCTCCACTTCTGACCTTATGACAGAGGGAAGGTTATTGATGAAGCAGTTGAACATGGTTGGGCCCAGGACACTACCCTGAGGAACTCCTGCAATGATGTCCTTGGGCTGAGATGATCAGCCTCCAACAACGACAACCATTTTCCTTTGTGCTAGGTATGACTCCAACCAGTGGAAAATTTTCTCCCTGATAGACATTGACTTCAATTTTTCTCTGGCTCCTTGATGCCATACTCAGTCAAATGCTGCCTTGATGTCGAGGGCAGTCACTCTCACCTCACCTCTGGAATTCAGTTCTTCAGCCATGTTTGGACCAAGGCCGTAACAAGGTCTGGAGCCGAGTGCCCCTGGCGGAATCCAAATTCAGCATCGGTGACTCTTGGGGCAGTAATTGCCCGGATTGGATTTGTCCTGCTTTTTCTGGACAGCACATACCTGGGCAATTTTCCATATTGCCGAGTAGATGCCAGTGTTGTAGCTATGCTAGCTAGGGATGTGGCTAGTTCTGGAGCACAGGTCTTCACTTCAGGCGGGATGTTGTTGGGGCCCATTGGGCAGAATTTTCTTAGCCCCCCGAGTGGGGGGCACCATGAAAATAGTGGGCAGCCACATCGGGACGGCTCGCTGTGCATTCCTGCTATGGGGAAAGTTTTCCAGTGGTGGATAGGGAGACAGATCAGCTGTCTGCTGAACAGAGGCAGGCAACCAATTTGCAAGTTTAAGGCTCCAATTCGGGGTGATATTACCAGCTTGCTGGCATTTTAGCAGCTGTGGAGCGGCCCCCTTCAACACCACGTGTGGAGGTCACCAGCTCCATGGAGGCTGCCTCCCTGTGGCAGTCCTGGGGGGGGCCATTGGAACCAAAGGAAAGGCAGCACCCATGGCCCCAGTTTGCCATCCAGGGCCTCTGATTCAAGGGGCCTGCATGCATGGCCTCGCTGAAATTTTATTTTAAACTTACCCCTTCAAGGGCACATCCATGATGTAACGTCCTCGTGGTCCCCGATCTGCCTCAGCAGCGCCCAACTCTTCCGGTGGGGCTGCCAAGGCTTCAGAGCTGCTGGCCCTCTGATACAGGTGGCAGCAACGGGAACACACCCGCCATCCTTAATAGGACAGCGAGCTCAGAGGCAGCTAATTAGGAGGCTGCCTCTGGGATAATAACTTTCCCGGTCTGGCTCCTGGCAAGTTTAGTCCTGAATCCTATGTGAAAATCTTGCCCATAGCCTTTGCAGTATCCAGTGCCTTTAGCCATTTCTTGATATGGAATGAATCGGATTGGCTGAAAGACTGGCATCTCTGATGCTGAGGACCTCAGGAGGAGGCTGAGATAGCTCATCCAGTTAGTACTTCTTCCTGAAGATGGTTGCAAATGCTTCAGCCTTGTCTTTTGCACTGACATGCTGGATTGCCTCATCATTGAGGAAGGGAATATTTGTGGAGCCTCATCCTCCTGTTAGTTGTTTAATCGTCACCACCCGCCATGACTGGATGAGGTAGGACTGCAGAGTTTTATTCTGATCCGTCAGTTGCGGAATCGCTTAGCTCTGTCTATAACATGCTGTTTCTGCTGTTTAGCACACATGTAGTTCTGTGTTGTAGCTTCATCAAGTTGACATCTCATTTTTAGGTATGCCTGGTGCTGATCCTGGCATGCCCTCCTGCACTCCTCATTGAACCATTGGGTTCATCCAATGGCTTGATGGTAATGGTAGAGTGAGGGATATGCTGGGCTATGAGGTTACAGTTTGTGGTTGAATACAATTCTGCTGCTGCTGATGGCCCACAGTGCCTCATGGATGTCCACTTTTGAGCTGCTAGGTGTTCTGAATCTATCCCATTTAGCATGGCGGTCATGTCACACAGCACGATGGCGGGTATTCTCAGTGTGAAGTCAGGACTTTGTCTCCATGACGATTGTGTGGTGGTCACTCGTATGAATACTGTCATGGACAGATGCATCCGTGACAGTGAAGGTGAGGCCAAGTTGGCTTTTCCCTTGTGTTAGTTCTCCCGCCACCTCATGCGGGCCCAGTCTAGCAGATATTCCCTTCAGGATTTGGTCTGCTCAGTCAGTAATGGTGTTACTAAGCTACTCTTGGTAATGGACATTGAAGTCCCCACCCAGAGTACAGTTTGGGCCCTTGCTACCCTCAGTGCTCCTTCCAAGTGGTGTTCAACATGGAGGAGTACAGATTCATCAGCTGATGGGTGGTGGTGGTAGGTGGTAATCTGGTAATCAGCATGAGGTTTCCTTGCCCATGTTTGACCTGATGCCATGAGACTTCTTCGGGTCCAAAGTCAATGTTGAGGGCTCCCACTGACACTCTCTTCTGACTGTATACCACTATTCTGCCACCTCTGGTAGGTCTGTCCTTCTGATTAGACAGGATATACCCAGGGATGGGGATGGAGGAGTTTGCAACGATAGCTGAAAGGTATGATTCTGTGTGTATGACAGTCTGTGGAACAGCTGTCCAATTTTAGCACAATTCCCCAGATGTTAGTGAGGAAGATTTTGCAGAGTTGACTGGGTTGGGTGTCCATTGTCATTTCTTCTTGCCTAAGCCGGGTGGTCTGTTCTGTTTCATTCTTATTCATTCTTGTACAATTGAGTGGTTTGCTAGGTCAGTTAAGAGTCAATCACATTGCTACGGTGCAGTTAGTAGCACTGTTACCTCTGAGTCTTAAGGTTCTGGGTTCAGCTCCCACTCCAGTCTTGAGCACAAAAATCAAGGTTGATGCTCCAGTGCAGTAGTGAGGGAGAGCTGCACTGTTGGAGGTGCTGTCGTTTAGATGCGATGTTAAATGGAGGTCCCATCTGCTTGCTTTGGTGGATGTAAAAGATCCCATGGTATCCCCTTGTCTTGGCCAATATTAACCCCTTAATCAACATCACAAAACAGATTATCTGCTCATTATTGCAAAGTTGTTTGTGGGAGTTTGCTTTGTTGCATTTAACGGGCTCCCTAGGTGGTGGTGGCAGAGTGCCTGTTACCTTCCCATTGCATTGCAATTAAGTTGGGGGTACACAATGGCCTCTCACCCAGAGGCCTGTTGAGGCCCTTAAGAGGCCTATAATTAGCCACTTAAGGGCCTCTTCCTGCCAACGCTAGAATTAAGCCAGCAACAGGGGGGGAGCCTCTGCTACACTGCGAGGTCATCCAGTATAGTGAGATGACTTCCCCGTGGGCGTGGGGGGGGGAGGGCCTCCTCTGTGGGCAATCTGTGGCCCACAGAGGGCCCCCAGTGGCAAACTACCCACCTCCCTGCATATCACCTGCCCTGCACTCATCACCCACCCACCATTACTGGGGTCTGCCAAACTGGCCCCAGTGACTGCCGCCTCATGTACCGGAGATCCCAGTCTCCAGCACTGGGCTTGATTCCAAGGCCTCTCGCAGTATGGCTATAAAGCGCTTTGAGACAGCTGGTGGTCATGAAAAGTGCTATATAAATGCAAGTCTCTCTTTTCTTTTTGGAGTGACAAATAAGCCAGATGGGGTAATGGTGAAAGATTTCCTTCTCTAAAGGGCCAGATGGATTTTTAAGACAATCCGGTTTCATGATCACCATTACAGAGACTAGATTTTTCTTCCAGATTTACTTAATTAATTGAATTTAAATTCCCCAGCTGCCATGGTGGGATTTGAACACATATCTCCAAAGCATTAGTCGGGGCCTCTGGATTACTCATCCAGTAATATATCCACTATGCTACTCTTCCCCAGAGTTTTAACTCCACCAAGTGCATTTTTTGCATTTGACAGTTTCCCCTCCTGGAAGTCAGCCTGGTTGACAGGCTTGGCTTCTAGTCAGGTAGGGAGAGGCCAGGTCCAATGTACAACCCATAGGCGTGGGGAGTTATATCCCTTGGTGGAGGGTGGGGGGGACGTCCAAAACTGAATCCCAGGATGTGGGGTCTGCTTCCCACCCCCAGGGGGGCAGATCTAGAGGAGTGATGGATCTTTGGCCCGCTGGGGCTCCAATCATAGTGGCGGTGTTTGATCCCTGATCCCACTGAGAAGTCCAAACTGTGACAGGAGGGCTGAGAAGAGGCTGATCCCTGTCTCCAGGGAGGGGTTGAAATTTCTGGAGTTGCAGGGTGGGGGGTGTGCATTCCTGTTCCACCTGGCCCACAAGCAGCGCTGTAAGCTCACTTGCCTTCACCCCAAAGCTGTCCTTCAGCCTCCCTTTAGCTGTTAGATTTCCTGAGGTCAGCAAAACATAGCGGGCCAATGTTAAACCTGCAAAGTACCTTAAATCTGAGGCTACCAGCCTCATTAAAATATTTAAATTACCAACTCATCTCCTGGGAATGGGTTGGCAGTCTACCAGCCTGCCCCTTGTCCCGCCTCCTTTAACTGGAAATTGGTTGTGCTGATGGAGGTCTGGGGTTGGGTTTCATGTTTTTAAAATTTTGACATCTGGCCCAAACTTAATCCAATTGCTGTAGGTGCTAAAATTCAGACCATTGATTCCTTGCTGGCTACAGAATCATACAAAGTACAGAAAAGGAGGAGGCCATTCAGCCATCTTGGCTGTGCCCATGTTAGGTCTGCAACTGAAACTATTCAGTTTCCCATTCTTCCCCATATTATTCCAAGGGCATCAGTTGACTTCTGGCATTTTACTCAAGCGGCCTTAGCTAGGAGTGTTCGCATACCAACTGGCTATGTGAACATTATAGTCCAGCCGGATCTTGTTCTCACCTGACATCTAGAAACATGTACACCTGGTATCAGGTAGCACTCACAAGCAGGAACTCTCAATGATTTTTCAATCTCAAGGAGATCAGCTAACTTAGCACATGTCTGGCATTGAACATGCTCTGTATGGCTCAGCCATAACTATATGAACTTCTTGAACCAATAGGAAAGTCTATGGCATGATCAATATTCTCCAGTTCAGCTCCTTCCAAAATCCCCATGCTCTTGTCCCTGACTCTATCTCTGGCTGTTCATTTAGGCCAAACCTGATATTCACAACCACAGTGTAGCATATAAAAACCCTATATCCTACACTTATTTCTATCTCTGTAACATTGCCCATTTCTAACTTTGCCTCATTCCCACCATAACTGAAATTATATTTCCCTTGCTGGTCTTCCCTCAAATCTTAAAACTTCTCATCGCTAAACACATTGAATTCAATACATTGAATTGGATGGGCATTTGCTGGAAATAACCTTGCAGGGCATGGGGGATATAATGGGGGAATGGGACTGACTGGATTGCACTAGAGAGAGCCAGCATGGACTTGATGGGCTAAATGGCCTTCTGTTCCGTAAGGACTCTAGACTCAACCTCATGTTCTCATTTACAAATCCCTCCATGCTTTACCCTACCCTACCTGCAAGCTCGATGTCCCAACCTTTGACCTTCCAACTTTCCACTCCAAGACCAGTGTAAAGCCTTCATCATCTCAGACATACTGTCCGAAATGCTGTTCCCAAACCCCTCTGCATTGCAACGTCTCCCCTCACCCTTAAAAACTTCTTCAAAATCATGCTTTCAGTTATCTCCCTGTATGCTTTTACTTCCAGCTTCTATTTTTTTTCTGGTGAGGGGGGGCATCCATGTTTGGAATTAATTGAATAGCCCCCCCACCCACCACCCCCACCCCCTCCCCCCACGCCCTCCCCAGATCCTCACAAATAGCGAGAAACTGCTTGGGGTTTAATATAACCTCCAGGACGAATGAATGTCATAACATCTGCATAACATTTCACTAAGTGCAGGGTAAAAACAGCAAGAAAAGCATTAAACGCTAGGTGGAACTGATTGAGGATGGCCCTGGGAGTAGAAGAAACTTTCTGAAGATGCATGTAAGTTGGGGTAGTTTTTGGCTTTGGAGATTAAGAAGAGAATCAGAGAGGGTAAAGGATACAGCCTCCACAACTTATTCTGTAAAGTTTTCTCAAAGTATCTAGAGGCATGAATGCTCCTCCTGGCTTTACCATAATCTTCCCAACTGTTGCTCAGTGCACCCCTCCTCCCTGCACCCCCAACCACCACCCAGACTATCTTCGTCCCTCCCTTAAATGCCTAATTCTGCCTTGGCTTTGTGAAGGAGCCCTGACTTTGAAAATGGCCTCTCACTGATGCCCTTTGGGCGAGTGATATAATCTCTTCGCAAGACCAATGTGCATTCAAACTGTCCCTGCTATATTTTTGTAAAACAGTGCCAAAGTCTAACTGCTGTAAAGTATCAACATAAAATTAAACAGTGCATAATGCATTAGCAATTGATTTGTTGCTGTTGTAACCTCTAGTTAGATCAATAAAGATCCTGTGGTTACAAATGTGCTGTAACATACCGTAACACAGTTGAATTCTAATCTCTCCAAAAAGACCCAGGACCAACACTACAAAGCCCAAGCACCATCATTGGAAAAGATTCTACAGCTGCAAAACACGATGGTGTGTCAATACTACAAGAACAGGCAACTGGCACAGAAAATCTAACAGAAGACCAGCAGAGGAATGCAAGACAGAAAGAACCATATTTGGTTGAAGGCTTTGCAGGCTTAAGACATAAGGCTAATCAGCAAAGCTCCAGAATATCCATCCATCTTTACACCTCATTTTTCAAACCTATCTTCTATCCTCTGGACATCCACCCCACCCCCACAATACAGATGCTTTACTGATGTTTACTTGTGCTGTCTGTATTATAGATTCCTGAACTAAGTCACTAGATCTGCAATCTAGTCCTCCTTTGTGAAGAACCTGATTAACACATCTGCCATTCTCTGACCCTCTCTATTTATCTTTTTCCAACTTATCTATGAATATTATCAACATTATTTTCAGATGTATAACAGTCATTATACTTCCAATGGGGTAATATATATATATCATAAGATGTTCCATCCAACTAGCAAAAACAGAAGGACATTAGTCCTTTCATTTGGCAAGAATTTAGATGACATTCGCCGAGCTCCAATTTCAGATCTTTTCACTATATGAGGCATTTTATAAGATTCAGCTATAACAATACTTAGGGCCCATTTTGCCAATGATAAAAATACAATAACATTCTGCCAAAATAACACATTTTTACTATTTTATGGTGGATGTGACAATTTTTTTTTCTCCTGGTAGATCGTGGCCATTTATTTTTTGACTAGAGTAAAAGTTATATGCTTCTCTTTCGAGGCCTTGTACAACAACAAGAAAAACTGATATTTATATAGTGCCTTGAATGCAATAAAACATCCCAAGCCACTTCACAGAATTACTCTAAAACAAAATATGACACCAAGCCACATAAGGAGCTATTAGATCAGATGACCAAAAGCTTGGTCAAAAAGGTAGGTTTTAATGAGTGTCTTATAGGACAAAAGCATGAGAGGTGTAGGGAGGGATTTCCAGACCTTAGGGCCTCAGCAACTGAAGGCACAGGGGTGGTGCAGTGGCGCAGTGGCACCGCAGCCTCCCAGCTCCAGCGACCTGGGTTAGGTTCTGGGTACTGCCTGTGCGGAGTTTGCAAGTTCTCCCTGTGACTGCGTGTGTTTCCACCGGGTGCTCCGGTTTCCTCCCACAGCCAAAGACTTGCAGGTTGATAGGTAAATTGGCCATTGTAAATTTCCCCTAGTGTAGATAAGTGGTAGGAGAATGGTGGGGATGTGGCAGGGAATATGGGATTAATGTAGGATTAGTATAAATGGGTGGTTGCTGGTCAGCACAAACTTGGTGGGCCGAAGGGCCTGTTTCAGTGCTGTATCTCTCTCTATGACTCTAAGGTGCAGCCACCAATGGTGGAGCAATTAAAATTGGGGATGCTCAAGTGGCCAGAATTTGAGGAGCACAGATATCTCAGAGGGTTGTGAGGTTGGAGGAGATTACAGAGATGGGGAGGGGTGAGACCATGGAGGACTTTGAAAACAAGGATACTTGATGAGAAGCCAATGTAAATCACTGAGCAGAGGGGTTACAGGTGAGCCGGATCCTTTGCGAGTTAGGACTTGGGCAGCAGTGTTTTGGATGACCTCAAGTTTACAGAGCATAGATTATGGGTGATCAGCCAGGAGTGCATTGAAATAGTCAAGTCTAGAGGTCACGAAGGCATGAATGAGGGTTTCAGCAGCAGATGAGCTGAGACAGGGGCGAAGTCAGGTGATGCTACGGAGTTAGAAATAGGCAGTCTTTATAATGAACTCAGGGAGCTGGGTGTCCTGGTACCTTTTTTTAATTCGTTCATGGGATGTAGGCGTCGCTGGTGTTACGACCAAGTGAGAATGGTGTCTAGGGGTCTTTTACTGTCTTCATCTGGTCTTATAGTAACAGGGTATAATTTTTAAGCACACTGTCTTTTGAGTTCCCCCTTGATGAATCTTTGTTCACCACTTTCCAATTATAACATAGGAACAGGAGTAGGCCATTCAGCCCCTTGAGCCTGTCCCGCCATTCAATGAGATCATGGCTGATCCACGGCCTAACTCCATATACCTGCCTTTGGCCAATATCCCTTAATATCTTTGCTTAACAAAAATCTATCTATCTCAGATTTAAAATTAACAACTGTTCGAGCTTCATCTGCTGTTTGTGGGAGAGAGTTCCAAACCTCTACCACCCTTTGCGTGAAGAGGTGATTCCTAACATCTCTGCTGAACGGTCTGGTCCTAATTTTTAGACTATGCCCCCTAGTTTTATAATCTCCAACCAGTGGAAATAGTTTATCTTTATATAGCCTGCCTTTTCCTGTTAATATCTTGAAGACTTCAATCAAATCACCCGTTAACCTTCTAAATCCTAGTGAAAACAGGCCTAATTTGTGTAATCTCTCCTCATAACCTAACCCCTGTAGTCCAGGTAAGGCAAAGAAATGAGCATAAGCAGGCCTTCTTAGGTTTAAAGAAGAAAAGTGAAATTTATTAAACCTTAAACTTAAACTCCGATTCGACAAGCACCTGCAAATGGAGACAGAAAAGAGCAGAAGAAAAATAAAGTTAAAAAGTTTGAGGCAATCTCTGAAGAGGTTTTTTTTTTACTGTGCTTCAAGCTTGCTGTAGTCCTTGATTGTAGGTAGTCTTGCTTTTCATTGGGGCCCAGTATTCTTCTTAAACCTTGTTCACTGCAGGAGAGTTTTTCTCTTGGGGTTCATGTGTCTTCAATAGGTCTTCAGTTCTGTGAGAAAGAGATGGCAGTAGACAGGAGAGAGGTATTCTCAGTCCAGGAGAAAAGAGCTTTCTGCCTTTCAAACACTCAAGTTCAAATTCGAACAGCTCCAACCACCAGTTAGTCATGTGACTAAACTGGTCTGACTAGGTCTCCTGTGTATTGGAGAAGCAGGGACTGGGTTCTTTGTTCCAACACTGTCTGCTAGCATGCAAAAAAGATCTTCTGGCAAGGGGCCTGGCAATTCCTTGTGATAGGCCCTCTTTTCTTCCCAGCAACATTTTTAGGTTTTAACGTTCATGTGGCGAAATAATGTGTGCTTCATTCTTGGCAGGTGGGGGCCTGCATGACAGCAGGGAACAGTGACCATAATTCCATAAGTTTTAAGGTACTTGTGGATAAGGATAAGAGTAGTCCTCGGGTGAAGGTGCTAAATTGGGGGAAGGCTAATTATAACAATATTAGGCAGGATCTGAAGAATTTAGATTGGGGGCGGCTGTTTGAGGGTAAATCAACATCTGACATGTGGGAGTCTTTCAAATGTCAGTTGATTAGAATCCAGGACCAGCATGTTCCTGTGAGGAAGAAGGATAAGTTTGGCAAGTTTCGGGAACTTTGGATAACGCGGGATATTGTGAGCCTAGTCAAAAAGAAAAAGGAAGCATTCGTAAGGGCTGGAAGGCTAGGAACAGACGAATCCCTTGAGGAATGTAAAGACAGTAGGAAGGAACTTAAGCAAGGAGTCAGGAGGGCTAAAAAAGGGGTTATGAAAAGTCATTGGCAAACAGGATTAAGGAAAAGCCCAAGGCTTTTTATACGTATATAAAGAGCAAGAGGGTAACTAGGGAAAGGGTTGGCCCACTCAAGAACAGAGATGGGAATCTATGTGTGGAGCCAGAGGAAATGTGCGAGGTACTAAATGAGTACTTTGCATCAGTATTCACCAAAGAGAAGGACTTGGTGGATGATGAGCCTAGGGAAGGGAGTGTAGATAGTCTCAGTCATCTCATTATCAAAAAGGAGGAGGTGTTGGGTGTCTTGCAAAGCATTAAGGTAGATAGGTCCCCAGGGCCTGATGGGATCTACCCCAGAATACTGAGGGAGGCAAGGGAAGAAATTGCTGGGGCCTTGACAGAAATTTTTGCATCCGCATTGGCTACAGTTGAGGTCCCAGAGGACTGGAGAAGAGCCAATGTTGTTCCTTTTTTAAGAAGGGTAGCAAGGATAATCCAGGAAATTATAGGCCGGTGAGCCTTACGTCAGTGCTAGGGGAATTATTAGAGAGGATTCTTCGGGCCAAGATCTACTCCCATTTGGAAACAAACGAACTTATTAGCGAGAGACAGCATGGTTTTGTGAAGGGGAGGTCGTGTCTCACTAATTTGATTGAGTTTTTGAGGAAGTGACAAAGATGATTGATGAAGGAAGGGCAGTGGATGTTATTTATTTAGAGATACAGCACTGAAACAGGCCCTTCGGCCCACCGAATCTGTGCCAACCAACAACCACCCATTTATACTAACCCGACAGTAATCCCATATTCCCTACCACCTACCGACACTAGGGGCAATTTACAATGGCCAATTTACCTATCACCTGCAAGTCTTTGGCTGTGGGAGGAAACCGGAGCACCCGGCGAAAACCCACGCGGTCACAGGGAGAACTTGCAAACTCCGCACAGGCAGTACCCAGAATTGAACCCAGGTCCCTGGAGCTGTGAGGCTGCAGTGCTAACCACTGCGCCACTGTGCCGCCCAAATCTATATGGACTTCAGTAAAGCCTTTGACAAGGTCCCTCATGGCAGACTGGTATAAAAGGTGAAGTCACACAGGATGAGAGGTGAGCTGGCAAGATGGATACAGAACTGGCTCAGTCATAGAAGACAGAGGGTAGCAGTGGAAGGGTACTTTTCTGAATGGAGGGATGTGACTAGTGGTGTTCCGCAGGGATCAGTGCTGGGACCTTTGCTCTTTGTAGTATATATAAATGATTTGGAGGAAAATGTAGCTGGTCTGATTAGTAAGTTTGCGGACGACACAAAGGTTGGTGGAGTTGCGGTTAGTGATGAGGATTGGCAGAGGATACAGCAGAATATAGATCGGTTGGAGACTTGGGCGGAGAAATGGCAGATGGAGTTTAATCCGGACAAATGTGAGGTAATGCATTTTGGAAGGTCTAATGCAGGTGGGAAGTATACAGTAAATGGCAGAACCCTTAGGAGTATTGATAGGCAGAGCGATCTGGGCGTACAGGTCCACAGATCACTGAAAGTGGCAACGCAGGTAGATAAGGTAGTCAAGAAGGTATACGGCATGCTTGCCTTCATCGGTTGGGGCATAGAGTATAAAAATTGGCAAGTCATGCTGCAGCTGTACAGAACTTTAGTTCGGCCACACTTCGAATATTGCGTACAATTCTGGTCGCCACACAACCAGAAGGACGTGGAGGCTTTGGAGAGGATACAGAAGAGGTTTACCAGGATGTTGCTTGGTCTGGAGGACATTAGCTATGAGGAGAGTTTGGATAAACTCAGATTGTTTTCACTGGAACGACGGAGGTGGAGGGGCGACATGATAGAGGTTTACAAAGTTATGAGCGGCATGGACAGATTGGATAGTCAGAAGCATTTTCCCAGGGTGGAAGAGTCAGTTACTAGGGGGCATAGGTTTAAGGTGCGAGGGACAAAGTTTAGAGGGGATGTGCGAGGCAAGTTCTTTACACAGAGGATGGTGAGTTCCTGGAACGTGCTGCCGGGGGAGGTGGTGGAAGCAGGTACGATAGCGACGTTTAAGAGGCATCTTGACAAATACATGAGTAGGATGGGAATAGAGGGATAGGGACCCCGGAAGTGCAGAAGGTTTTAGTTTAGGCAGGCATCAAGATCGGCGCAGACTTGGTGGGCCGAATGGCTTGTTCCTGTGCTGTACTGTCCTTTGTTCTTTGACACTGGCTAGGCCAGCATTTATTGTCCATCCCTAACTGCTCTTGAGAAGGTTGTGGTGAGCTGCCTTCTTGAACTGCTGCAGTCCATGTGGGGTAGGTACACCAACAGTGCTGTTAAGGGAATTCCAGGATTTTGACCCAGAGACAGTGAAGGAATGGTGATATCGTTCCAAGTCAGGATGGTGTGTGGCTTAGAGGGGAACTTGCAGTTGGTAATGCTCCCATGCATCTGCTGCCCTTGTCCTTTTACGTAGTAGAGGTCACAGATTTGGAAGTTGTTGTCTAAGGAGCCTTGGTGCGTTGCTGCAGTGCATCTTGTAGATGGTACACGCTGCTGCCACTGTGCATTGGTGGTGGAGTGAGTGAATGTTTGTTGTCGGGGTGCCGATCAAGTACCCCAAGCAGGTTGCTTTGTCCTGGATGGTGTCGAGCTTCTTGAGTATTGTTGGAGCTGCACCCATCTAGGCAAGTGGAGAGTATTCCATCACAATCCAGACTTGTGCCTTGTAGATGGTGGACAAAGGCTTTGGGGGGTCAGAAGGTGAGTTACTTGCCGTAGGACTCCTAGCCTCTGACCTGCTCTTGCAGCACATGAATCACAAAATGTTGGTATGCAGATACAGCAAGTCATTAGGAAGGCAAATGGAATGTTATTGTTTATTGCAAGGGGAATGGAATGTAAAAGTAGGGATGTTTTTCTCCAGTTGTACAGGGTATTGGTAAGACCATAAATGGAGTACTGTGTATAGTTTTGGTCTCCTTCTTTAAGAACAGATGTAAGTGTGTTAGAGGCTGTTCAGAGAATGTTCACTCAACTGATACCAGGGATGGGAGTTTATCTTATGAAGAAAGGTTGGACAGGTTGGATCTGTAATCATTGGAGTTTAGAAGAATGAGAGGCGATCTTCTTGAAACGTATAAGATCATGAGGGAACTTGACAGGGTGGATGCTGAAAGGCTGTTTCCCCTTGTGAGAGAGACTAGAACTAGGGGGCACAGTTTAAAAATAAGGGGTCGCCCATTTAACACGGAGATGAGGAGAAATTTTTTCTCTCAGGGGGTTGTGAATCTTTGTAACTCTCATCCCCAGAAAGTGGTGGAGGCAGGGTCATTGAATATTTTTAAGACAGAGGTAGGTAAATTCTTGGCAAACAAGGGAGTCAAAGGGTATCGGGGGTAAGCGGGAAAGTGGAGTAAAGGTCACAATCAGATTAGCCATGACCTTATTAAATGACGGAGCAAACTCAAAGGGGCCGGATGTCCTAGTCCTGCCCTTAATTCGTATGTTCGTATGTAATGGCATAAGTATAAGGCCTTGTATAAGAAATTAAATGATTTACAGAACCTGTTGTCCACACTGCAGTATAAAAACAAAACAGCCCAAAGATTTGGCTGAAGGTCAGGCATATGGTGGTTAAGAAGTATAAAAATACAAAAAAGCTCTGATTTCAAACTAGGTAGGAGGTGAATTTCATGACTGTTTCAGCTTTTTTTCTGTTGTATAATTGTGAGGTGTAAAGTTGGTGGCAGGAAAGTGTCTCGGTTTGTTTCCCACCATTAAATTTGAGTTTCCTTGGGCATTTTGGCACTTCCCTTGATCCGTCCACTAAGTCCCAAACTCCCTCATTTGATTATATGGTCAATAGCCAACAGTGTTACAACTCCAAGTTTACTGCTTTTACACTCTCACTGCAATCAGAGTAACTTAGGCTGAGATTTATAATGGGTAGCTATTGCCAGGAACAGCTGAGAAGTGGGAGTTTTCTGAGCCTGAGGAGGCTAGTCATTTTTTTCAGATAGGAAACACTTTCTGCAGCAATTTTTCTGCCATTCTCCCGACAGATATTTGAATTGCCTTCTCTATGTTTCTGACATGGTCAGATCACAGGCAGATTTTCACTGCCCTCACCCACCTACACAACCTCCACACAGCAAGAGCTTCCCAGGAGCAGGTATTAACTATGGGCATACCCTTATATGGCCTCTCACTGGTGCCATCGGACAAATGTTGCAATCGCTCCAACCATCTCATCTGTCAGTTGTTGCACATCCATTGAGACTGGCCTCAGAGCCTGTGTGTAGGTACAATATTCCTCATCCTTCTATTCAAATCGAGTATCCATGGATTCTGGGTTCTACAACTCTGAAGCCATGGACAGCTCCTTAGCTTCCACTGGGAAGGTGGCACATTCCACTCCTCCTGCTCCCATGTTCTCACCAAAAATATCTAATTGATTCTGATGAAAATATCTGAACTGGTGCATTGGAGTGAGGTAGCAAGTTGTTCAAGGGCTGAATTGAAGGGGATTGTATCAGAGGAACACAAGGCAGGAGTACTTTGTAGGAACTTAAGATTTATTTCACCTTCATCTCCCTTTCCATTATCATCTTCCTCAGCTTCCTCATCATTATCATCATAGTTGACGAGCAGTAATTGGGTCTGTGCTGCTCTTCGTCCTTTCTATTGCCATCTTCCTCCTTCAGTGCTTCCTGTTGCTGTGGTAAATCTGTAGGAGAGGAGAGCAGAGGCTAAACATGGGTCAGCATTACCCTTTTACGAAAACAGAGAAAGCAGGGGGAAGATTGCACCCGTATGGACATTCATAGGGATGCCACGGTGCCAAGTGGCAAGGGACAGCTGAAGCAAGATTTGAGGGAGTATGAGCCTGTTAATATGGAGGAAGGAGTTTTAGGGTTGTGCATATAAGCAATTGCTTTTTATAGAGCTGAACCCCCAGATTAGTTGAACAAATGTTCCTTCTCAAGAGTGAAGTGTAGGCTGGTGTCCAGGTTGGACAAGTAAGAAAGGGGAGAGTAGCCAGTGTGTTATCTTGCCTTCCTATTGCAAGGTCATCAAACTATTTGTGGTACTTGTCTGCAGTCCTGAGGGCGAGATTCTTGGCATCCAGGGCCAGTACCATCTCTTTCCACATGTTACAAATGAGAATCCTGGCAGTTTTGCTGGCCTGTGTGTCCATAGCTCTATTTCTTCCAGGAGGGCGTGGAGGTCTGTGTAAAATTCTGGGTTCCCCATCTATGCCTGAATCTTATGCCCCACTACTTCATTAGGCTGCTTGCTCCAGCACTTCTGGCTTGTAGACATTCTTAAGTGGATTGGGAACAAGATTGATGAGGCCTACAGAGAAGTTACCTGACCATCAATTGAGCGAGCCAAGCAGAGTTCCTTCCTTACTTGGCTGTCCCTCAAGTTTGTTGTTGCAGTGTTCAGCCAGAACTGCCTTTTTAAAGGTTACACTCTAATTTCCATGCACTCCACTGTTTTACACAGGATATATGCCAATCAATAATCCAATGAATATGCAAATGAGCTGATCCAAGTGACTATGTCTCCTGACCATTGACGGGTACAAATCACAAAAAGTACTTTTTTGGCTGGAAAGCACTTTGGGACATCCAGCGGTTATGAAAGGTGCTATATGTAATGAGTTCTTTTATGTTGTCTGGTGCAACATAAATGAGATGCATGGAGTCCAGTTGGTTGAAGATCTCAAACAGGTTTATTACAGCTAACTATTATATACATACAGAGCTAACTATTTACAGAACTTGCCACTGGGTGTTACAGTTGCAGAGTGACTCTGGCTTCGAGTCACATGACTGCGTCCTGGTACTTAGCTCACGAGCATACTAGGATCTTAAAGGGACATCACTCTTAGAGGCAATCATACAACAGCAAATTAGTGCATGTCTGTCTTTCTTTCTTATAAATCACCATGAGGAAATTCATGCCAGAGGGTGGTTGGAATCTGGAATGCACTGCCTGAAGAGCTGGTAGAGGCAGGAACCCTCTTAACATTTAAGAAGTATTTAGATGAGCACTTGAAATGCCATAGCATACAAGGCTACGGGCCAAGTGCTGGAAAATGGGATTAGAATAGATAGGTGCTTGATGGCTGGCACAGACACGATGGGCCGAAGGGCCTGTTTCTGTGCTGTATGACTCAATTACTCTAAAAGCTCTACAACAGAGCTCAATAAGGCACAGCACAATATTATTAGCTAACACATTGAACTGCCACAACCAGAAAGAAAACAGTTCTCTAAATACCAGCAAGTCTGAATAAAACACCACTCAGTCTGAATGAAACATGACTAAAAGAAATCTCAGTTAATTCCTGTGAATAGAGAGAAGCACCATAAAGTTTTACCTCAGGCTGATATTTCCAACCTGAAAAGACAATCATTATCAACAAGCCTGGTTAAATCCTGCTCAGGTTGAATTACCAGTAGTTACAGTGAGTCAAGCCGCCTTCCTCTGAGGTGCAAGTTTGACAGTATTGCAAGGGTTACACTTTCTTTACAACCACAGTTAGTTCTCCATCAGTTCAGTAGGTCAGAAACAGCACTGAAAGGGATCGATTAACAGGAAGTGCACACACTGTTCTGGCATTGACACTTCAACAAATAAACACATCACTGGAAGGAGAATGTCATCAACAGTTAAGAAAAGACATGAACAATGTTTACATCTTTTGGTAAAAAGTAAATGTCAGGATGCGACTATTTCATACATATTCAAAATGACATTATTCTCCTACTTCTGTATTCATGGCATTACCTCCCTCTTTCTCTGTTTTTCTCACCAGTACTAAAATCAGAAGGAGAAAGAATCACATGTCTGTAAGGAGATTTAAGTGAACTAAAGGCAAACATGCTTATTGCTGTTAATATATAATCTTTAAGACTAAGTATGTATGTGGATTCTACCAATAAAACTCATATTTGTAACCTCTGGAGATTGGTAGAGTAGAGCCCTTTATTGTGGAAATTACTGGAGATCTCATGAGTATTCAATTGGAACACGAAGAAAAAGTAAATGATACAACATTTTCCACTGTACTGCAAGCACATTATCTCATTGGGATACTCCACTTGAACAACAATAACTCGTGGCTGATTTTCCCAGCAGAAGATGAAGGTATAGGAAACAGTCTTGGGATCTACACAATAGCACAAACAATTCATGGAACTTTCTGTAGGAAGTGAGTCACGTCGTAATTAGTTACACTTGTGGTCTTTTTTGTTCTGGCTTCATATGGAATACTTGGCTGAACTGTTCTTTTAGCACAGCTACTATGTGACAGGTAATTAAAGCCAAGACACAGCAGTGTTCTTTATGCAAAGCGTCATTTGCCATGCTGTTTATGCAATGCTTCAAGCACCAACATACTATCAAGGAGCAAATTACTCACATAAAAAAAATGCTGTAAATGCAAAGCAGGTCCATCAACATCTGGAAAAAAGATTGGTTGGAGACTAGCCACTCTGATGATATCACATAATTGATGACAGTGTTAAAATGGTGGACGTGGGCGTCTACTGCATCTGTGCTTACAGATTTGGTGAAAACACACAAGAAATTAAACCATTGGATTTTTACCTGAAAGGAGAAAGGACTTGATGAAACACAAGAGGAGCACTAAGTGCAAGGTGAATCAGAAGAAGCGTAACTTGCTATCTAGACAGTCAACTTAAAGGTTCCAAATGCTGCTGAGTCCATGGCATTGGAACTCACAGGGCTCACCTACCAACACAGTTTGGTGGCACAAGATCAGCAATTCATGTAGTTACTTGAGTGTATGTCAAGCAAACTGTACAGTTTGGGAATGTGTATGGAGGAACCCACAATGTGCATTTGTGCAATGCCAGAAGAACACTTGTGACTGAGCTACAGACCACCATGGAGAGTGTAACCACTTTAGGACTCTCTGCAGTGAAGGTCCTAAGCTCAGGCACAACTTCCTTAACACATGCTATGCTTGATGTTCTAGAGATTTTGGTCTCCAGTCCACAGCAGTTTGTGTCCTCTGCCTTCACTATGAATTAACATAAAATAATAGAAGCATTGGTAAGTGCCAGGGTAGCTGGTAATCCTGCTCATTATTCTGTACTTTTGGTCATAGACACACTGTAGATTCATGTAGCGAAATCTCTTATTGTTCACGAAGGGGCCAACACTGGGAATATGTTTCAGTAGGCCTACAAGTATGGCATCACCATGGCTACCTGGCAGTACCATGTATTGGCTAGATTACCCACAATTGCATGTCACAATGTATTGCCTGTCAACCTATTCCACATTTACTACCTACCTAAGCCATTCCCCTCACACCTTTTACATTGCATCTCAGACATACGCATACATCAACTGGGCGCATATTCATGATGCAATATACATTTAAAGTTTTGCCACACTCACATCTTCCATGGCCCCAAGTCAAATCTTTGTAAAATAACGTTAACAGCATGATGCACAGTCAATCATTAACTCCCAGTTGCCATGCAGATTGTGCACATTTCCGTCACGTGTCTGTGCTCCTTCAACTTCCAGCATCTGAAGTCTACTTTTCTACTTGTACAATAAGATGGCATCACCAGGGCACAATCCCGACAAGGAGAAAGACCTACCTGGTTAAAAGTACTTGCTGAAGGCACATCCTCTCATGCCTAGATGGTTCTATTGAAATTGAGTGAACCCATACGCATGGATAACTGCAGCTCTGTGCAACACACCTCAGGTAAAGGCAGGCCTCCCTCTGATCATTTCTCTGGAATTCCTCTTTGTTTTCAAGTTTCCTGAGGGCAAGAGGAGTTCCAAAGGAATGATCATCCTAACAGCAGCAAAACAGTTGCAAATCACAATGAAATTGCAATATGCAAAATTAAACTAAATTGCAAAATAATCCAATGAACTTCAAGCCGTATTGCTTCCTGATACCTGATGTGCAGCTGTACCATAAACACCGAGCAACACATAGGACCGAATTTTGCGGTAAGCGGCAAATGTGGTTTGTCATGAAGTTGCTTCCATTATTAATATTTTTTTGAGGACTTGTGTTTAAGAGATTGTGGAAAATACCTGAGGAGATACTGGACATGGTTTTTTTTAAAGGGTCACTGGAAGGACACTTGGGACTTTATTTATAAACAAACACTTACTGGATATCACATGTCTAAAGCTAAGTAAACAACTGGAGCCTTACGGCCTATGGAACTGTTTGGACTTGGAGAAGTCACATGTCTGGGTTTATGGCTCAGGGGTTTTGGTTGCATTTTTGGATATTGTTTGGAGTTCAGTTGGTGTATATCCTGCTGAGAGAGAAGCCACCCAACTCATCCTTTGCCACCAGTGTTGAAAAATCTTTGAAGAAATTTCTCCTCATCTCAGTTCTAAATGGCATACCCCGTATCCTGAGACTGTCCACTCTATCAAGGCCCCTCATAATTTTGTACATTTCAATTAAGTTTCCGCTCAGCCTCCTCTGTTCTATGGAAACAATCCTAGCCGATCCAATCTTTCCTCATAGCTGCAACTTTCAAGCCCTGGCAACATTCTTGTAGATCTCCTCTATACGCTCTCCAGAGCAATTACGTCCTTCCTGTAATGTGGTGACCAGAACTGTTCGCAATACTCCAGCTGTGGCTTAACCAGCATTTTATACGGTTACAGCATTACATCCCTGCTTTTGTATTCTATACCTTGGCCAATAAAGGAAAGCATTCCATATGCAATCAACACTACTCTATCTACCTGTCCTGTCACCTTCAGGGACCTGTAGACATGCACTCCAAGGTCTCTCACTTCTTCTACCCCTCTCAATATCCTCCTGTTTATTGTGTATTCCCTTGCTTTGTTTTCCCTCCCCAAATGCATTACCTCACACCACTCTAATCGAACTCCATTTGCCACTTTCAACCAAACCATTGATACCATTCTGGAGTCTACAGCTTTCCTCTTCACTATCAACTACACGACCAATTTTTATGTCATCTGCAAATTTCCCAATCATGCCTCCCACATTTAAGTCCAAATCATTAATATACACCACTGACTTACCTGCTGGCCAGACTGGGAACTGTTTGAATTGTGCCTCACAGAAAGGTTTGGGTGAGACTGCAATTTGAAGTCAAAAGAGAAGGAAGGTCCCTCCATTTCTATCCCTCTCTCAAGCAAAGTCCCAGGGTCACACGGTAGCAGCTTAAGCCTCAAGACAAAGGACCTCTTCAGCCTCTGGTGCCAGAGAAACAAGTTTGAAAGTGTGTACTGGGCCCCAGTGAGAACTGCCAAGACCTCAACTCCAATCAAGCACTTTACATCCAAACCGAAAGACAGTAACTGAATTCTATTTATTGCCAACCCTACTTAAACCTCCCCCTTTAATTCTTTCTCCCCCTCTGTATCTATTTGTCTGTGTGTTTATCTCATATAAATGCTAGCGTGGTCGTGAGGCGTATTTTAGTAGTTTTAACTGAGTTAGAGCGTTAAGTCTAATAAACTTACATCTTTCTTGTTTAAACCTAAGAAAACCTGTCTGAGTGGTTCCTTTGCAATTACAATTAGGGAGCAGTGAGAAAAGAATCACTGAGGTGTTAAGCTAAAAACTAACAGTTAGTAAGACACGACCTTTCTTTAGCAAATCCATGCTGACTATCCCTGATTAATCTGTGCCTTTCTAAGTGGCAGTTCATCCTATCTCTCAGAGTTGATTCTAATAATTTACACAGCACTGAGATCAGACTGACCAGCCTATAATTATTTGGCCTATCCCTCGCACCCTTTTTAACAATGGTTCAATGCTCGCTGACCTCCAATCCTCTGGTACCTTGCCTGTATCTAGTGCAGATTTGAAGATGATCCTCAGAGCATCCATTATTTCCTCCATGGCTTCCTTTAACAACCTAGGATACAATCCATCCGGCCCTGGTGACTTATCCACTTTCAAGGATGTCAAACACTCTGGTACTTGCTCTCTCATTACGCTTATGGCATTATATTACTAGAATGTCGTCCCTCTCCTTTGTGAAGACAGAGACAAAAACTCATTAAGAACCCTGCCCACATCTTCTGCATCCACGCGTAAGTTCCCTTGTATATCTCTGATAGGCCCTAGCCTTTCCTTGTTGATCCTCTTGCTCTTAATGTACTTATAAAACATCTTTGGGTTTTCCTTGATTTTACCTGCCAATAATTTTTCATGTCCTCTCTTTCCTTTCCTAATTTCCTTTTTTACTTCAGCCCTGCACTTTCTATACTCCTCTAGGCTTTCTAAAGTATTTCCATTGCAACAAGGTGGGACACCTTTCTGCAGAATGCTGGAAGTTGCGGGTTAAACATTGGGACTTATTGGGGTACACAAGGCCAATGCAGATAAAGGGGCCTTGAACAAGAGTACGACAGATCAAGTTTTGCTCTGACTGCAGCCACTCTGAGTGCGGAAAAGATGAACAAGATACTTAAGAGCTGCAGGGCATTCTTATCCAAAGGAAAAGTAACTCCCTATCTCTCAAGTGAGGCAGGTAAACCTATAGTTATACTTAGGGATACAGGAGCCACCCAATCTCTTTTGCTCAGGAAAGGCATGATTTTTCCACCAGAGAGCACACTGAATGCCAAGGTTTTAGTGAGTAGTTTCGGCGGGGACTATATACCCATACCTTTGTATCGGGTGCACCTGGACTGTAACATAATGTCTGGAACAGTAGCTGTAGGAGTTGTCCATAGTTTGCCTGTAGACAGCGTTGACCTATCCTGGGGAATGATTTGGCTGGAGCAAGGGTAGTAGCTTCTCCAGTGGTCATGGAAAGACCAAGTGAAATCAAGGAGCCAGAGCAGTTGCAGGAAAAGGTTCCAGGAATTTTTCCTTCATGTGCCAAGCAATGGCTAAACAAATTCCATCATCGGAGGTCAGATTGGCACCACAGACAGATATTTGGCTATCTGAAACTTTTTGGGGGGATTTGGATAATCCCAAGGAAATGTTCAATAACACCCTCTGATCAGGGCTAAGCAAGCCAATCCAGAGTTAAATGCAGTGGCACAATCGGCTCTAACTAAAGCTGAAGCAGAGGGAGTTCCGGAAGGCTACTATATTAAAAATGGGATTCTGATGAAGAAGTGGAGATCTCCTCACAGACCTGCAGATGAAGAATGGACAGTGGTTCACCAGATAGTTGTATTGCCAGAAAATATTAAGAATAACCCATGAAATTCCTATGGTGGGACATGTAGGGATCCGGAACACCCAATCACGTATAGGTCGACAATTTTACTGGCCAGGTCTTCATAAGGATGTGTCACAGTTTTATAAAACGTGTCATACGTACCAAATTGTGGGAAAGCTGCAACCTGCCACATAACCGGCACCTCTAATTCCCATACCAGTTTTTGGGGAACCATTCAGTAGGGTGTTGGTAGATTGTGTGGGACCTTTACCGAAAACAAAAGCGGGACATCAATATATACTCACTATTTTGGATATGGCTATTAGGTTCCCAGAGGCCATTCCCTTGAGAACAATTTCTGCAAAGGCAGTGGTGGACAAGTTAACCCAGTTCTTCACTCGGTATGGATTACCAATTAATCAAAATTCCAATTTTACGTCTAGAATTTTTCAGGAAATTATGAGTAGTCTGCTTGTAACACAGTTACAGTCCTCAGCATACCACCCATAGACACAAGGGGCTTTAGAAGAGCACCATCAAACCCTCAAAACGATGATCAAGGCATACTGTCATGAATATCCCCATGACTGGGACAAAGGGCTGGAATTTCTTTTGTTTGCCACCCGGGATTCACCTAATTAGTTTTAGTCCTTTTCAATTAGTTTATGGATATGAGGTAAGAGGTTCTCTAAAACTAATGAAAGAAAAATTTTTAGAACAGAGGGACGAATCTTCCATGTTCAACGATGTATCCATGTTCCGGAAGCAGCTCACAAGAGCCTCCAAAGTGGCTCAGGAACACCTTAAAGCTTCAAAATCAACCATGAAGAAATCAGCAGACAAGAATGCCAAGACCCGAATATTTCAATCAGTGGATAATGTATTAGTATTACTGCCTTTACAGGGTGAACTGCTAAAATTTCAGTTCAGTGGTCCATATAGAGTAGTCAAAATAGAGAGTCATAGTCATATACAGCACTGAAACAGGCCCTTGGCCCACTGAGTCTGCGCTGACCAACAACCACCCATTTATACTATTCCTACATTAATCCCATATTCCCTACCACATCCCCTCCTACATTAATCCCATATTCCCTACCACCTACCTAGGGGCAATTTACAATGGCCAATTTACCTATCAACCTGCAAGTCTTTGGCTGTGGGAGGAAACTGGAGCACCCGGCAGAAACTCACACAGTCACAGGGAGAACTTGCAAACTCCACACAGGCAGTACCCAGAACTGAACCCAGGTCACTAGAGCTGTGAGGCTGCAGTGCTAACCACTGGGCCACCAAAATGATTGGTAAATTATTTGCTTGACACCCCAGATAGCCAGAAAAATATCGGCTGTGTCACATCAAATATGTTGAAACAATATCAATGCTGGGAAGTGGATAAACAAGCACAGGTATATGTCAGTTAGTAAAGACAGTGAAGGGTGAAAGGGACAGTGAGGATTAGGCAGAAGGAGGCCTAGACAATTCCCAAACTGAACCTCCTACTATCCAGTTAGCTAATGTTGAATTGTTAGGGAGGTTAGACACTATGCTTCCATATTTAGATGCAGAACAACGAGGAGACCCAACAACGCTACTCACAGCATTTAAAGGAGTCCATAGGGACAAGCCAGCATGTACAACATTAGCCATACATGATATGGATGTACTCTACTATAAAACAGCATCCGTATCGCTTAGGTTAGGTCCAGAGAAACAGACCCAGGTGAAAGCAGAAATCCAATACAAGTTGATAAACCACCTAATTGAACCCAGTCAAAGCAGCTGGAGTTCCCCAGTGGTGTTTACACCTAAACCTCATGGCTCAATTAGATTTTGCATAGACTACAGAAAGATTAATGCAGGAACAACGGCAGACTCCTACCCAATTCCTCTCTTGGAAGACTGTATTGACAGAGTTGGCAGTGACACATTTCTTACCAAAATAGATCTGTTAAAGGGATACTGGCAGATTGCTTTAACACTCCAATCTAAATAAATATTGAGCTTTGTCATGCCAGATGGTCTTTTCCAATGCTGAGTGATGCCATTTGAACTAAAAAAAAAAAAATGCCCCGGCATCTTTCCAGAGACTAATGAATCAAGTGGTAGCCAGTGTTCCTAACTGTGTGGTTTAGCTTGACGATGTGACATTTGGAAGACCACTTGGAACAACTAGAAGCTCTGTTGCCAGACTATTTCGATGGAGTTTACTGTTGCAGATCTTCTATTTCTCCTTATTTATCCCTGGTCTGACTGGACTATGTAGGATCGAGGATATGGAGATTTATCCATTACTTCCCCATATCGGTGCTGCTCTTTAATCTCCAGGTCATAGGTCTGTCTGAATTTTTGCTCTGTGGCATCTATCATGATGCTCTGTTTGGATTGACCTCTCTTTCTCTCTCTCACCCTCACCCTTTCCCAGTCTTCTGCTCCAATTCGTGGCTGAAGTGTTATTGGGAGTGTGGGTAGTTGTGTCCTCAACCTTCTACCCATCAGCAACTTGCATGTGGCCAACCTCTTCCGGAGTGGCATTGATCGATAGTTTAATAGTGCCAACTGAAAATCCTCAATCTTTTTCAGAAGCATTTTCATGTTTCAAACGCCTCTCTCTGCTTCTCCATTGCCCTGTGGGTACCTCGGTGAATTTGTATCATGGGCAAACCCCCATATTTCTGTGAAATCTTTGAAGGTTTCATTCACGAACTGTGGATCATTATCAGAGATCACTAGGTCTGCAATACTATGTGTGGTGAAAATTTATTTTAATGATTTGATTACGGCTTCAGAACTCCGGCAATACATTGGTTTGACTTCAACCCATCTGGAGTAATAGTCAACAACAATAAGGAAAATCTTCCCTTTATGTTCAAACAGGTCCATTCCCAGTGGCTCCTATGGCCTGGATGGAAATGAAGGCGACATCAGTGGCTCTCTCGAGTCTTGTCTGGTAGTAGCACATGTGATACACCTGGAAATCATGTCTTTGATCTCCTTGGAAACCCTCAGCCACCCATACTGAGTTTCTCACTCTTGCTCTACACTTGATGATTCCTAAGTGCACTTGATATAGTTTCTCAAGGATGTCCAACCTTAAAGCCCTTGGAATAACTAGTCTTTCATCGTAAGTCATCCACAATAGTAAGATGGCTTCTTGCTCACGATATTTTATTAAAACTGGGTTATTAGGCATATATTCTGGCCAACCTTCTCGGCAAAATTGTCTTACTTTTTCACAGACTTCGTCCTCTTTCTGTTTCTAATTTGGCATAATCTTTGAGCAGTTGGCAGCAAATCTTCAGTTATAGCTAAAGCAAAGACTTCCACTTCCTCCAAGAATGAGACATCTCCCACTTCAGGTATTGCAATTGATGCTCTTGATAACACACTAGCTGTCACATGATATTTCCCTGGGACATAATCAGCTGTTGTGTCATATCTCATTAGTCGTAGTCAAAATCTCTGTACCCTTGGGGGTAATTTTGCTAACTCCTTTGAATTAAGCAACGTCACTAGTGGCTTGTGGTCAATTTCAATCTTGACCTTGAGGCTCAGTATGTAGTCTGAAAATTCTTTGCACGCCCATGTTGCTGCCAATGCTTCCTTTTCAATCATTGCGTACCTTCCTTCTGTCTCTGAAAACAAACGAGAGGCAAAGTACACAGGCCTACATCATACATCTTTTTGAATTTGTAACAGGACTGCACCTAATCCTGTTGACGATGTTCCTGATGTAATAATGGTCACCAGCTCTGGATTATAATGCACCAATACTCCTGATAAAGTTAACATTCTCTTGATCATCTCGAAAGAATTTTTCTGGCAGTCTCGCCAGCACCAGGCATTGCTGTTATTTAGCAGTTGTTGTGGAGGCTCGTTAACAGTGATTAGATTTGGTAGGAATTTCCCTTCCTGCTTAACCATGCTCATGAATCGCTGTAAATCTCTTATGTTCATTGGCTCTAGGAAATCCTTTATTGCATTCATCTTCTGTGGATCTATCTTGATGCCAGATCCATCAATTATGTAGCCAAGGAACCTCACTGTCGTCTGTGAGAATACACACTTCTCATTTAATGTAAGACCTGTCTCTTGTAATCTGTGTAATACCAGTCTTACCCTTGGGTCTTCTTGGTTTGCTCCATGAATCAGAACATCATCCATATGGCAGATGATCCCCTCAAAGCTTTCCAGGATTGTTGACAGCGCCCACTGGAATATCTCTGGTGCCGACTCAATACCGAATGGAAATCTGTTGAAACAGAATCTACTGAATGGTATAATAAAAGTAGTTAACAATTTGGACTCTTCGTCTCAAGGCAACTGCCAGAATTTGCTATTTGTATCTAATTTGGTGAATATGGAACTTTATCCCAATTTTGCAAGGCTCTCGTCGACTGACACCATAGGGTGAATCTCTCTCTTTACAGCTTTATTGATTTGGGTGAGGTACACACAAATCCTAATAGACCCATTTGGTTTCCTTACTGGAACCATCCCAGAGCACCACCTAGTGGGTTTAGTCACTGTGGAAATAACTCCTTGGTTTAGCACGGCATTGATTTCCTTCTTTACCTTTTCCAGGAGTCATAAGAGTCATAGAGTTATACAGCACAGAAACAAGCCCTTCGGCCCATCGTGTGCTCATCTAAATACTTCTTAAATGTTGCGGAGTGGGTGTGGGACCTTTCTCAGTGTGAACAAACAAAATTCCTCTTTGTTGAGAGGAATGTGATACTCTGTTCTTAATTTTCCCAAACCTCCAAATAATTTGGGGAATTCAGCTCTAAAATCGCTGAGCTGATTCTCTTGTCCCTTGATCTCTTCCGCCCTGCATAACAGCTATAAGGCTAAACAAGCTTTCTTGCTGAATAGTGAACAGGCTTGGTTCTTAATAATATATAGGGTTTCCAGAATGGTGTTACTTCTGTGTGTTAAGGTTGTTTGTATTTCTCCTACAACCCTTAATTGAATTCCTCCTGGCCCATATAATTTCTTGTTGGCTTTCCTAAGTCTTTCCTTCCTCAGCCATAGTGTTTTGTCAGATAGGATGGAAACTGTGGCTCCTCTATCTAACTTGAAGTTGGTTTTATTTTTACCCACTGAGGTTTCTGCTTCCCAGCAATCTTTGTTTTTCTCTTGCACTTCCCCAAGGAAGGGAGTGTTGATCATTTGTCTCTCTTTTATTTCATCTTTTTTTTGCTCGTCTGCAGCATTTGTTTCCTGCTGTGACAGACCTGCTGTAAGTGCCTGATTTTCTTGCACCAGAAACAGTCAGCTTCCCTGGCTGGGCAATTTTCCCACCGGTGCCTCTCCCAGCCACACCTACTGCAATTCAGTGTTGCTGCCTGTAGATGCCTTTCCTGCCTCTTGGGCTTTCTGGTGCCAGTATTTTCTGTCTTCTCCACAGACTCAACTGATTCTAGAATTTTCGAGGTTGGACTCGCCCGATCCCCCCCGAATGAGTAGTCAATTAAATTTTTGGACCGCTGCCTGCCTGTTCAACAGAATGACCCTTTGCAAAGTCAAATCTTCTTTTGATTGAAGCTGGTCTGACAGCACTTTGTCTATGACTCCGACTACTGTTCTGTCCCAAATCAGTTCTTCTCACAAGCTCCCATAGTTGCAATCATCTGCGATTTTCTATAGATCATTAATGAATGAATCAATACTTCCACCATCTTTCTGGCTGCATTTGTTGAATTTTGCCCTTTCTACGATAACATTCTTTCTGTTCTTAAGGTATCCCTCCAAGGCTTTTTATTACTTCACCATTTGGGTTTCCTTTTTATCAATCCCCAGGGTAGTTAAAATGTCATCCGCACTGTCTCTCATCATGAGCTGTTCCCTGTCTGGTCGTGATGTTAGACCCGACGCTGAACGGTACCTGTTGAATTCTTGAATCCATCTTGGTCACATCTCAGCCTGGTTGGGCCCGGCTGCTCGCTCTAAGCTCTCCGGTAAGGGTATCAACTTTTTCATGCTTGTCTCTGACATTTTCGATATCTTCTGTCTTTACCCTACAAAAGTTGCTTTTACCACTGCCACCTTATACTATACTGGTCAGTGTGCTGTTAATATTAAATGAGGATAGTAGATTTTGGGTCAAAGTAACAGGAGTTTACTTACAGGGGTCTTACCTCAAAGGCATCTACATTAACACTGAGCAACACGAGGTTCAGACGCATGACATCACTTTCTGTGATGATGCTTAAGGTCTATATATATAATCTACCCAGCAACAGCTTATGTACAATATACTACAAAAAACAGCCTGCACACTGTACAGGTGGTCTGAGACTTGTGTGAATAGGGCAAGCAAATGGTGTGTATCTTTCATCAATCAGATTGAAGAATCCTTACAGAGCAGCGCAGAGTGTAAACCAGGAAGTGTAAATTAGAATAGTTAATTCAATGCCAAATATGTACAGAATGCAAAATAAAGGGAAAGAAGGATAGGATTAAGTGAGAGAAAAAAGACTGGAAGAAAAGTTTTTAAAAATACATTTTTTTAACTTTTTAAAATGTCCAACAATAATTGAAATCTTAAGAGATGACACTCCATATAAAAAAGCTAATTTTCAGTGCCAAAGCAGTTGTTTTACAGTAATTAAGACTTATCACACTGTTAAAAATTAACTTTTGCTTGAGTAGACAAGGCCTAACTTTTCCTGGTGTGTTTAGTGGGAACTAGGAATGTAGGAATATAGGAGTAGGCCTTTTAGCCCCTTGAGCCTTTTTTAAAATTCGTTCATGGGATGTGGGCATCACTGGCTAGAACAGCATTTATTGCCTATCCTTACTTGCACTTGAGAAGGTGGTGGTGAGCTGCCTTCTTGAATCGCTGCAGTCCATGTGGGGTAGGTACACCCACAGTGCTGTTAGGAAGGGAGTTCCAGGATTTTGACAGTAAAGGAACGGCGATATAGTTCCAAGTCAGGATGGTGAGTAGCTTGTAGGGGAACTTGCATTTGGTGGTGTTCCCATGCACCTGCTGCCCTTGTTCTTCTAGGTGGTAGAGGTCATGGTTTTGGAAGGTGCTGTCGAAGGAGACTTAGCAGGTTGCTGCAGTCCCTCTTGTTGATGGAACACACTGCTGCCACTGTGCGTCGGTGGTGGAGGGAGTGAATGTTTGTGGATGGGGTGCCAATCAAACGGGCCTTTTTCTCCATTCAATAAGATCATGGCTGATCTGAGACCGAGCTCCATATACTATTGGGTAAGTCTCCCAACTTCAAGTTCTTCATACGTTTAAATGCCGTGTCACTCGGCCACATACTGTTAAAGTGAAGTTTGAGGAACAAAGCAACTTCCTGATTTCCGCGTTTAGCGGTGCATATGTGGACATTTCGAAATTGCTGTTCCATTTGCTCCTTAAAAATGGTACTCACTGATAACCTCACTGTAAACATCTGGGTCATCACCAGACCCTGATATCTTCTGTATAGTTTGTAAAATGTATCCTTATTTGTAAAGTCCTCTTATGACCTCTAGTGGCAGACCCAGTACTAATCAAGTATTTTTTTTAATGAATCTTCACGTGATTTGAGTGGGTTGAAATTCTTCCTAGTATAGATTACATTCTCACATTACATGTTGTATTAATAGAAAAGCTATAATAAAATGTGCTTAATACCGTAATGACCATGTGATTGAAAATACCACATGGTTACTATGGAACAATCAGCAGTGCTGCAAGCACTTTGCCATCATACACTTTCTACAGTTTCGCATTCTTCACAGTCACGAGACCTGTAAGTGTTTATATGCAGCTATTGTACAGAGCACTCCTCTGCGAACTTGCTTGCATTAATTCACATTATTATTAATATTTCCAAGCAGTTGGTGGTTTGGAGATGTGTCATCCAGTGAAATAAAGCTACTTGCTGCTAAATAAAATATAGAGAAATATGGGAATTGTCTGTACTTTAATAGCAGGGATTTTCAATGGCTGCCACAAATTACAGCAGAAAATGAGGCAGACTACTGTGGGCAGAATTATGATGCTCATTTTCTGCTCTTGGCTGCCAAGTTTATGCTAGTACAATGAGTGGTGGGGAGCAGAAAATCCAAACTGCGCTCTTTTGGTAATGAAGCTTAGTCTTTTGTTTTCTTTACCAATTGCCGCTCTGTAATGGCTGGACATTGTCAATGCTGAGTCATTTAACACTCCCAGGCTTGTCCTTAGCCAGTTCATTACATTCATTGAGTAATAACATCCCCCATTTTTCTCCCAATGAATAATATATATAGTTATATGGGTTAAATTTTATTTCAATTTTGCCTAGGTCCTCCAATAGTTCTTTGACTGATTCAACAGTCTCAACTGCTCCCCATATTTAATATCATCTGCAAATTGAAGTAGCATCGCTGAATTCAAATCATTAACACAGATCAGACAGTGACGGCTCCAACAGAGATCTCTAGGGTACTCTACTTGGTACATCTCCCAAACCTAACAGCTCGCCCCTAAATAATATTCAACTGCTTCTTCTTTCTCAGCCAATGACTTATCCATTTCCAAGTTTTCCAAAGATACCAATGCCTTAAGCTTGTATAGCAGGCTTTCATAACGAACTTTATCAAAGGGATAAGGGAGGTATGGAGGTATACCAGACACATTACATCTCAGGAGTTTTCTAATATTACATGTTCAACACCAGAACATGATATCAGAACTGAGAAGTTATACCAATAAAGAATCATAGAGTAGGATGGGGTTCTCTTCTCCAGAAAAGAGAAGGTTGAGGTATGAGCTGATAGAGCTTGAGTCTTTAAGATTAAGTAAGGGTTTGGTGAAAAGAAGATGTTTCCATTTGTGGGGGTGACCAAAATAGGGGCCATAAATATAAGATAATCACTAATAAATCTAATAAGAAACTTAGGAGAAACTTCTTTATCCAGGGAGGGGTTAGAATGTGGAACTCGCTACTTATAGAAGTAATTGAGGTGAATATTAGAGATGCATTTAAGGACATGTTGAATAAACACATGAGGAAGAAAGGAATAGAAGTTTATGCTAATAGAATTAGATGAGGAGGTTTGGGAGGAGGCTCGTATGGAGCACAAAAGCAGGGTTGAGCCAAATGGCCACTTTCTGTGCTGTACATTCAATGCAGTTCTAGGTAACCTCCACAGTAACGTAAGCTAGATGGGTTAAATTTCTTCATTTAATACTAATTTTCTTATGCTTGGCTGTGGGAAATGCTCCTTTTCCAAAATACATTCAGTGTGGTCGCCTTGACTGTCATAGAACCATAAACATTTAAGCTCACAAGGACACAATTTGACCCCCATCATGTCTGTGCCAGCACTTCATTGAACAATCCAGAACTAATCCCAATACCCTGCTCTCTCCCCAGATCCCTATGTCTTCCTTTAGAGGAAATATCTATCCAAATTTCCTTAAAAGAAGCTGTAGTCTCAGCATCAATCATGCCAGAGTTCTACCTTCCATGACGGTGCTTCTGATATGACCTCCTTTTTCCTCAGCCGAGGATTCCCCCCCACTGTGGTTGACAGGACCCTCAACCGTGTCCGGCCCATTTCCCGCACCTCTACCCTCGCCCATTTCCCGCACCTCTACCCTCACCCCTTCCCCTCCCTCCCAGAACCGTGACAGGGTTCCCCCCTTGTCCTCACTTTCCACCCCATCAGCCTCCATATGCAAAGGATCATCCTCCGCCATTTCCGCCACCTCCAGCGTGATGCCACTACCAGTCGCACCTTCCCCTCCCTTCCCCTGTCAGCATTCCGAAGGGATTGTTCCCTCCGCGACACCCTGGTCCACTCCTCCATTACCCCCACCACCTCGTCCCCGTCCCATGGCACCTTCCCCTGCAATCGCAGGAGGTGTAATACCTGCCCATTCACCTCCTCTCTCCTCACTATCCCAGGCCCCAAACACTCCTTTCAGGTGAAGCAGCGATTTACTTGTATTTCTTTCAATGTGGTATACTGTATTCGCTGCTCACAATGTGGTCTCCTCTACATTGGGGAGACCAAGTGCAGACTGGGTGACCACTTTGCAGAACATCTCCACTTAGTCCGCAAGCAGGACGCTGAGCTTCCGGTTGCTTGCCATTTCAAAACACTCCCCCCTGCTCTCATGCTCACATCTCTGTCCTGGGATTGCTGCAGTGTTCCAGTGAACATCATTGCAAGCTCGAAGAACAGCATCTCATCTATCGATTAGGCACACTACAGCCTGCTGGACTGAACATTGAGTTCAATAATTTCAGAGCATGACAGCACCCCATTTTACTTTCATTTTTAGTTATTTTTTCTTTTTTTCTTTTTTCCATTTTTTGCAATTTTTTTTGCATTTATTTCATTTCATCTTAGTTTGTTCAGTTTGCTTACCCACTGTTTTTTTTCAGGTTTGCACTTGCTGCTGTTCAATATTCAGTCCGTTAACACCTAATCTGTACTAATGCTTTGTCTTTCAACACACCATTAACATATTGTTTGCCTTGGCCCCATGACCTTTTGGTCAGCTATGTGGCCTGGTCCAATCTACACCTTCTCCTTTGTTATCTCTTGCCCCACCCCCACCTCACTTGCTTATAACCTGTGACTTTTCTAATATTTGTCAGTTCCAAAGAAGGGTCACTGACCCGAAACGTTAACTCTGCTTCTCTTTTCACAGATGCTGCCAGACCTGCTGAGTGGTTCCAGCATTTCTTGTTTTTATGGCAGGGTTCTATGTCCTAATTATGCTCTGTGTGAAGACATTTCTCCACACAGAGTATTTCCACCCTTGCTTCACCCTTTTAATGGCAATTTTAAATTGATAACCCTCACCACTGACAATCCTATACAAGGTGAAATAGTCATCCCCTTTTCACACTATCAAGAAACTTCAAAATTTAAAAAAAAACTCTATTAAATCTCTTTTCTCATTCAGTGGACATAGCCCCAATATTTCGATTCTGCTCATAACTGTAGTTTCCCATCACTGGCATCATCCTGGAAAATCTATAGTGTACGCTCTCTCTTAATTTAATGATGTTTCCAAAATGCGTTGTCCAAAATTGCATATCCTATTCTAATATTGATCTGAGCAATTCTTTTTTACCTCTTTAACCTTTTATAGCACTTTATCAGCAATAACCTGCTCACCAATACGAAGTTTGGATTCCAACAGGACCACCAGGCTCCAGACGTCATTATAGCCTTGGCCCAAACATAGACAAAACATGAATTCTGGAGGTGATGTGAGGGTGACTGCCCTTGCCATCAAGGCAGCATTTGACCAAAGCAAAATACTGCAGATGCTAGAAATCTGAAATAAAGACAAAAAGTGCTGGAAATACTCAGCAGGTCTGGCAGCATCTGTGGAGAGAGAAGCAGAGTTAACGTTTCAGATTGGTGACCTTTCATCAGAACTGGCAAAGGTTAGAAATGTAATAGGTTTTAAGCAAATAAAGCGGGGATGGGTGAAAAGAGAACAAAAGGGGAGGTGTTGATAGGACAGAGGACCAGAGTGATTAACTGATAAGGAGATCATGGGGCAAAGGCAAAGGGTGTGCTAATGGGGTGGTGAAAGACCAAGCATTAGTGCAGGGAGGGTGTTAAATGACAGAATAATGAACAGCCCTAGCCAAAAGCACAAACATGAAAAAAACATTGGGCAACCTGTTGCTTGTCATTTCAACACACCCCGCTGCACTCATGCCCACATCTCTGTCCTGGGATTGCTGCAATGTTCCAGTGAACATCAACACAAGCTCGAGGAACAGTACCTCATTTACTGATCAGGCATGCGACAGCCTACCAGACTGAACATTGAGTTCAATAATTTCAGAGCACGGCTGGCCCTTTTTATTTTAATTTTATTTTAGTTTGTTTCATCATTCATTTATTTTTTACCATGTGCCTGCCCCTTCTCTCTACACACATGCTGCCAGACCTGCTGAGCATTTCCAGCACTTTTTGTTTTTATTTCAGCATTTGACCATGTGTGGCATCAAGGAGCCCTAGTAAAATTGAAGTCAATGGCAATCAGGGGAAAACTCTCCACTGGTTGGAATCATACCAAGCACAAAGGAAGATGTTTGTGGTCGTTGGAGGTCAATCATCTCAGCCCCAGGGCATCGGTGCAGGAGTTCCTCAGGGTAATGTCCTAGGCCCAACCATCTTCAGCTGCTTCATCAATGACCTTCCCTGCATGATAGGTTCAGAAGCAGGTATGTTCGCTGAAGATTGCACAGTGTTCAGTTCCCTTCACAACTCATCAGGTAATGAAGCAATCCATGCCTGCCTGCAACACAACCTGAACAACATTCATACTTGAACTGATAAGTGGTAAGTAGCATCATTCCACACAAGTGCCAGGCAATGACAATCTCCAACAAGAGGAAATCTAACCATCTCCCCTTGACATTCAATGGCATTACCATCGCTGAATCTCCCAACATCAACATCCTGGGGGGTCATCATTGACCAGAAACTTAACTGGACCAGCTGGATAAATATTGTAGCTACAAGAACAGGTCAGAGGCTGGGAATTCTGTGGTGAATAACTCACCTCCTGACTCCCCCAAAGCCTGTCAACCATCTGCAAGGCACAAGTCATGACTGTGATGGAATATTCTCCACTTGCCTGGATGAGTACAGCTCCCACAACCCTCAAGAAGCTTGATGCCATCCAGGACAAAGCAGTCCACTTGATTGGCACACCATCTACGACCTTCAACATTCACTCCCTACACCACCGACGCACAGTGGCAGCAGTGTGTACCATCTACAAGATGCACTCCAGCAACTCACCAAAACTCCTCCGCTAGCAACTTCCAAAACCTGTGACCTCTACTATCTAGAAGGACAAGGGCAACAGGCACATGGGAATACCACCACCGGCAAGTTACCCTCCAAGTCGCACACCATCTTGACTTTATTGCAAGGTGAATGGAATATAAAACTGGGGATGTTTTGCTGCAGTTGTATAGGGTATTGGTGAGACCATATCTGGAGTACCGCATACCGTTTGTGTCTCCTTATTTAAGAAAGGATATAAATGCGTTAGAGGCACTTCAGAGAAGTTCACTTGGCTGATACCTGGGATGGGGTGGGGGGGGTTATCTTATGAAAAATGGTTTGACAAGTTGGGTCTTTATCCATTGGAATTTCGAAGAATGAGAGGTGATCTTATTGAAACATATAAAATCCTGAGGGAACTTGACAGGGTGGATGTTGAAAGGATGTTTCCCCATGTAGGAGAGAATAGAACTAGGGGACACAGTTGTAAAATAAGAGGTTGTCCATTTAAGATGGAAATGAGGAGACATTTTTTTCTCTCAGAGGGTTGTGAGTCTTTGGAACTCTCTTCCTCAGGGAGAAGTAGAGGCAGGGTCATTGAATATATTTAAGGCAGAGGTAGAAAGATTCTTGACTAACTAGAGAGTCAAAGGGTATCGGGGTAGGCGGGATAGTGGAGTTGAGGCCACAATCAGATCAGCCATGCTCTTATTAAATTGCAGAGCAAGCTCAAAGGGGCTCCTAATTTGTATGTGCATATATTCGTACGTTCACCATCCCTTCACTGTCACCGGGTCAAAAACCTTGTAACTCCCTTCCAAATAGCACTGTGGGTGTATCTACACCAAATTGACTGTAGTGGTTCAAGAAGGAAGTTCACCCACCACCTTCTCAAGGGCAATTAAGGATGGACAATAAATGCTAGCCTAGCCAGCGATGCCTACACCCTGTGAATGAATGAATAAACAAAGACTTTGAATCCCTATTTATAAAACTCAAAATATTGTTTTAATATCCTTGTATATACTCACACTTTCAGGAAATTGAGTATTTGAGACCTTAGGTCTCTCAGTTTATTCACCCTTCAGTATCATTCCTTTAAATTGTTACGACCAGGTGAGAAAGGTGTCTAAGGGTCCCTCTCAGCCTTCACCTGGTTTTATCATAACAGGGTTTAATTTTAAACACTCTGTGTTTTTAGCTCCCCCTTGGTGAATCCTTGTCCACCGCTTTCCGATTATAAGGCAAAGAAACCAGCACAAACAGGCTTTCTTAGGTTGAAAAACGAAAAGTTGAAATTTATTAAACTTAAACTTTAATTCGGTTAATGCCTACGGATACACGGCATGCCCTGCTAGCGTGTATACGCGATCCAGACATGCAAATAGAGACAGAAAAGAGCAGAAGAAAAATAAAGTGGAAAATTTTGAGGTAATATCTGAAGAGTTGTTGTCATGGTTCTTCAAGCTCACTGTAGAGTCCTTGATTGTAGGTAGATCCTGCTTGTCCTTGGGGCTCAGTATTCTTCTTAAACCTTGTTTGCTGTAGGAGACTTTTCTCTCTTGGGGGTTCATGTGTCTTCAGTGGATTCAGAGGCTTGTGAGAAAGAGATGGGAGCAGACAGGAGAGATCTTCTCAGTCCAGGAGCAAACAGACACTCTCCGTTCAAACTGTTTGTACAATTCAGAAAACCCCAGGTTACCAAGCAGGTTAGTCACGTGGCTAACTGGTCTGACCACGTCTTGGATTGTATCACCTTAGCAGTCTCTGTAATGCTCCTCTTACACACAATAACTGGTGATCAACATCTGTTGTGGGTTGAATGTGTCAGTGAATGGTCCTTTGTCCTTCCAATCACTGTCTGTTAATATGCAAATGTCTTTTCCAGCCATGGCTGATCTGTTTAACAAGTCCTTTCTTCACTCCAATAACAGTTTAAAATCAATGTTCATGACAAAATTAATGGGCCTCATTCTTGGCAGGTGAGGGCCGAGCATGACAAAATGAATACTCTTATTCCTAGTTTTTGCTCTCAAACTGTAACATTTTACAGTTCTGTACATTAAATTACATTTTCCACCCATACTGTCTGTCCATTCCAGTAATCTGTCTCTATCCTCCTGAGGTTTTTCACATTCCTCCTCACTGTTTGCCAAACACTTTATTTTGTGTCACCGGACTCCCAACCTTTGCTTAGCCTTTGAGACATTTGCACAAAAGTTAAGGCCGACAATTATTCTGTTATTGTTTGCTCATTTATTTTAGTTTTTGCTGTGAGGTCAGCATGTTGAGTTGATGTTTTGTTTCATGCTTAACCTGTATGCTTATGGTGTTTTTTTTTTGTTCATTGTTATGGTTATTGTCAAGATGAAATTGTGTGGCAGGAACTGGATTGTGTTTGCCAGGTCAGGAGTAGTACAGGTTGTATTGGGGAGCTGCTTTAAAAGTGAGCCAGTGCATTGGTGCATAACATTTGACCCATTAACTGAAGACAGCCTTATTACATTGGCCTGGCAAGGCAGTCCATCATTCAATACATGAAGCAGAGCAGTAAATTAAAAACTGTGCACACTCTTTCCAAATGCTGCCCATTCTGTGAAGGTTATTGTATCTATTTCTAAAATGCCCCACATGTCCCTGAATTATGGATTTCTCTTTTTATGCTGCCCTGTCTTGGCTTCCTCAAAGCCTATCTCCTGCAGCAGTGTCTTCAATCTCCTGCCCCCTACCCCCACCCAACTCAGCTCTTCTCTAAACTCCTGCTCTCTGTCTATTCGTCTCAAACCCTCTTAACCCACCTTCTTAAACACTGTGGGATGTTTTGTTATGTTAAAGATGTTGTTGTGTTTATTTTCTATGACATGGATTCTACCACGCTCATTTAATGTTTAAATGAGAGTTCTACATTAATATTTGATCACAAAGGTAATTGAGCAGAATACTAAATTATTCATCTACCTATGACCTACCCTCCTCATGACCATAGTTACAAAGGAGCCCCTAAATCCAATGGAATACTTGACTACCTCAGCCAACATGCCTATCCCTGTATCCTTCTGGCTTGTCCAAGCCACATATTTATTCTGTTCTATTTTGAAATTTCAATTGCAGGAGTGAGCTCCTAAATCATCTTTAATTAAGTCAGTGTGTGTGTGGAGCAGATCATTATAGATTTTGGCCACCAGAATTGTTCCATCCCTCTCCTTTGATGTAATTAAATGATAAAATCTATACTTGTAATTTTAGTGAGAAATTGGGTTGAGATTTTATATACGGGCTCTGGATCTTTCTGCGTAAATAACCGAGGACAGATGATATTTATACTGGACTGTAAGGAGTATGGGATCATTCTACTCACCACATTTAATTATAAGCAGCCACGTAAGCCATTTAAAAGGAGTACCCCTTGACTTACATTCTTATTTTTTGTGCTGTAATTGACCTCAGGATCCCCAGGCTATAGAATAAGAGCATCCAAGCGATTTGTCCTTATGAATCAATTCCCCGTCCTAGAACATTTGTATGTGTGGGTCTCACTTGAGGATCGGTTTGCATTTGGCTATGATGCCTTGGGAGTTCTACATCTAGTTTAAATCCACAATCACATTAATTTTCTGATGCTGGTAGACAACGTTCGCTCTAAAGGGGTGCAGCCCCTTTGAGTTTTTTGCATGGCCGTGCACACACAGGCCGACTTGTGTGCGGCCTATGTGGGGACTTTCGGATTGCTGCCCAGCTTACAGGCAACGTTGCTAGTAATCTTGTCGTTCTGATGTAGGAGTTATTCACCAATGAGGCACAAGCACTAAGAATAGCCCATTCCAAATCTCCATGCCCACAAAATCCAACAGTAAGATATATAAATCCCAGTAGAATTGAATTGTTTGGGCTTCTTCAGTTATATTACCTGGGCTAAGGGATCACAAGTGGCCCAGTGGCCATTGTCTGGATATGTAGGCCGTGAAATTCAATACAGCCTGAAAGCAAGCATGGGGATCACAATGTGCGATTAACCTGTGCCCGTTGCTTCCAATGGAGGTGGCACGCAAATTTGCACTGCCTGCTTATTTAAATGATTGCAGCCTGTAGCCAGTGTTAAGCATGCTGGTAAGTGGCCGCATATCTGAACAAAGGACGCAAAATTGTGAGAGGCTAGCACTACTTAAAGCCAGCCTGCACCTCTTAAAGGGGAGGTGACTTCTAGCTGCAGCAGGCGCTGGAACTGGTTGGAGAGTGTGAGCAGGACGAACACTTGGCCGAGAGTGGACTCCAAGATTTTCCAACATTGCATTGGATGTCTTGAGGTGGGATCTGCACATGGTGAGACACTAGGCACAAAAGACTTGTAGCCAGGCAGGGGACAAGGGTAGTGCATGTGCCAGCTCCCTGGAAGGGGAGGTCGCACCCTGGTTCTGCTGCGGAGGACTCAGATAAGGACTTTGAAGTGGCAACCTACAGAAAAGGCTGATAGGTATGCGTACTGAAATGCTTGGTGCAATTCCATGAGAATACTTGTAGACCCAAACATGAGGCGGCATCTGATGGCTGATGTCCATTGCAGCATAAGCAGAAGTCCCCCGATGTCTGGGAACTGCAGTGGAAGCTCAGTCTTCTGGCATGTAAGCTCAGAATGCTGCCATTGTGGCTGCAGATAAGAACATAAGAAATAGGCCCCTTGAGCCTGCTCCACTATTCAATACGATCATGTCTGATCTTCTGCCTCAACTCCACTTTCTCATCTTCTCCCCATATCCCTTGATTCCTTAAGAGTCCAAAAAGCTGCTAATCTCAGCCTTAAATATACTCAATGATTGAGCATCTACAACCATTTGGGGTAGAGAATTCCAAAGATTCACATATTAACTCTGTTTCTCTCTGCACAGATGCTGCCAGACCTGCTGAGTATTTCCAGCATTTTCTGCTTTTATTTCAGATTTCCAGCATGTGCGATATTTTGCTTCTAGATCAGTTTTGGAGTGCCCACCACCTTTATGCTCCAAACAGCCCAGGTAACTATTTATTGGGTGGAATCCCTGGCTGCATTTATTCAAAATTCTAGTTCTACCCCTAAGTAGGTTAGATACTTACTTTCCATGGCAGATGCTGAAGAATTGTTAACCATCCAACCTCCTAGAAGATTCACAGTACTGACTGGATCAGCTGCAACTTTTTCTACTATCCCCAGACAGGACACTTGCTAATAAAAAAAAAATACTTTAATTTGTAGATATTCTGCAGCTACATGTAACTTCTTTGGTGATGAACACTAAATAAACACACCTATAACAAGATTCTCAGATACCAAAACTGCCACAGCTTTCAGCTCCCACTGCCTTTTGACCATATGTCTGGAGGGCCTCCTGGCTCTCTGCAGATACAGGACAGCTCTCCTCCTTTCTACCTCCTCTACCAAGGTCTCCAGTGGAGCGTCCAAAAACTTTGGAGCCCATTTTGCCATTCTTCACTGTTTCTCAGGACAGATTCACTTCCTGCACGACTCCCAGCACCTGCTCTAGCAACAATATACCTCCCCTTTAAAAGGTTAGATTTAAGTGGTGCTGAGAAGTTATGAATTGGGGTCCCCCGCTGATGCATCCAGTGCAGTGCAGTTAGCACTGGCTGCACACAGCAATTATTATAATGAGAAGGCAGCACAAGGTTGGCCTGCAGCCTGCATTTTAAACAGCAGCACGGGTTAATCAAGTATCACAATCCCCATGACTGTTTTCAGGGGCTATCCAATTTTGTCCCCGTCAAATGTTCTGGGTGGGGGAGACATACACCTACAGAGTAGAACTCATTTCTTCAACATTTACATCTTCCTCTTCAGTAATCTCTAAATCTAAATAATTCTTTTATTTACTGCACTGAAAATGACTATTGTACTGGCAGCAATAAGTTATGCCAAGCACAAGTCTCATTGTATTTTTCAGTCTACCGCCCTACTTCCTTGTCATGGGGATATATTCACAACTACTTGAGCAGTCTGTTTTTGGGCAATGGTGCTAGCATTTCTGAAACTGCTGATCAGAATTTACGTATCTTCAAGGCTGTTACGTCTAAAATCACAACGAGTCGGTCATCAGCTATAAAGAGAAAAGAGAGCTTTATTAACCTTTAAGTGCTTTGTTGTGCAAATAAGATGACATTAACTGTGGAATCAGCAAGATCTTAAACTTGATGTCATTTCATTTGGTTCCCTTGTTCCCCACCCTTCCTGATCCTAGCACTGATGCCAGCTTTCTTCAGCCGTGCCAGCTGCTTTCCTAGAGCCTGCAACAATTTACTGTTGGCAGTATTAGTAAGAGTCATGAGAAATGGCAGAACAATGCCAGCAGTCACTAGCAAATGCATCATGACAGGAGTGTAGTTATTGAAATGCTCATTTCCAAATGAACAATGCAGCTATTTCCAAAAGCATTTGTGGCTTTTATTAGCTTATCACATTTTGCTTTGTGCGTAGAATCCACAAGACTAGGCCACCCCAGATCACAATGTAAACTATACCCCTTAGAGATGGCCAGCCATTAAATTGATTACTTTCCAATGTGACTAGCTATAGCTCACAATATTCACACTGTGCTACCACTGACCTTTAACAATTGTCTGATTCAATAGAAGTGACATCATCTTTTGGATGGCACTTCACTACAATCTGCCCGGAGCACAATCTAAATCCATTTAACCCATCTAATATAAAACGATCTTATTTTTATGTTCATTCATGGGATGCGGGAGTCACTGGCTAGGCCAGCATTTATAGCCTTTGGGAATGTGGTAGTATTATGACCAACCACTCCTGTCAAAGCCCCCAATCAAATTATACAATTCTGATTGTGGTGGGACCAACGCACTGTTAATTCAATCCCATTGTTCCACAGATCGGAAATTAAAGAAAGACCCAACTAAACTGTACCATCTATTAATCCCTGAATGAGGCTAACCAAACCAGGTGTCTTTGAATCAATAAATTAACTTTTTATTTCGAAGAACTAAATTCTTAAACACTATGAAGATATAAACAACATTTCAAATAGAAAAAATTAGAGTCCTTGCAAATTTACAGTCCAATTTTGCTTGAAGTCCTCACAGGATGTTGCTCGAAGTCCTCACAGAATGTTGCTTTCCTTCTCCAGCGAATTTCAACAATTAACGACTTGCAAACACTTTCAATAAAATCAATCTGACTTTAGAGTTTTTGAGAGATAAAAGATTGCCACAGTCTAACTTCCCTTTCTTCAATTTAAATTACCAGAGATCTCTGTCTTGGCTTGATGTTGTTAGAATTTTGAGAGATAATAATTAAACAGACTAAATTCCTCTTCCTTCAGTTTAAATGGCTGAGAGTGCTTTTTTCAGGTGAGCTCATCACAGCTGTGTCCCCTGTGTCTGTGTTCAGTTAGGGCAAACTGTCTTCAACTCATAAGCCAGTTCAAAACTGAATTGTAACAAATGTATCACATCAGGCTCACTCCCAGTGGCTATCTTTATGGTTATGAGAATGCACCCTTTGAATCGCAGTCTCCAAATGGCTGTTTCTAAGGCAACAAAAATGCACCTTTCTATAACTCCTAAGGCTTGCGGGCTCTTAAAGCAATACTGATCCCTTGCAAGCCTTAAAGGCAAACCACATATTCCGAGAAAAAACTACAGGACCATGATTGTAGTCTTGAACTGCTGCAGTCGGTATGGTGAAGGTACTCCCACAGTGCTGTTAGGTAAGGAATTTCATGATTTTGATCCAGTGCCGATGAAGGAACGGTGCTGTTCCTATGTGCCAGTTGCCCTTCTTCTCCTAGGTGGTAGAGGCCACAGGTTTGGAAGGTGCTGTCGAAGGAGCTTTGGTGAGTTGCTGCAGTGCATCTTGTAGATGGTACACACTGCAGCCACTGTGTGCCGGTGGTGGAGGGAGTGAATGTTTAAGGTGGTGGATGGCGTGCCAGTTAAAGCAGGTTGCTTTATCCTGGATGGTGTCGAGCTTCTTGAGTGTTGTTGGAGCTGCACTCATCCAGGCAAGTGGAGAGTATTCCATCGCACACATGACTTATGCCTTGTACATGGTGGACAGGCTTTGGGGAGTCAGGAGGAGAGTTATTCATTGCAGAATTCCCAGCCTCGGGCCTGCTCTTGTAGCCACGGTATTTCTATGGCTGGTCCAGTTAGTTTTCTAGTCAATCATAACCCCCAGGATGTTGCTAGTGGGGATTCAGCGGTGATAATTCTGTTGAATGTCAAGATGAAGTGGTTAGATTCTCTCCTGTTGGAGATGGTCATTGCCTGGCACTTACAAGGCAGGAATGTAACTTGCCACTTATCAGTCCAAGCCTGAATGTTGTTCAAGTCTTGCTGCATGCAAGCATGCACTGCTTCATTATCTGAGGAGTTGTGAATGGAACTAAGCACAGTGAAATTATCAGTGAACATCACCACTTCTGACCTTATGTTGGAGAAAAGGTCACTGCTGACGCAGCTAGATGGTACTCGGACACTACTCAGAAGAACTCCTGCAGTGATGTCCTGCGGTTGAGTTGATTGGCCTCCAACACTCACAACCATCCTCTTTTGTACTAGATATGACTCCAACCAGTGGAGGGTTTTCCTGCTAATTCCCATTGACTTCAATTTTAATTTTGATAGAGCTCCTTGATGCCATACTTGGTCAAGGGTAGTCACTCTCACCTCACCTCTGGTATTTAGCTCTTTTGTCCATGTTTGGATCAAGGCTGTAATGAGGTCAGGAGCCGATTGGCTCTGGTGGAACCCAAACTGAGCATCAGTGGGCAGGTTATTGGTGACTGAAATATAGTGATTTCGATGACACCTTCCATCACATTGCTGATAATTGAGAGTAGTCTGATGGGGTGCTAATTGGCTGGATTGGATTTGGCCTGCTTTTTGTGGACAGGACATATCTGTTTAATTTTGCACTTTGTTGGGTAGATCCCTATGTTGTACCTGTACTGGAACAGCTTGGCTAGGGGCATGGTTAGATCTGGAGATGTTGTCAGGACCCATAGCCTTTGCAGTATCCAGGTCACTCAGCTGTTTCTTGATATCACGTAGAGTGAGTCGAATTGGTTGAAGTCTGGCATCTGTGGTGTTAGGGACCTCAGGAGGAGGCTGAGATCCATCGGCACTTCTGGCTAAAAAGGGTCACTTCAGCCTTGTCTTTTGCACACACATGCTGGGTTCGCCATCATTGAAGATGGGATGTTCAAGGAGCCTCCTCCTCCTGTTAGTTGTTTAATTGTCCACCACCATTCGTTACTGGATGTGGTAGGGATGACCAAACTTCGAGCTGATCCATTGGCTGTGGGATCGCTTAGCTCTATAGCGTGCTTCCACTGTTCAGCATGCAAATAGTCCTGTGTTGTAGCTTCACCAGGTTGGCACTCATTTTTAGATATGCCTGGTGCTGCTCTCCTGCACTCCTCATTGAACCAGGTTTCGTCCCCTGGCTTGATGGTAAGCTTAGAATGAGGGTTTTGCTGGGCCATAAGGTTATGGATTGTGTTGAAATACAATTCTGCTGCTGCTGATGGTCCTCAGCTCATGGTAGCCCAGTTTTGAGCTGCTAGATCTGTTCTGAATCTATCCCATTAGCATGGTGGTAGTGCCACACAATACGATGAAGGATGTCCTCAATGTGAAGATGGGACTTTGTCTCCACAAGCTCTGTGCAGTGATCACTCCTATCAATACTGTCATGGACAGATGCATCTGTGGCAGGCAGATTGGTAAGGACACAGTCAAGTAGCTTTTCTCTCGTGTTGATTTTCTCACCACCTGCCGCAGGCCCAGGCTGGCGGTTGTGTTATTCAAGACTCGGCCAGTTCAGTCAGTAGTGGTGCTACTAAGCCACTCTTGGTGATGGATATTGAAGTCCCCCACCCAGAGTACATTCTGTGCCCTTGCTACCCTTAGTGCTTCTTCCAAGTGGTGTTCAAAATGGAGAAGTACTGATTTATCAACTGAGGAAGGGGGTACTCAGCAGGGGGTTTCCTTGTCCATGTTTGGACTAATGTCATGACACTTCATGAGGTCTGGAGTCAACGTTGAGGACTCCCAGGCCAACTCCTTACCAACTGTATACCATTGTGCCACCACCTCTGGTAGGTCTGGTCCGCCAGTGGGACAGGACATGACCAGGCATGGTGATGGAACAGTCTGGGACATTCACTGAGTATGAATATGTCAGGCTATTTTTTGACGAGTCTGTGGAACAGTTCTCCCAATTTTGGCGCAAGTCGCCGGATGTCAATGAGGATGACTTTGCACGGTTGACTGGGTTGCATGTGTCTTTGTCATGTTCAGTGCCTGGGTTGATGTCAGGTGTCCAGTTTTATTTCAATCCAAATAAATCTACTACGTCTAATGTAACACAATCCAAATCAGTCTACATCTAATGTAACACAATCCAATGAAATCTACCACATCTAAGGTAATTGGCAAAAGAACCAGATGCAGCATGAGGAAAAAAAACTCACGCAGCGAGATGTTATGATCTGGAATATACTGCCTGAATGGGTGGTGGACTTTCAAAAGGGAAATGGATAACCATTTGAAGAGAAGAATTGTGCAGGTCTATGGGGAAAGAGCAGGGGAGTAGGACAAATACATAGCTCTTTCGTAAAGCCAGCACAGCTTTTGCTTCCATGTTTTAAAGTTGATTTTATCTTTTGGGCAGTAATTAAGAAAATGATTTAAGCTGCACAGAAACATCTTTTGGCAAAGCATAGACAAGTGTTGGAAGCCTGGTTTATTGGAGGATCGTGACGAACCTCGATGCTGGCTATCACTTACATGCAAAGAAGGTTACCCAGAACAGGAAGTTCACTCCCAAATGTGCAAACAATTTAACTGGAGATACAATCCTTTCAAAGGGGCAATCATATTCACTTTAAGGGACAAGAAATTACACTTGAATGAATAGGCAAAAACAAAAAAAAATGTGATTACTGAGCATTGTGCTGACTCAAAGCCAATCCAGTTTACAGGATAGTTTGTTTTACTGAAGCAAGTAAAATAGTATTGGGAATAAACAACACTTTTAACCACCAATGCAGAATTTTGGGGATGTTAAGATCAGTGAGGAACCTTCTTCTTTCTCTTTTTATTCCAATGACATTTAGAAAGGACTGGATTAATTGGGTGCTGTCAGCAGGGGGATTGTAAGGGAGCATGTTCTGCCTGCCTAATTTAGTTAGGTTTCTCAGGGAAATTACAATGATAAAGGGAATGACAATGGAAGATGAGATTAGAAATGATATAACCATATTTAAAATAGAAAGGGGAAAGACTAAATAAACTAATCAAACTCAAAGAGGATAAAACTCCTGATTTTGGGCAGTTTGCATCCATGCCTTTTAAAAGAATCTAGGAAAGAGATAGCAGAGGCACTATTACACAATTTTAATAATTCATTAGAAAAAAGTGTAGTGCCAGAGAACTGGCAGATAAATATAGATATTACATTAACTAAGAAGGGAGATAGAATGTGTAAAACACAATTTCTAAATTTGTGGACAAATCAGAGATATATTCAATACTGAGGACTGCAACAATTTACAAGAAGACATTAATAAACTTGCAGGATGGGGATATAATTGGCAAATTAATTTCAACATAGGTAAGTGTAAGGTGTTACATTTTGGAACAATAAGGAGATCACATTTTACTTGGAAAATAAGCATTTAAATGGAGCAGAGGACCAGAGGATTTGGGAGTACAAATATACAAATCACCAAAAGTAGTGATGCAAGTTAATAAGGCCATTTAAAAAAGCAAACCATGCCCTGGAGTTTACTGCTGGAGAGATAGAATTGAAAAGTAGAGAAGTTATACTAAACTTGTATCAAACCTTGGTTAGATTACACTTGGAGTACAGTGTACCGTTCTGGTTACAATATTATAAGAAAAGATATAGAGGAACTGAAGAGGGTGCATAAAAGATTTACAAGGATGATACTAGAACAGTGAGGTTATACTTCTCAGGAAAGGATGAACAGGATGGGTCTCTCTTCTCTTGAAAAGAGAAGGCTGAAGAGTGACCTAATAGAATGACCTAAAATTATGAAAGGTTTTCATAGAGTGAATACAGAGAGAATGTTTCCGTTTATAGGGAAGAGCAAAACTCGAGGGCCATCAATATAGTCAGCAAGAAATTAAATATGGAATTCAGAAGGGACTTCTTTATCCAGGGAGTAGTGAGAATGTGGAACTTGCTACCACAGGGAAGTAGTTGAGGTGAATAGTATGGATACATTTAAGGAGAAGATAGATAGGCATTTGAGAGAGAGAAGGAATAGACTTGCAGGTTGATAGGTAAATTGGCCATTATAAATTGCCCCTAGTGTAGGTAGGTGGTAGGGAAATATAGGGACAGTTGGGGATGTGGTAGGAATATGGAATTAGTGTAGGATTAGTATAAATGGGTGGTTGTTGGTCGGCACAGACACGGTGGGCCGAAGGGCCTGTTTCAGTGCTGTATCACTAAAACTAAAACTAAAAGAAGGTTATGCTGATAGTCAGATGAGGAAGGATGGAAGTAGGCTCGAGTGGAACATAAACTCTTTGGGACTGCTTGCCTGTTTCTATGCTGTATAATTCCACATAAATCTATGTAATTCTATGAATGTGGTGGATGTTGTAAATATAGATTTCCATTACTGAAACAAAGGCGGCAATTGGGGACCTAATAGAGATTTCCAAAATTGTGAAATTTTTTGAAGAATAGATAAAAATTGCTTCCACTAGTTGGTGAATCAGTAACAAGGGGCCATCGATTGGACTGTATCACTGTATGACTCTCTGACTAAATGAAAGGGAAAGGAAGAAGAATTTATTTCACAGAGGCTTATTAGAACATGAGAATGCTTTACCAATCTATTGAGACAGAGACTGTAATGCCATTTAAGGGATTGGATGGGTATTTGAAAAAGGGGAACATAAAAGGATATGGAAAATAGGACAGAAATGTGATTAGAGTAGATAATTACTGTGGAAGAACTAGACTGGCACAAACATGATGCTTTGATTCTATTAGTCTCAGGAAAACTTTAAGTATCAGTTCAGTTGATTCTCCTGGAATGGAGGGAGTTCTTCAGACCCTCAGTAGGCAAACAAAGCAAATGTACCAAGAATGTTTAATTTGCTCCAGTGTGGCCAAACAGATCTGAAAGGTCCCAGGTTCAATTACTGCTCTGTGCTGAACTAACTGATCGCAACTGAGGCACCAATGAGACAATCAGAATTAGTTTGAATCTCCAAGATGGGAAAGGAAAAATGAGCCAGAGATTGTTCTCCTTCATGAGCACCTATTAAATTGGGATATTCAAATTGTAATGTTTCCCCACATTACAACTGTGACCACATTTCGAAATACACAACTCGTTGTGAAGCACTTTGGGATATCCTAAGTTCGGGATAGCTCTATCTTTCTTCTAGTCGGTTCATCAGGTGCATTGAGCAACAAGCATCCTATGCCTCATTCATGCTACTTTATAACCCTTCACTGTGACTCTTTCAAAAATGAAACAAGGTCATTGAAGGGCAATCATACCGACTTCCCATTTATTTTCTTACTTGCATAAAGTAACAAATGTTTATACAGAAGGTAACTGGATCTCATGATTGCTATGTATGTTTCCAACACTTGGTGGCAGTACCTCTCTGAATGACAAGCCCAGGCGTTTCACTGTATATTCCTTATTCCCCAAGACTTTTACTCCACATCCTTCTTCAAATGTAAATGAACACACGAAAAGCGATGGACAGGTAAAGATCCTTTGATCCACCAACCTGTCCCACACAATTGTGAAACCGTGTGTACCACAATGTACACACTCACCATATAACCCCACTTCAGACCATGTAATCTCCTGGGAGAGGTGAAAAATGAGATTAGAAACCCAGGCCAATTTGTAGGGAAAAAAATCTGGGAAATTTCTCTCTGACCCATCCAGGTGATCGAACTGGTCCAGATCATTCTGGCCCTGTTTTCCCTTAAGTACCTACCTTTTGTAAGAGGTGATGTCTGCCCCAACAGGTCCAGCACTCACTTGAAGGAATTCAGCGAATCATGTCCACTGGTTCCAGTGGTCCAGTATTTTCTGGGAAAAGAACCACTTGATATCTCTCCTAGATCTGGCCTTACACAACTTAAAATTGTGAAGCCTGAAACTCCCTAACCTATTTAAATGGAACAAACTGCCAACTGAAAGAAAACAAAGACAGACTTGCAGCAGCACAGTGGTTAGCACTGCAGCCTCACAGCTCCAGCAACCTGGGTTCAATTCTGGGTACTGCCTATGCGGAGTTTGCAAGTTCTCTGTGTGGGTTTTCGCTGGGTGCTCCGGTTTCCTCCCAAAGACTTGCAGGTTGATAGGTAAATTGGCCATTATAAATTGCCCCTAGTATAGGTAGGGATGTGGTAAAAATATGGGATCAGTGCAGGATTAGTATAAATGGGTGGTTGATGGTTGACACAGACTCGGTGGGCCGAAGGGCCTGTTTCAGTGCTGTATCTCTAAATAAAATAAAAAATTTATATAACACCTTTCACAACCATGGGACTTTACAGGCAATGAAGTACATTTTGAAGTATAGTCACTATTGAAATATAGGGAAAACAGCAGTCAATTAGCACACAGCAATCTCCGACAAACAGCATTGTGATAATGTCCAGATAAAGTTTTTGAGATGTTGATTGAGGGATAAATATTGGCCAGGACACCAGGGATAACTTCCCTGCTCCTCTTCAAAATAGTACCATGGGATCTTTTACTTCCACCTGAGAGGGAAGACAGGACATGGCTTTACCATCTCAACTAAGAAACTTAAACATAATGTATTGCCTTCATCACCTGATAAGTCTCAATCAGATCACCAAATCTACGTGTCTATTAACTTGTGGAGTACCGATTCTTTTAGACTTATCTTGATAACTAAGATGCTTTATACTGGGATTTTTTTTTATTCATATGATGTGGGCTTCGCTGGCAAGGCCAGCATTGTTTGCCCATCCCTAATTGCTCATGAGAAGGTGGTGGCAAGCTGCCTTCTTGAACTGCAGCAGTCCTTGGGATATAGGTACACTCAGTGCTATTAGGAAGTGAGTTCCAGGATTTTGATCCATCAACAGTGAAGGAACAGCGATATATTTCCAAGTCAGAATGGTGTGTGGCTTGGAGGCGAACTTGCAGGCGGTGGCGTTCCCACACATCAGCTGCTCTTGTCCTTCTCGGTGGAAGAGGTCGCTGGCTTTGAAGGAGCCATGGTGAGTCACTGTATTGCATCTTGTAGATAGTACACACTGCTGCCACTGTGCGTTGAGGTGGAGGGAGTGAATGTTTAAGGTGATGGATAGGGTGCCAATTAAGCAGGCTTTTTAAAAATTTATTCTTTCATGGATGTGAGCATCGCTGGTAAGACCAGCATTTGTTGCCCATCCCTAATTGCTCTTGACACCGGAGTGGCTTGCTAGGCCATTTCAGAGGCCAGTTGAAAGTCAACCACAGTGCTGTGGGTCTGGAGTCACATGTAGGCCAGACCAGGTAAGGATGGCAGCTTTCCTTCTCTAATGGACGTTAAGTGAACCAGATGGGTTGTTCCAACAATCAATGATAGTTTCATGGCACCATTACTGAGAGTAGCTCTCAATTCCAGATTTATTAATTAATTGAATTCAAATTCTAACAGCTGCCATGGCAGGATTTGAACCCTTATCCCCAGAGCATTAATCTGGGCCTCGAGATTACTAATTCAGTGACAGGACTACTATGCCACCACCTCCCCTTTGGCCTGTATGATGTCATGCTTCTTGAGTGCTGTAGAGCTGCACTCATCCAGACTTGCACCTTGTAGTTGGTTGAAAGGTGTTGACGAATCAGGAGGTGGGCTACTCACCATCACAGCTTTGACCCACTCGTGTAGCCACAGTATTTATGTGACTGCTCCAGTTTAATTTCTGAAAACTGGTAATCCCCAGGATGTTGATCGTGGGGAAATGAGCAATGGTAATGCCACTGAATGTCAAGGGGAGATGGTTAGTTTCTCTCTTGTTGGGAGGTGGTTACTGCCGGGCACTTAAGTGGTAAGTAACATTGGTGCCACACATCAGCCCAAGCCTGAACATTGTCCAGGTCTTGATGATTGCGAGCATGAACTGCTTCAGTATCTTAGGAATTGCGAATGCTACTGAACATTGTGGAATCATCAGCAAACATCCCCACCTCCGACTTTACATTGGAAGGAAGGTCTGATAAAGTAACTGAAAATGGTAGGCCCTGAGGAACTAGTGCAGCAATGATTAAGGACCGTTACTTTTCCCGAGTACTTAAAAGGTAAACTTGAATGCTTGCAATAAAAGGATGAAATTTCACTCTACCAGGTAGATTAATAGCAATTTTTATAGTTGAACACTTTTACTCAGATCAATGCATTAGGGACAAAGCTAATTGTGAGTCTATAGTTGGGGAAGCAGTGGAGCATCAATACGATTGCAGCTGTATATAGTAGTGAATGGATTGCAAGAATCACTCTCCACTTCCTCCCATTCAACAACTTTACAGTATCTACCACCCTTATAGTCCCCAACAGCCCAAGTAACAATGCTATTTATTGGGTGGAATCCATGGCTGCAGTTCTGGGGCCCAAGTAAGTTAGAAACGTACTAACCATGGCAGGTGCTGAAGAATATCAACCTCCTAGAAGATTCACTGTACTAACCAGATCAGCTGCAACCTTTTCTACTATCCCCAGACGGAAGACTTGTTTATTTTTTTATAAACTTTAATTTGCAGATATTCTGCAGCTACAGTGTCACAATACATTATATAATACATATGACATTATTCATTTTCCAAGCTTGACATCTTTTATACAATTATAGTTGGAGATGCCTTTGGAGTGTTTCTCTTTTGGGAGAGTGGTCAGAAAATCAGTCATACATTCATTTTTAAAATAAAAACTGCGCCCTTGTGGATTTCCCTCAGTTAGGACTATCACTACAACATTTCTGCATCAGTCAGGGTGATGCTGAGCTGAAATTCTCTAACCCCTATACATGGTGATTTTGGATTGGGCCATTTTTGACTGTTCTGCAACGTTCAGTCTTCCACATCAAAGGTGGCCCAGGAGATTCGCGATGTTAAAGCTATCTGTGTCATTATGAGAATCCATAGGGTGCGTTACTGTAAAACAGCCTAACTGGAAGTTTTAACCATAGCAACGCAATCAGGTGATCAAATGTTTTCACTGAATAATTTCTTTACTGTCACCTAGCAACAAATACTGTATACCCACAAACACTGAAGGTAAGAACCAATATTTGAAGATGTGGGAGTTAATTGAACTTTTGATGCATAATATATAATCAAGTTTATGGGGATTAAAATGAAAATAGTGGAGCCTATATTAGCTATCATAATTCAGGGGCTTCATGATAGAAACAGGCAAATTATCATGACTTCCGAAACTTTGGTATTACATAGCGTCTCAGCAATACTGTAGGCATGGGGCAAAGGCAGAGCACAGTGAAGAGAACACTAATATTGTGCTATTTGATTTCATCCCCTTAATGAATAGAACAGCAAAAAAAAGGCTGTGCAATGAGTCAATGTCTCATGCATGGCACTGCCCAGCAAAAGTTCTGGCAGGTAGTCAAAATGGTGGACGATGGGAGTGTGGATAAGAAAGGTTGCATTGCAGCAATTGAACACATGAACAGAAAGGGCAAACAAATTGGAGGATTGTTGGGAGTTGAGTGTGTGGTCTGCTCTTCCATATATTTTGCCAATGCCTAGTTATTCAGCATTTCTGGGAGGACTTCATATGATTACAACTAGTTAGTAGGTTCGGAATTCCTGATGAAACTCAGTCTGTGCTGCTGGACTCCCAATCGAGAACGCACTGACACCAATCATTAAGATCATACTATCAGCAGCCAGAAAATACCAAACACATTGTAACTATTTTCTCCACAGTTGCGAGATCCAGGTAATACATAATTAGTGCCTCAATTAAAATCCGAGTACAGCCTTTTCTTATTAACCAATGGCACTACATTTTTGATGATCAACTCATTCCTCCTTGTGCTGATGGTGAGGGTTCTAATCATATCTCAATTCCCTTTACTCAAGGTCACAGACTGCTATCCTACAGAAGTACTTCAATGGCTGTAAAGGTTGTGAAAAACACTATATAAATGCAAGTCTTTCTTTTTCTTTTTACTCAAGGTGTTGCTTTAAGTAACTGCCTTGATATGAACTGTTTCGTCCAGTCCATGATCACAATCTTTGTTTTTCTACAAGCCACCTTTGGCAGCACACATGGAAGCTCTCCAATACTTGATTTAATGTTCATCTACATGCTTTAGCAAAAGAAAATAAGATTTATTTTATTATAGAATATTTTTCTTGAGTTGAGTAATTTGTACCATTCTGAATGAATTCATCCTAGTGCTGCCACAGCTTCTTCCTTCTGAAGCAGATTGAAATTGATTCAATTCGGGAAAGGAAGTCAGACATTTGTAACACATCCAGCAATTATAAACCAAGTGGTTTACTAATTCCAGTCTGAGTGAGAGAATAATTTTGCAAATTGTATTTTCATGAACACAGATCCAATTAGAAATGAACAAATGCAAAGGAACAAATGTTTTAAAAAGTTACTAACCTTTACTGATCACTTTCCAGCAGTTTATTTAAAATGTACTGTCGATAATATAAATTTACAATGTGAAACATTTGTGGATTCAGCAGCTTTCTAAAAATAAAGTCTGGATAGACCCATTAAGTTTCATCTGGATGAGTAGAAACATGTAGGAATGGTCTCTTTAGGTCACCTGTTTGATTCCAAGTCAGTACTGTCGAAAGGTTGTCTTCAAATTATTAGCTACAGTGTCATCTAGTTCATGTACTATTCTCCATTAAAACAGATCCAGACTAAAAGTTTCAAAACTTAAATCAAATGAGCTCTTACTGACAATTGGCTGTATCATTCAATAATTCTTGCAGCACTTTGTTCAATTCCATTAATTTAAGAATCTTGAGATTTCTGCTGTCTTAGTGCTCAGTTGAATGATGTTTACACAGATGTAAGTTCATTTCATTTAGAGGGCTGCTACCAGGAAACAGTGCAAATGGACCTTCTACCACCATTTAGCCTGTTTAAATTGCCACTGGTTTGTTTGTTTGTCTTTAGTGAATCCAACAAACTTTTAATCCTCTCACTAGCCGGTTGCCTCTTCTTTTTGCTCTTCCAACCAGAGGACTGCGTGGTAGAATGGAGCAGGGCTGCTAATCCCCAGGGTTTGTTCTTAGTCATAGGGCTTTTCAGCCCTTCCTGCTGTAATATCCATGCACTCTCTCTAGCTGCAGTCACAAACTTCTCCAGCTGAGTTTGATTGACATTCTTGCTCACATTTAGAGCCTGTTCAAATGGGTTCTGAATGTAAAGCGGAGACGCTTCAGGTTTATGTTGTTCTTTCCCCTGGAATGGTTTAGGAACAAAAATTTTAATGACTTTATGGCATCTTCGAGTTTTAATATTGTCCAAAAGAAAAACAAACCACAGTCATTCACTCAAAGAATTCACAGTATTGCCTGACTCTATTATTGATTTATTTCTCTCCCGTGTACTGGAATTGTTCGCTGCAGAAGGGAGCAGAGATGACCGAACTACATTAAGAATAACCAGAAATCCACACAAATGCAAATAAGCAAATTCCTAAATCTTGAACTTGTTCCTGACTTTGTACTGATGCAGTTACTACAAAGACATTCAAGTTTAAAGTTTTTGCTCATCTGCATATAGCAGATTCCTTTCATCCCACCACTTATTTACATAGATTTTATAACAAAGCTGCTCATCTTCGAGAATGAACAAGTAGTTTTGACCTGTGTAAGTAAGCCAGAGTTTTCCCCGAGATTAACTGATGTGTATGTTTGGAATCCTAAGCTTGGTTAAATTTCACAATGTAGGCTTTTGGCAGGTTCATCGAACTCTATACGTCATCTAATGAACCCCGAGGTAACTCCAAATAGTTTGGGAATTATGTAACAACAGCCTTAAAGCAGTGTTGTCACAGCATCCCTTGTACAAATCCACATACAGCTGCAGTGCATTTAGAACAGTTCTGGCTGCATTTAAAAGGCTGGTGCCACGCACTCTAAATGAAAGCTGTATCACACACAGACACAATTTTATCCTGGAGGACTAAATGCCAACACATTAAAAGTTTAACAAAACAAATTTGACAGTTGCTTGTTTTATCACAATATATTTTTGCTAGTAGCTGTATCTATGCCTAGACTTATTTTTAAAAATTAATACAATTTTAAGCAGACAAATTGTTATGAATACTGGTCTAGGGAAGCTAATGTGAAGTTTAAGAAAATATTATCTCCCGCTAAACTGAAAAGACACAATTGCTTCATTAATAGGTTCTAAAAACTCAAAGCACATCAGTCCCTCAGACAAAATATTAATCAAGGTCCCACCTGTCTTCTCTGGTGGTTCAAGTGGATGTTAAGGATAACATACACAAAACAACTGGACATTCGTTTCTTTGCTGTTGATAAGATATTACACATGCAGAAAATGTCATTTTCCTACAACATTTATTTCAGTGCAAAGTATCTAACTGTTAAAGAATAAAATGAGTTTGTCTATGTTTCAAAATTTTCAGTTTATAAAATCATGGGCTGAATTTTAACTGAGAAAACACAGGTGGTTTGGGTCAGATGGGGGAGGGGGGTTAAATCTATTTCCTGACCCAAACCCACCTCCAACCTGGCCATTTGCAGCTTTAAGTGAAGCTGGAAGGTGTCCAGTGACCAACCCGATCCAAGGAGGTGGGTTGCAGCTTTAAATATGATAGCGAAGCTGCAAGCCTCAGTGTCATGCAGCTTTTGGTCTCTTACTGCTGTTGGCCAGGTTTCCAGACTGTCTGGTAACCCGACAGCTTCCTCGATGGCTTGGTGAATTCGGGACAGAAGTGTCTTCACATCTACCTCCTGGATCCAGATGTCTGCCTGAGCAGCCTCAGTGATTGAGGGTCCCCCAGTAGGCCCCGACCTTCCTTAACACGAGGCCTTCTACCTTCCCCCGCCCCCACTCAGAGCCTGACCTCCCACCGCCAGCAGGAACCCCCCCACAACCGAGTGACCTCACCACCCGCCCCCCCACACACCTCTCCTGGTCAGCAACCCGCCCACCCCCTTCTCCAGTCGATCTCCCAGTTGGCCCCCCCACCCCCAAAATCCAAATTGCAGAACCTTTGTTTCTTTTTCTGCTGAAAAAATAGGCTCAAGAACGTGCCTACTTAGAATCTGCTTCTTGTTACAAGTGAATCTTTGATGTTAAAGTTGATTATGAGGTGGTCTACACAAGTCACTCAATAAGGGCTGCATAAAAGTGAAGACAAATTACCTAAAATCTTTTTTAGAAAAGTAATTTAGGACGTTGTTGACATCCACACCCTCCCGCCCCCAGTCTAGCTCCTTTCTTTTCTCTCCCACTTGCATCTACTATTCATTTCTCTTCCGTGCCTTTACTTCTGCCCCGGCCTGTGATTCAGCACTGCTCCCTTTTATTGTTTCGCAGTGAGTCATACAGTCATTAGAGTACAGGTGGTGTCGACCATTCAGCCCATTGTGTCCATGCTGGCTCTCTGTAGAGAAATACAGTCAGTCCCATTCCTCTGCTCCATCCTCGTAACCCCGCAAGTTATTTTCCTAAAGTGCCTATCCAACTTCCGTTCGAAATCATTAATTGTCTCCATTTCCACTGCCCTTGTAGGCAGCGAGTTTCAAGTCATTTTCTTTTTTTCTGTGTTTATTTTATTTTAGTTTGTTCAGTTTGTTTCTACTGTGGCTACCCACTTTTTTTTTTAATGTTTGTGCTTGTGGCTGTTCAGTTTTCAGTCCATTAACACCCTAACTGTACTAATGCTTTGTCTTCCAGCACACCATTAACATATTGTTTGCCTTTGCTCCATGACCTACTGGTCAGCTATTCTGTGACCTTATCCTATCAACACCTTCTCTTTTGTTATCTCTTGCCTCACCCCCGCTTTACTTGCTTAAAATCTTTTACATTTCTTATAGTTCTGAAGGAGGGTCACTGACCTGAAACGTTAACTCTGCTTCTCTCACCACAGATGCTGTCAGACTTGCTGAGTTTTTCCAGCACTTTCTGTTTTTATTTCAAGTCATTACTACTGGCTGCATAAAAAGGTTCTTCCTCACATTCCCCATGCATCTCTTGCCCAAAACCTTAAATCTCTGTCCCCTAATCCTTGTACAATTAGCTAATGGGAACAGCTTTTCCATGTCTCCCTTATCTAAACCAGTCATAATCTTGTACATCTCTATCAAATCTCCTTTGTTACATGGGGAACAACCTCAGCTTCTCCAATCTAACCTTGTAGCTAAAATCCCTCATCCCTAGAACCATACTGATAAATTTCCTCGGCATCCTCCCAAAAACCCTCATACCCTTCCTAAAGTGTGGTGACCAGAACTAGACACAACACTCTAGTTGTGGCATAACCAGAGCTTTATAAAGGTTCAGCATAACTTCTCTGCTTTTGTACTCAATACCTCTAATTATGAAGCTCAAGATCCCATATTGCTTTGCTAACAATTCTCTTAATATGTCCTGCCACCTTCAAAGATCGAAGCACATGAACCCCCTAGGCCCATCTGGTCATGCACACTCTTTAGAACTGTGCCATTTAGTCTATATTGCCTCTTCCTATCCTTTCTGTCAAAATGAATCACCTCACATTTCTCTTTTCAATTCCATCTGCTAGCCCATGTATGTCCTGTTGCAGTTGATTGGTATCATTCTCATTGTTTGCCACATCTTCGGGTTTGGTATTATTGATGAGTGAGAAGAAGGAAAATTAAGACAAAGAACTATTCCAGTCTTTCTTGCATGAATGCACAGGGCCTATTACTGATAGTGGTACCATATTATTAATAGAGTCCTTCCATTTTGTGCATTGTCATAAAGTACAGAAGCATTACTTAGTCTATTTTACCAGATTGGTGACTCTTTAGTCTTATGTTAAAGTATTCATTGCTTTGGTTTGTTTTACATATTATATACATATGCCTCATCATTCGTTGTCATTAGATCAATTTTTAAAACTGATCATTGCCAAATCATATTGTTCTAGTCTGTTCTCAACTTCCTCTTGCAGCTACTTGTGTCCAGTAAGGACCATCCCTGTCATAATATTTAAAACTGAGACATACAGACAACATAAATGCAGATACCATTACAACATTCTCAGAGTACTCCAAGAATGTAAGAACAATTTTTTAAAATCAGGTGGTTCAGAGGTCACTATTACACAACACTGAATTTAATTGCTATATATTCTGGAGCAAAAGTTTGCATAGAATTGTATAATTGGTTTTGTATTCTGATTTATTCCTTTCCTACTGAATTTTATTTTTTTTAAAAAATCAGACATTTTAAAAGTGTATATTAAAAGTTTGTTTCAACTTTAACAATTATTGGAGCATATATAAATAAGATTTTAAAAGCAACATTTTCAAAAATGCAAAAAAATTAAGAACACAATAACATAAAAGATGGAGAAAGACAAATCACTGGAATGAGTAGCACCATGTTAAATGTGAAGGAAGAATGCCATCAAAAGGCCTCGATGGCTGATAGCTCAGGAAGGAAGATGAGAGAGATGGACTGATTCCAATCATTTCAAGATCTGACCTGTGAGCTCAACTGCAGACCAGCTGCAAACTGTGGTCATGGTCATGCCCAACTGACTGTCTGAAAGCACCACCTTCTCTCAAGGAGATAGGCAATAAATGCTGGCCATGCCAGCAATGCCCACATTCCATGAATGAAAAAAATAAAAAATACACACTTTCTGGTCACCTCACTACAGAAAGGATGTAATTGCAACAGAGATGGTACAGAGGAGATTTACGAGGGACTGGAAAATTGCAGATATGAGGAAAGATTGGATAGGCTGGAGTTGTTCTCCTTGCAACAGAGAAGGCTGAGGGGAGATTTAATTGAATTGTACAAAATTTTGAGGGGCCTGGATAAAGTGGAGGTGAAAGGGCCTATTTACCTTAGCAGAGATGTCAGTGACTAGGGGGTATAGATTTAAAGTAATTGGTAGAAAGATTAGAGGGGAGATGAGGAAAAGCTTTTTCACCCAGAGGGTGGTGGGGGTCTGGAACTCACTAATAGTGTTACTTGAAAGGGTAGTTGAAGCAGAAACCCTCAACTCATTCAAAAGGAGTCTGGATATGCACCTCAAGTGCCGTAATCTGCAGGGCTATGGACCAAATGCTGGAAGGTGGGATCAGAATGGGAGGATAATTTTTCGGCTGGCACAGATACGATAGGCCAAGTGCCTCTTTTCGTGCTGTAAACTTTCTATGTTTCTATGATTTACTTCCTACAGCTAATTAATTCAAAAGAAAATCAAGATTCAATTCTCAAATTAGGCTTCTCCTTAAAAGTGGTTCAGTGACTCATTTTTGAACACCTGTACAATTGTAAAGTTTTAAGATGCTCTGACTCAGGGATTATCTTTGGGCTGATCTAGTTCTGACCTTTCTAGTTCTTCATGATTCACACAAACTCCCAATAGTGATCTTTTGATGCACCAAGATCTTGTTAAAAGTTTCATGGTAACAATGTACAGCAAGTAATTAGAAAGGCAAATGGACTGCTGGCCTTTATCGCAAGGAGGATTGTATACAAAAGTAGGAAAGTCATGCTGCAACTGTACAGGGCATTGATGAGTCCACACCTAGAATACAGTGTACAGTTTTGATCTCCTTATTTAAGGAAGGAGATACTTGCATTGGAAGCAGTTCAGAGAAGGTTCACTAGGCTGACAGCTGGGATGAAGGGGTTGTCTTATGAGGAAAGATTGAGCAGGTTGGGCCTATACTCATTGGAGTTTAGAAGAATGACAGGTGATCTTATTGAAACATAAAAGATTCTGAGAGGGCTTGTCAAGTTAGATGCTGAGAGAATGTTTCCTATTGCGGGTGGGAAAGAACTTGAACTAGGGGGCACAATTTCAAAATAAGGGCCCTCCTTTTATGATGGAGATGAAGAGGAATTGTTTCTCTGAGGATTGTTCATCTTAGGAATTCGCTAACCCAGACAGCTGTGGAAGCTTAGTCATTGAATACATTCAAGGCTGAGCTAGACAGATTTTTGAACTATAGGAGAGTCAAGGCTTATGGGGAACAGGCAGGAAAGTGGAGTTAAGGCCAAGATCACATCAGCCATGATCTTACTGAATGACAGAGCAGGCACAAGGGGCCGTATGGTCTACTCCTGCCCCCTATTTCTTGCATTCTTAATGTCAAATAATGTTTGAACAAAACTAGAGCACAAGGATTTTAACATTAGAAAAAGCAAAAAATTATAAAAAATTCAAAGTTTACAACATACTAACCTTTCTGATATTGATGGACATTCGATTGAAAGCAAAAGTGCCATAAAATTCAAAGAATTCTTGTAAGAGTTCCTCTGTAGAGAAATCCAAATAGAAAATTATGTCATTTGTAAACTAGCATTTCACATTATTTTCTTCGGTCAACTCTACGTCTTCTTGCTTACCTAGTGTCTCTGTATTTTGGGAAGGCTTTATTTTGTTATTAGAAACAAATGTGCAGTCATGACTTTCAATAACATATTTATCTTCTGCTTCTGAAAAAGAACAAATCAGTATTATCAATGTTCCTAGTATAAAAGGATATTAGGAGAGGGCAGGAAACATGATTACAGTCAGCAGCTCCAGTTAAAATTGCAATATTAGCACAGGCATGATGGACTGAATAGCCTCCTGGGCTGTAAATTCTACAATTCCCCATATACATTAAAAAGAAATAGCAATGGATTAGTGCATTGTGATATACATTAATGATTTGGAGGAAAGTATAGGTGGACTGATTAGCAAATTTGCAGACGACACTAAGATTGGTGGAGTAGCAGATAGTGAAGGGGACTGTCAGAGAATACAGCAGAATATAGATAGATTGGAGAGTTGGGCAGAGAAATGGCAGATGGAGTTCAATCAGGGCAAATGCGAGGTGATGCATTTTGGAAGATCCAATTCAAGAGTGAACTATACAGTAAATGGAAAAGTCCTGGGGAAAATTGATGTCCAGAGAGATTTGGGTGTTCAGGTCCACTGTTCCCTGAAGGTGGCAACGCAGGTAAATAGAGTGGTCAAGAAGGCATACGGCATGCTTTCCTTCATCGGACGGGGCATTGAGTACAAGAGTTGGCAGGTCATGTTACAGTTGTATAGGACTTTGGTTCGGCCACATTTGGAATACTGCGTACAGTTCTGGTCGCCACATTATCAAAAGGATGTGGATGCTTTGGAGAGGGTGCAGAGGAGGTTCACCAGGATGTTGCCTGGTATGGAGGGCGCTAGCTATGAAGAGAGGTTGAGTAGATTAGGATTATTTTCATTAGAAAGACGGAGGTTGAGGGAGGACCTGATTGAGGTGTACAAAATCATGAGAGGTATAGACAGGGTGGATAGCAAGAAGCTTTTTCCCAGAGTGGGGGTTTCAATTACTAGAGGACACGAGTTCAAAGTGAAAGGGGAAAAGTTTAGGGGGGATATGCGTGGAAAGTTCTTTACGCAGAGGGTGGTGGGCACCTGGAACGCATTGCCAGCGGAGGTGGTAGATGCGGGCACGATGGAGTCTTTTAAGATGTATCTGGACAGATACATGAATGGGCAGGAAGAAAAGAGATACAGAAGCTTAGAAAATAGGCGACATGTTTAGAGAGAGGATCTGGATCGGCGCAGGCTTGGAGGGCCGAAGGGCCTGTTCCTGTGCTGTAATTATCTTTGTTCTTTGTTCTTTCTTTAAACCACGCACTGCTACAAAAAAGAAAGATTCCCTGGGTAAAGTCAATATGCCATTAAAATCTCACATTGGGTTTCTGCTGTCTACTAGCAAAGAACTGCCCCCTGAATGATAAACTTGACTGCAATAACCATAGGTGATTTATTGTGGATAAATATAACCCAGTGGTAATATGCAATCCTCAGCTGGTGTGCCTGGAAATGCAGACAGATTTCCAGCAAAGTTTTTGGACTTTTTTTTCCCTGCCATTATAGAACCAATTACAGTTCTTACCTGCACTTGGGACATAGATAATTGCCTTAAATTAACAGAGGGCATGTAAGACAAAGTCATGAAAACATTAGCTCATCCCAGTCATGCACCACTAGCTACATAGTTTAAATCAGATTTGGCATGAAAAAAAAACTTCAACGGCGTTTGCAGCAAAATAAAAACCAAACAGTAACAGACCATATCGAACAGTTATCTAGTGAATGCTGAAAAATATATAAAGAAACAATGAAGTACCCTTATTTTAGATTCTCTCACATATATGCAAAGAGAAAGAAAAAAAGGACAGACAACTCCTATTTGCAAAAGCAAAATACCACAGATGCTGGAAATCTGAAACAAAAACAAAAAATGCAGGAAATACTCAGCAGGTCAGGCAGCATCTGTAGAGAGAAAAACAGAGTTAACTTTTCAGGTCAGTTCTGATGAAAGGTCACATGGACCTTTAATGGGGAGGGAGTGGCGTAGTGGTAACGTCACTGGACTAGTAATCCAGAGCCCAGGCTAATGCTCTGGGGACATCGAATCCCACCATGGCAGATGGTGAAATTTGAATTCAATTAATAAATCTGTAATTCAAAAGCTGGTCTAATGGTGACCATGAAACCATTGTCAATTGTTGTAGAAACCCATCTGGTTCACTAATGTCCTTTAGGGAAGGAAATCTGCCGTCCTTACCTGGTCTGGCCTGCATGCGAGACTAGACCCACAGCAATGTGGTTGACTCCTAAAAAGCCCTCTGAAATGGCCTAGCAAGCCACTCACTTCAAGGCAATTAGGGATGGACAATAAATGCTGGCCTAGCCAGAGATGCCCACATCCAACAAATAAAAAAAAACAATAACCTGTTCACATCTGCTCAGTTTGGGTTCCACCATAACCATTCAGCTCCAGAGCTCATTTCAGCCTTGGTCTAAAAAGGGTTCAAGAATTTAATTCCGGAGGGAAGGCAAGAGTTTCTGCCCCTATCAAAGGCAGCATTCGACCAAGTGTGACACAAAGGAGCCCGAATAAAACGGAGGACAATGGGGATCAGGGGGAAAACTCACCAGTGACTAGAGTCACACATAGGAAAAGGGAAGATGAAAAGGAAGATGACTGTGCTGTTGGCAACTGTCTCAGCCTCAGGACATCACTGCATGAGTTCCTCAAGGCAGCGTCATAGACCTAATCACCTTCAGCTGCATCATGCTCCATCAGAAGGTCAGAACTGAGAATCTTCACTGATGATTGATCAGTGTTTAGCTCCATTCGCAATTCCTCCGATAAAGCAGTCAATGCCCACATGCTGCAAGATCTGGATAACATCTGGACTTTGGCTAAGTGGCAAGTAACATCTGCTTCACTCAAACAAGTGGCCAAGTGGCAGGCAATGACCATCTTTAGCAGGAGAGCAGAATCACCTCCTCTTGGCATTAAATGGAATTACTATCACCGAGTTCCCCCACCACCATTGTGTGTGTGTGGGGGGGGGGACCAGAAACTTAACTGGACGAGTCACAAACGCCACTGCTACCAGAGCAGGTCAGAGGCTGGGTATTCTGCAGCAAGTGGTTCACCTCCTGACTTGCCAAAGCCTTTAAAACACCTGCCAAGTACAAGGCAGGAGTGTGATGGAATATTCCCCCTTACCTAGATGGGTGTAGATGCAACAATGAACTCGACACCACCACTCAGGACAAAGCTGTCTGCTTAATCACCAGTCCATCTATGAGCTTTAACATCCACTTCCTCCACTGCTGATGTCTGCAATGTGTATTATTTGCAGGATACACTGCAGAAACAATCCAAGGTTTCTTCAGCAGCAACTCCAAACCTGTGACCTTCACCGTGTAAAAGGAGAGGGGCAGCAAGTACATGGGAACACCATCACTTTCAAATTCACAACGTCCCGACTTGGACATGCAAGGCTGTTCCTTCATCAGCACTGGGTCAAAATCCTAGAACTCCTTACCGAACAGCACTGTGGAAGTACCTTCACTGCATGGACTGCAGTTGTTTAAGAAGGTGGCCCAACAGCAATTTCTCAAGAGCAACCAGGCCTGGGTAATACACCCATACCTCAAAAATTAATATTTTAAAAAACAGGACTGGGAGGCATTAGTTATGAGGCAAAACTAAGCTAAAGAAACTGGAACTCTTTTCATTAGGGCATGCTGAGGTGTTCAAAACGATAAAAAATTTGATATGGTAAATAAAGAAAAACTATTTTCAGTGGTCGGTAGTTAGTTAAAGGCATAAAGGAGGCAGTTAGACAAATTTTTACTTATGTGCATAGATTTTTTATGACATGGATTGCCTTTACAGAAACAGTGGTGGAAACAGAAACCATAATAGCTTTTAAGAAGCATATAAATATTTGAAGAAGGAACCTTTGAGTGTGTACAGGTAAAGAGTAGGGGGATGGGACTGAGTGGATAGCTCTTTCAGAGAAGTGTCACAGGCATGATGGGGCAAATGTCCTCCTTTGGTGCTGTAGCAATTTATGACACTAAGTTGTTATGTGACCGTCGCATGCTGTTCTGAAATAGTGAAGTGTAAAGGATACTGATATCTCTTTGGCCTGCATTACCTGCCAGATCTTTGAGCTGGTCTAGAGTTGGTATGATTGGCGGATTTCTCTTCTGCAGCAGGAAAAGAACCATCATGGTCAAGGAGAAGTTAGTGATCCAGGTTCCGGGAATACTGCTGGTGATCCCCTGAACACGAGCCCAGCACCGAACACCAAACACCAGGGCCCGTACCCGAGGATCAATATTGGAATAAATATAAAGGAGCTCTGTGCTTCTCATAGCAATTCTATAACAAAAGTAAAAAGATCAATAAGCAGATTTTTTAAAACTGAATTAAAGATTAACATGTAAATCCTCAACTTCAATTATCAACTGTACTTTTTAAATTCTGACAAGTTAATGAAACCCTATCCATATCTTCAGTTTTAAAAATTGCACTTTCTTGATCTGCATGGAATGCGAACATGTTATAGATTAAGCCAAAGACATGCTAACATGAACAGATGACCATGAAGCCATGGAATCTTTCACAACTACTTGAGAGAGCATACAGTGGCCTCCGATTTGAGATTATGTGCTCAAGTCTCTGGAGCGTGGCTTGAACTCACAACATTTGACTCCGAGGCTAACAAGAAGCGAAGACCAAGGCCCCGACTCAGTTGTAGCAACCTCACCTCTGAGGTAATGAGAATTCATGTGCTACACTGAAAAGTAAGAGCAGTTGCACAAAAGTAATCTTTAAAAAATAAAATCCCTTTCTTACTCTATTCAGATTCACATCCAAGGTCCAAATATATCCTTCAGAATGGACACCATAATGATCCGTTTGCAATGATCATGTCAACCAACACTGTGACACAAGGGAAGTCTGAGGGGGGACATGATTGAGGTATACAAAATTATGAGGGGCATTGATAGGTTAGATAGGAAGAAACTTTTTCCCTTAGCAGAGGTGTCAATAACCAGGGGGCATGGATTTAAGGTAAGGGGCTGGAGGTTTAGAGGGGATTTGAGGAAAATAAATTTCACCCAGAGGGTGGTTGGAATCTGGAACACACTGCCTGAAGAGGTGGGAGAGGCAGGAATCCTCACAACATTTAAGTAGTATTTAGATGAGCACTTGAAACACCATAGCATACAAGGCTACGGGCCAAGTGCTGGAAAATGGGATTTGAATAGTTAGGTGCTTGATGGCCAGCATGTACACGATGGGCCAAAGGGCCTGTTTCTGTGCTGTATAACTCTATGACAATTGAGAGTCTCGAATAGTGTCAGTTCCTAATGACTCATCTTGAGCAGGGGTTATTTTGGAAGCTCATTTTCTTTCGTGCACAGTAACAGTTACATGATAATAAATTGATTTTGGTGTTCCTCACCTATTATTGGCAGTGAGGTCACACTGAAATCCTGAAGGCTGATGGGAAAACCGCACCAATGGGCAACGAGCATTGAGTATCTTCTGCATTCCTGTACATCCTGGGGCAAACTGATCAATACATTCCCCTATCACGGAAAGGGTGCTTTGTGTTGCCACCCGCTCCGATGCCACCCTTTTTGTTTCATATTCCATGGAGATGGCGCCTCCTGTCTAAAACAAAATGAAACTAGTAAGCAAACACCACCTTTGACACTTTGACAATCTGAAGGAGCATTCTGGTATCCAGCCCTTCAATCACACACCAGATAAAAAAGTGTTTCAAGAATAGAGAGAGAGAGAGGCAGCCATTGACTTGAAGCCTTAAATTTACAAGCACTTCCCAATCTGTAAACAATAATTTCTAATTGACAGAAGGTGACCTGAAAAAGGGACAAAATCCCACCTTAACAGAATACATTATAATCCTACCCTTATAAAACAGCTGATCGCTTCATTATATGGTATAATAATCCTGCCCTTACAAAACAGCTTAGAACATAGAACAGTACAGCACAGTACAGGCCCTTCGGCCCACGATGTTGTGCCGAACCTTTAACCTACTCTAAGATCAAACTACCTACCTACTCTTCTCATTCTACAATCATTCATGTATCTATCCAAGAGTCGCTTAAATGCCCCTAATGTATCTGCTTCTACTACCACCGCTGGCAGCGCATTCCACGCACCCACCACTCTCTGTGTAAAGAACCTACCTCTGACATCTCCCTGAAACCTTCCTCCAATCAGCTTAAAATTATGCCCCCTGGTGATAGCCCTTTCCACCCTGGGAAAAAGCCTCCAGCTATCCACTCTATCTATGCCTCTCATCATCTTGTACCCCTCTATCAATTCACCTCTCATCCTTCTTCGCTCCAATGAGAAAAGCCCTAGCTCCCTCAACCTTTCTTCATAAGAAATGCCCTCCAGTCCAGGCAGCATCCTGGTAAATCTCCTCTGCACCCTCTCTAAAGCTTCCACATCCTTCCTATAATGAGGCGACCAGAACTGAACACAATATTCCAAGTGTGGTCGAACCAGGGCCTTATAGAGCTGCAGCATAACCTCACCACTCAAACTCAATCCCCCTGTTAACGAAAGCCAACACACCATACGCCTTCTTAACAACCCTATCAACTTGGGTGGCAACTCTGAGCGATCTATGGACATGGACCCCAAGATCCCTCTGTTCCTCCACACTACCAAGAATCCTGTCTTTAAGCATGTATTCTGCATTCAAATTCGACCTTCCAAAATGAATCACTTCACACTTTTCCAGGTTGAACTCCATCTGCCACTTCTCAGCCCAGCTCTGCATCCTGTCAATGTCCCGTTGCAACCTACAACAGCCTTCCACACTATCCACAACTCCAGCAACCTTCGTGTCATCGGCAAACTTGCTAACCCAGCCTTCCGCTTCCTCATCCAAGTCATTTATAAAAATCACAAAGAGCAGAGGTCCCAGAACAGATCCTTGTGGAACACCACTGGTCACCGAGCTCCATGCTGAATACTTTCCATCTACTACCACCCTCTGACTTCTATGGGCCAGCCAATTTTGTATCCAGACAGCCAACTTTCCCTGAATCCCATGCCTCCTTACTTTCTGAATGAGCCTACCATGGGAAACCTTATCAAAACGCCTTGCTAAAATCCATATACACCACATCCACTGCTCTTCCTTCATCAATGTGTTTTGTCACATCTTCAAAGAATTCAATAAGGCTTGTGAGGCATGACCTGCCCCTTACAAAGCCATGCTGACTGTCTCTAATCAAACCATGCTTTTCCAAATAATCATAAATCCTGTCTCTCTGAATCCTCTCCAATAATTTGCCCACTACCGATCTAAGACTGACTGGTCTATAATTCCCAGGGTTATCCCTACTCCCTTTCTTGAACAAGGGAATAACATTTGCCACCCTCCAATCATCTGGTACTACTCCAGTGGACAGTGAAGACGCAAAGATCATTGTCAAAAGCACAGCAATCTCTTCCCTCGCTTCCCGTAATATCCTTGGGTATATCCCATCTGGCCCCGGGGACTTATCTGTCCTCATATCATTCAAAATTTCCAGCACATCCTCCCTCTTAACCTCAACCTGTTCGAGCATGTCAGCCTGTTCCACGCTGTCCTCACAAACGACCAGGTCCCTCTCACTAGTGAATACTGAAGCAAAGTATTTATTTAGGACCTCCCCTACCTCCTCCGACTCCAGGCACAAGTTCCCTCCACTATCCCTGATCGGCCCTACCCTCACTCTGGCCATCCTCTTGTTCCTCACATAAGTGTAGAATGCCTTGGGATTTTCCTTAATCCTACCCGCCAAGACTTTTTCATGTCCCCTTCAAGCTCTAAGTCCATTCTTCAGTTCCTTCCTGGCTACCTTGTAACCCTCTAGAGCCCTGTCTGATCCTTGCTTTCTCAATCTTAAGTAAGCTTCCTTCTTCCTCTTGACTAGCTGTTCCACATCTCTTGTCATCCAAGGTTCCTTCACCCTACCATCCCTTCCCTGCCTCATCGGGACAAACCTATCCAGCAGTCGCAGCAAGTGCTCCCTAAACAACCTCCACATTTCTGTCGTGCATTTCCCTGAGAACATCTGTTCCCAATTTATGCTCCCCAGTTCCTGCCTAATAGCATTGTAATTCCCCCTCCCCCAATTAAATATTTTCCCATCCCGTCTGCTCCTGTCCCTCTCCATGACTATAGTAAAGGTCAGGGAGTTGTGATCACTATCACCGAAATGCACTCCCACCGATAGATCTGCCACCTGGCCTGCTTCGTTGCCAAGCCCCAAGTCCAACATAGTCTCCCCTCTAGTCGACCTATCTACATATTGTAATTAATGACATGGGAGATCTGCTAATTTTTTATATGCTCATTTTACAATACAGACAGTCATGGATGGAACACAGCAGAAACACGACTGAATAAAGCCAGTGAAAAATAAAGAATTCATGGGATTCTAAAATATCAGACTGATGCATTAGCACCACAAAAACTGGTGCCATCTCATCCAAAATATATAATGGAAAACATTGCAAATACTGAAATTAAATAGATGCAATCCTTTCAGATACTAATGGATCTGCTGTGTATTTCCAGCAACTTCTGCATTTTGAAGATTACATTTCGATAACAACCCTGAAACCTGAAAGATGGGGAGCACAGATGTTAATACTTAAACTGAATGCAGAATGTCTTCAAAATAAAACACTAATCCCAAAGTTGCAAGTCGAATTTGATCAACTGCCACCTGCCTCACTAAACTTGCTATAATGAAGATTAATAGGAGAAAGTTTTCTTGAACTGCTTACTGGTTCTGACATAAGGGGCTGAATTTTATCAGCCCCTTGACATCGGGGTTCATGACAGGGAGGCGGGGGGGGGGGGGGGGGGGGGGGGTGCCCAGATAATACTTCCAGGACAGCCCGGTCACGGGTCTTGACGTCAGGAAGGCTCCACTGCATTTTATTGGTGGCGGCAAGGCCTCGGGGTGCGCACACCACACTCCCCCGCAGCATCCCCGCCACGGCCATGCTATTGTGCCATCGCGCAAAATATCGCAGCGGCTCTGCGGCACATGTCTCACGCGTGCCCCGTGCACTTTTTGAAAATTCAGCCCAAGTCTACTTTTGAATAAAATCACTACTCACTGTTTGGTCACAAACTTTGAGAGATAATAAAACGTGCAACATTAGGAAAGCAGAAAACATTCAAGATATTTTCCATGGCTCGTCACCAATAACTCAGCAAACTAAATCACCAAGTGGTGCAGTACTAGGAAGGACCAGATGGGATCTATGTGCTGAGAGTGCTGGTCTCTTTCGAGACAGTGTTAAAACAAGTTCGTTACAATGTGATAGATAGTAGAAATGCCCTAGCGTTCTTCTCTTGACCAACATCCTGCGATCCACATTGGAACACTACATGGTCATCAATGGAAGCAACATCGGGCCTTGGTTGTGATGGTCCCGTGATCAGACAAAGCTCATAAAGGGATGAATGGCAAATTAAGTAAAATATTCCAGAATAAGACACGGTCGGCAAAAGAAGCAGCTTAAAAGGAAGTAAATTGGAGAAACAAGGTTGCTTTTATGATAAAAGCTGTTCATTATTTATAGGAAAGGGGTACATTGCCAGGATTTGAGTTTGTTTAATTACAGAAAATATTTAACCTAAATAATCAAAATACAATAGAGTCCAGATAACCTCACCCAAACAGAACCACCTCCACAGGTTACTGCTTTGTTCCTCAAGGCAGTAACCAGTTTCTTTTAGACTTGTCTCTTATTTTGAACTTAAGTCTCTATAAGAAATGCAATCCTAATTTCAGTCTAGTCTTGTGTTCCAATTTGAAATCTCATTTTAGTTGTAGTCAAACATTTGGAATTTTCATGTTTTAAGTTTCAATTTTTTCACCAAGATTTGTATTTTTAATGCGTTATAATTTTTGTTTCACAAATACAAGAAAGTTTAATAATAAATTGTTGTCTGAATCAAAAGTGAGCCTTTATTCACCTTTCAATATCCAGCATCTGTTCCTAAAATGAACTACTGACTTTTCTTATTTTAGTCCTCGAAATTATATTAACTTTCGAACTAGAGATATTTTAGGGTAATTTTCTCTTCGCAAAAATGCAATAAATTTCAACAATTAATATTTTTTCGCAATAAGTTGTAAATTGATAGCACATATTTTTCAGTTTGAAATTGTCTTCAGTGGTTTTATTTTTCTGCAAGCAAATTTGTAGTCCATGAGTTAATCTTATTTTGAAAAGAAACAACCCGAAACACAAGGTTTTATTTCAAATATTATTACTGCTTTCAATAATGTTGTAATACAGTAATTACTCTTATGTCCAATAAAAAGGGTTACTCTTGGTCCTCAATGGCTCAGCTATGACAGTAATTAGCAGTGGAACTCCACAGACTGGAATAATCCCAAGTTCGATCCTCTGTTCAAGCAGGAATTACTCTTGCAAATAACTCTCTAAAGGGACTGTTTAATTTTATTTATCAACCTTTAATACAAACAACCAATTGCTATGTGTCAACCTCTGTTAGACCAAGTGATAAAAAATTGTTAAATTGTGCTTCAAGTTTCCATGAAGCACAATGTCTTGAAACTATTTTTAAAATGCCAAGAGATGCCAACAATAACTTGCAGCAAAAATGTGAGCTATTTAAGACTGAAGAGGCTTGAGATATTTCATAACATGACATACGGCAACATAACTGGGTAATTGGATTTCACTTGTATTATGTGGGGATGCGCTGATTCCTAGCATTTAACATTGGATTTTGCCTGGATTTCAGAGCTTATTTACCATCAAGCTCCAAATCATTACTTATTTTAAAAAGAGCTATATTTTGTTCTTGCCATTGTCTCTTGGAGCACAAATCCAGTAGGGATTACCCTCGAATATTTACAAAAGATGCACAGTGTTGCTTAAACCCACTTTTCTTTATCATGGGAGCATTCTAAGTCAATATTTTGGTGAGAAATAACAACTCTACCTCTCACAGATGTATTTTAAACCATTACACAGCCACCCTGGGACCTTAATTCTGTCACCAGTAACTCTATTTTTATGTTTTAAAACACTTGCAACATGTAAAAGTAACTGAACTGCTCTGAACTTACACCATCATATTTTGAGACAGCTGTATAAATACTATGACTACAAGAGGAGGTCAGAGATTGGGAATTCTACAATGAGTGTCTCATCTACTGACTCCCCAAAGTCTGTCCACTGCCTGCAAGGTACAAGTCAGGAGTGTGATGGGATACTCTCCACTTGCCTGGATGAGTGCAGCTCCGAGAACACTCAAGAAGCTCAACACCAACCAAGATAAAGCCCACTGATTGGCACCCCATCCACCTGGCACACAATGGCAGCAGTATGTACCATCTAAAAGATGCACTGCGGTAATGCCCCAAGGCTCTTTCCAAACCCATGATTTCCACCACCCAAAAGAACAAGGCTACAGGTACATGAGAGCACCACCATCTACAAGTTCCCTTCCAAGGCAAACATCATCCGGACTTGGAACTATATCTGTTCCTTCACCTTCACTAGTTCAAAATCCTGGAACTCCCTCCCTAACTGCACAGTGGGCGTACCTACACCCGATTGACTGCAGCTGCTAACGGCACCAACTTCTCAAGGGCAATAAGGGATGGGCAACAAATGCTAGCCTCGCCAGTGACGCTCATATCCCAAGACTGAATGAGTAAAAAAAACTGCTGCAGTTAAGTCATATTGCAGCACTGCTTATGGGCCAGAGAAGCAGAGTGATATAATTAATACATTATACCTTTTAGAATTAAAGATTGAACAAATGGTCAGTTTTCAAGACTCATTGAAATCCTCTTTGAAGGACAGAGTTAAAAATCCATCAACATCCCTGTTACAATAGAATGTGAAGCAGAAACACCTTTTAAATTAAAAAATCCATTCCAAGATCTCTGTTACAATGGAATTAGAAGATGAAACACACCGAGACATGCTATACGAGGTCCGCATTGATAACTATAAACTTAATTACTTGATGGTGTTAGTGATATAGACAGACTGACTTAAGAGGACGGTAAAAGGTATCATAAAAGGACAATTACAGATGAATCACAAAATGGAATGGTACTTACAAAAACAGATGCCATGTAAACCCAACTACAAACATTTTGATCAGATAAAAGCTCAGAACTTCAAGGAGAAGGGAATGCTCAGCAAATAAATTAAGTCGGAATGATAGCACCATATACCGATAACAAAAGCTGGAAAAACACACAGAAAGGTAACACCTACATTCCAAAAGATGAGATGATCGATTAGAAACAGTATAAATGAGAGTGTTTTGGATCGAAAAACCAGAAGTACTGAATTCCTCATCAATGCTTCTCAATCTATGGTAAGAATGACTGACTGCATGACAAGAGAACTCAGAGTCAGAGAGATGCAGCACTGAAACAGGCCCTTCGGCCCACCGAGTCTGTGCCAACCAACAACCACCCATTTACACTAATCCTACATTAATCCCATATTCCCCACCACATCCCCAATATTCTCCTACCACCTACCTACATTAGGGGCAATTTACAATGGGAGGAAACCGGAGCACCCGGTGGAAACCCACGCGGTCACGGAAAACTTGCAAACCAAACCCAGGTCGCTGGAGCTGTGAGGCTGCGGTGCTAACCACTGTGCCACAGCGAACCCTGCTCTGAACCAAGAGCATTTTGTCTTGTTAAGCAGGAGGCTTACTTGGGGAATTTAAGGTAACAGTTTACTTTGAATTTTGATGGGTATTCTAAGATACTTTGCTGCAACATTGTCACGGTTGAACTTTTGGATTCTATTTTAGAAATAAGATGATGTTTTATATCTTGGTAATCTTTGATATTGTAGTATGCTTAGCCACTTAAAAGTGTATTGCATGTTCAATTCTTTCATAAATATATAAAAGTTAATAAATCGTTGCATGTAGCATTCTGTATACAACTACAAGAACTCCCTCTCTGCGTCTCTAAGTGGGGAGATATTTATTGAAGAGAGTTCCCAGACCCTTATAATATCTGGGATATTTATGACTTAGCTATAATTATTAAAAATAGGCCATTTGAAAGATAGCAATATTCTCTTGTTAGTTTTCTTTCTTTGAGGGAAGACTAGTTCAGTTCTTCAGACCCAAACAAGTGTCTGCAGGAATCTGTTTAATTTGAACTTAATTAAAAGGAAACTCATAGGGATGTACGCTTGATTTGGTTTAATTCCTATATGGGGTGAAAGTCATAAATCACTTCAGCAGGAGTGCTTCCCCCACACCAAAACCCATGCAACCCTGCCACAATGTGGCTCCCTCCCGGCATCCGATGTCGACCCCACCTCCCCCTCCCGCGGTGATCTGATCCCTCCTAACTGATCTGATCCCCCACCCCTCACTCTCCGATCTCTGCTTCTCCTGCCGACAGCTGTGGCTGTCTACTGCAAGCCTTCCCAACTGAGAGCCTGTCAATTTGGTCAGCTGCCAGATAGGAAACGGAGAAAAAAAATTCAAATGAGGTCTTGCCATTGCATTCAGCAGAATGTTTTACCGGATTGCCTACTCATTCCTTTCCGACTTAGCTTGCCTTTTCTTTCATTCCAGATGGTGCCCTGTCCAACACTATTGCCTTGGCCCTTCACCATTGATCTCAAGCATTTAACTTGAGCAGTTCATTGTGACACTTAATTTAATGCTTTCTGATAGCCAAGGTATAGAATCTAATTCTGTTCATTCGTTAATTACATTGAAGAAAATCCTAATGCATGTTAGGTAGCCCCTCTTGTACAGTTTATATTTATTACTCTTCTTTGGCCTCCTTATCTCGAGAGACAATGGTTAAGCGCGTGGAGGTGGTCAGTGGTGTGTGGAGCAGCGCCTGGAGTGGCTATAAAGGCCAATTCTAGAGTGACAGGCTCTTCCACAGGTGCTGCAGAAAAATTTGTTTGTCGGGGCTGTTACACAGTTGGCTCTCCCCTTGCGCCTCTGTCTTTTTTCCTGCCAACTGCCAAGTCTCTTCGACGCGCCACACTTTAGCCCCGCCTTTATGGCTGCCCGCCAGCTCTGGTGAACGCTGGCAACTGACTCCCACGACTTGTGATCAATGTCACAGGACTTCATGTCGCGTTTGCAGACGTCTTTCAAGCGGAGACATGGACGGCCGGTGGGTCTGATACCAGTGGCGAGCTCGCTGTACAATGTGTCTTTGGGGATCCTGCCATCTTCCATGCGGCTCACATTTATTACTACTCTCTGTTTAATAGCTGGATAAAAATGGATTCGATAATCCTACGTCCAAGTCACAGAATTAGCCTGCAGGGCACATTATTGCCCCATGAATACTGAAACGGAGTGGAATTTATATATATATTTAAAAATAATGAAGAGCAGTTGCAGTTTTGCTGTACTGATATGGTCCCACAACAACTAATATGCTGGACCATAGCAAAGAAGCTGCGAGGTCCTGAAATGATTCTGACTATGCGGAAAGCAATCTGTCTGAAAATTTATAAGTCATGTCCTGACTGGCTTGTTTTCCTCTATTTCTCTCATTCTATAAGGAATTCCAGTGCCCCAAGACCTAACTCTGACAAATTTAATGTCAAGTTAAAGACATATGCAGTTGAATGGCTGTCTGACAAAGACCACTATAATGGATGGCAAAACTTTGTACTCCTGCTTTCACCTACTACTTATTTCCTTCAAACTCATGGACAAAATGTTCCTGGCAAATGCCTTAACAAAGGAATTCACAAATTCAGTTAGGAGCCTAGAAATATGTTCTGGAACTCCTGAGTGAACAAAAATGCATACCAAATATAAATACCTATGGAAGTCTCAATCTCTCAGTTGGAACCATTCTACGTATGGACCCATTCTGATAGCTGAATGGGCCACCATAACCCCTGACCTTGTCACTCACTGGGAGCCTCCTCCCACAGAGAATATCAGTACAATTTCAGAGGGGGCATGTGACAGATATCCTTGCCAGGATTTTAAAGTGTGTATGTACATTCTGAAGGATATTAAGGCTAATGCTAATTAGGAAGCCGAAAAGGGGCCATAGGCTGTTATTTACAAATGGAAGGTAGAAGCAGAGGAATGTTATTTGGTTGATTCCATAAGCAAATGATAAAGTGGCTGTGTTTCAAAAATTCTTTTCATCATAGGGATATACTTGCCTTCCATATTCTTAAAAATAACATTAAAAGGATAGTCATTTTATTTTCTACATCGATTTTTTGCTTAATTTCCGAGAGCTTTTCCCATTGATCCAAAACACGCAGACCTACTTCCGATCTAGCAATCCAGCCTTGTGGACTGCTAAAGCTAATAGAGCTCTCCTCAGTAAGGCTCTCTACATGACATATTAAGAACAAAATTCAAAATCAAAAAGGTAATTTAATCACGCGATTATTTTACCACAAGCTTCTCCCAAAACAAACTTCATCTGCTGCAGGGGAATATTTACCCATGTAACTCAAACACAAAACCTACCACAAAAGGCTCAGGGTATTGCTCTGGGGATATGGGTTCAAATCCCACCACAGCAGAAGGTGAAATTTGAATTCAATTAATAAATATGGAATTAAAAGCTAATATAATGATGGCCATGAAACCATGGTCGATTATTGCAAAAACCCATCTGGTTCACTAATGTCCTTTAGGGAAGGAAATCTGCTGTCCTTACCTGGTCTGGCCTACATGTGACTCCAGACCCACAACAATGTGGTTAACTCTTACATGGCCTCTGGAATGGCCTAGCAAGCCACTCAGTTGTATCTAACCGCGACAAAGTCAATAAAACAAGAATGAAACCGAACGGACCAGCCAGCATCGACCTACGCACCGGAAACAGTGGCAAACCCAGCCCTGTCGACCCTGCAAATGGGGTTTGTGCCAAAGTTGGGAGAGCTGTCCCACAGACTAGTCAAGCAACAGCCTGATATAGTCATACTCATGGAATCATACCTTACAGACAATGTCCCAGACACTGCCATCACCATCCCCAGGTACGTCCTGTCCCACCAGCAGGACAGACCCAGCAAAGGTGGCGGCACAGTGGTATACAGTCGGGAGGGAATTGCTCTAGGAGTCACCATCGACTCCAGACCCATGAAGTCTCACGGCATCAAGTCAAGCAAGAGCGCAGAATGTACTCTGGGTGGAGGACTTCAATGTCCATCACCAACAGTGGGTCGGTAGCAACACTACTGACCGAGCTGGCTGAGTCCTAAAGGACATAGCTGCTAGACTGGGTATGCAGCAGGTGGTGAGGGAACCAACAAGAGGTAAAAACATACTTGACCTCGTCCTCACCAATCTGCCTGCCGCCGATGCATCTGCCCATGACAGTATTGGTAGGAGTGACCACCGCAGTCCTTGTAGAGACGAAGTCCCGCCTTCACATTGAGGATACCCTCCATCGTGTTGTGTGGCAGTACCACCGTGTTAAATGGAATAGATTTCGAACAGATCTAGCAATGCAAAACTGGGTATCCATGAAGCACTGTGGGCCATCAGCAGCGGCAGAATTGTACTCAACCACAATCCGTAACCTCATGGCCCGGCATATCCCCACTCTACCATTACCATCAAGCCAGGAGACCAACCCTGGTTCAATGAAGAGTGCAGGAAGGCATGCCAGGATCAGCACCAGGTACACCTCAAAATGAGGTGTCAACTTGGTGAAGCTACAATACAGGACTACTTGCATGCCAAACTGTGTAAACAGCATGCGATAGACAGAGCTAAGTGATCCCATAATCAACTGATCAGATCTAAGCTCTGCAGTCCTGCCACATCCAGCCATGAATGGTGGTGGACAATTGAACAACTAACTGGAGGTGGCTCCATAAATATCCCCATCCTCAGTGATGAGGGAGCCCAGCACATCAGTGTGAAAGAAAAGATTGAAGCATTTGCAACAATCTTCAGCCAGAAGTGCCGGGTTGATGATCCATCTCGGCCTCCTCCTGAAGTCCCCAGCATCACATATGCCAGACTTCAGCCAATTCGATTCATGCTGCGTGATATCAAGAAACGACTGAATGCATTGGATACTGCAAAGGCTATGGGCCCTGACAATACTCCGGCAATAGTACGGACGACCTGTGCTCCAAAACTTGCTGCGCCCCAGCCAAGCTGTTCCAGTATAGCTACAACGGCATCTATCCAGCAATGTGGAAAATTGCCCAGGTATGTCATGTACACAAAAAGACAGACAAGTCCAACCCGGCCAAGTACCGCCCCATCAGTCTACTCTCAATCATCAGTAAAGTGATGGAAGGTGTCATCAAGAGTGCCATCAAATGGCACTTGTTTAGCAATAACCTGCTCAGTGACACTCAGTTTGGGTTCCGCCAGGACCACTCAGCTCCTGACCTCATTACAGCCTTGGTTCAAACATGGACAAAAGAGCTGAACTCAAGAGGTGAGGTGAGAGTGACTGCCCTTGACATCAAGGCAGCATTTGACCGAGTATGGCATCAAGGAGCCCTAGCAAAACTGAAGTCAATGGGAATCAGGGGGAAAACTCTACGGCTGGTTGGAGTCATACCTAGCACAAAGGAAGATGGTCATGGTTGTTGGAGGTCAATCATCTGAGCTCCAGGAGATTCTGCAGGAGTTCCTCAGGATAGTGTCCTAGGCCCAACCATCTTCAGCTGCTTCATCAATGACCAACCTTAAAACATAAGGTCAGAAGTGGGGATGTTCGCTGATGATTGCATAATGTTCAGCACCATTCGCGACTCCTCAGATACTGAAGCAGTCCGTGCAGAAATGCAGCATGACCTGGACAATATCCAGGCTTGGGCTGATAAGTGGCAAGTAACATTTGCGCCATACAAGTGCCAGGCAATGACCATCTCCAACAAGAGAGAATCTAACCATCTCCCCTTGACATTCAATGGCATTACCATCGCTGAATCCCCCACTAACATCCTAGGGGCTACCATTGACCAGAAACTGAACTGCAGTAGCCATATAAATACCATTACAACAAGAGCAGGTCAGAGACTAGGAATCCTGCAGCGAGTAACTCACCTCCTGACTCCCCAAAGCCTTTCCACCATGTACAAGGCACATGTCAGGAGTGTGATGGAATACTCTCCGCTTGCCTGGATGGGTGCTGCTCCAACAACACTCAAGAAGCTCGACACCATCCAGGAAAAAGCAGTCCGCTTCATTGTTTGTGGATGGGGTGCCATTCACTCTCTCCGCTACCAACGCACAGCGGCAGCAGCGTGTACCGTCTACAGGATGCACTGCAGCAATGCACCAAGGCTCCTTAGACAGCACCTTCCAAACCCACAACCTCTACCAGAAGGACAAGGGCCACAAATGCGTGGGAACACCACCACCTGCAAGTTCCTCTCCAAGTCACACACCATCCTGACTTGAAATTAGATCGCCGTTCCTTCACTGTTGCTGGGTCAAAATCCTGGAACTCCCTTCCTAACAGCACTCTGGGTGTACCTACCTCACATGGACTGCAATGGTTCAAGAAGGAAGCTCACCACCACCTTCTCAAGGGCAATTAGGGATGGGCAATAAATGCTGGCATAGCCAGCGGCACCCACATCCCATGAATGAATAAAAAAAAAATACAGGGAATTCCCTGAGGTGAGTAGAGAAGAAAATATTTTGGTGAGTCATTGCTGACTACTTTTTACAACAACTGATTTATGAGATTCAGTCTTACTGCACTACCTTTTTGTGGTTATTTTAGGCACAATTATGTCCCCTCCTTCCTCTGCACGGATGAGTAACTGTCGGTTCATATTTCAGTTATTTCAATTCACAATCACGGCTGTGACTAGATTCCCTAGAAAAATGAGACATCTGTCTCAATGGCTGTGAATGTTTACATAACTAATCCATGTTGAATTGAAACTGCTGAGAACTGGTTCAAGGGCAAATCTTACAATGTGCACATTTTCTTCAATTTAGTAGTGAAAACCTTCAGTAACCACAATTTATTAAGTTAAATAAAAACAGTAAATGCTGGAAAGACTCAGCAAGTCTGGAAGCATCTGTGGAGAGAGAGGCAGAGTTAACGTTTCAAATCGATGACCTTTCATCTGAACTATTAAGTTAAACCTTGGTATCTATAACATACGCCAACTTGAACTATACACTTGGTTCATGATTTTCTCCTAAAAATAATGTATAACTAGCAGACGCCCAAAAACATACCTGCAGCCAAATTAGTATTTTTATTGCAACAGTACTTCTTTATATATAGAATTACGAATTATTCTTTCACCAAAGACAAAACTTCTCACTCTGGAAAAAGCTACCTAAAGCTGTCCAAGCCTAGGTATATAAATACAAATTTTGTCAAGACTCTGGTCTTGTGAATGGTTTATAGTCATAGAATATGAATATGAAAGTTTAATTGGGAAATATTTTCTCCTGAGTTGAAAAGATTCGATATTATTCAAAGAAATCTGCCCGTCATAGTTTCAGCATCTATCGGAGATGAAAACAGCTTCCTAACTACCAATATAAAAGCAATTCGGATGCTGGAAATTTGAAATAAAAACAGAAAGTGCTGGAAAAACTCGGCAAGTCTGGCAGCATCTGTGGAGAGAGCAGCAGAGTTAATGTTTCAGGTCATTGATCCTTCTTCAGAACTGGCAGATATAAGAAATGTAAAAGATTTTAAGCAAGTAAAGCGGGGGTGGGGCAAGAGATAACAAAAGAGGTGTTGATAGGACAAGGTCACAGAATAGCTGACCAGAAGATCATGGAGCAAAGGTAAACAATATGTTAATGGTGTGCTGAAAGACAAAGCATTAGTACAGATAGGGTGTTAACGGACTGAAAACTGAACAGCCACAAGCACAAACATGAAAAAAATTAAAACAGTGGGTAGGCAGTGTAGAAACAAACTGAACAAAGTAAAATAAAATAAATACAAAAAGAAAAAAATAACTAAACATAAAAGTAAAAGAGGGGGCCCATCATGCTCAGATTATTGAACTCAATGTTCAGTCCAGCAGGCTGTAGTGTGCCTAATCGGTAAATGAGATGCTGTTCCTCGAGCTTGCGTTGATGTTCACTGGAACACTGCAGCAATCCCAGGACAGAGATGTGAGCATGAGAGCAGGGGGGAGTGGGGGGGGGGGGGGGGGGGGTGTTGAAATGGCCAGCAACCGGAAGCACGGGGTCATGCTTTCGGACTGAGCAGAGGTGTTCCGCAAAGCTGTCATCCAGTCTGCGTTTGGTCTCCCCAATGTAGAGGAGACCACATTGTGAGCAGCAAATACAGTATACCACATTGAAAGAAGTACAAGTAAATCACTGCTTCACCTGAAGGAGTGTTTAGGGCCTTGGATAGTGAGGAGAGAAGAGGTAAATGGGCAGGTATTACAACTCCTGCGACTGCCATGGGAAGGGGACGAGATGGTGGGGGTAATGGAGAAGTGGACCAGGGTGTCGCGGAGGGAACAATCCCTTCGGAATGCTGACAGGGGAAGATGCCTTTGGTGGTGGCATCATGCTGGAGGTGGCGGAAATGGCAGAGGATGATCCTTTGGATATGGAAGCTGATGGGGTGGAAAGTGAGGACAAGGGGAACCCTGTCGCAGTTCTGGGAGGGAGGGGAAGGGGTGCGGGTAGAGGTGCGGAAATGGGCCGGACACGGTTGAGGGCCCTGTCAACCACAGTGGGGAGGGAATCCTCGGTTGAGGAAAAAGAAAGACATATCAGATGCTCTGTCATGGAAGGTAGTTGCTTAAAATCTTTTACATTCTTTATATCTGCCAGTTCTGAAGGAGGGTCACTGACCTGAAACGTTAACTATGCTTCTCTCTCCACAGATGCTGCCAGACTTGCTGAGTTTTTCCAGCAGTGTTTTTATTCCTAACTACCAATTTTGTTCCATGCCACAGTCCTTGTTTAGGATTCAAGTTTCGTGGCAACATTCTAACTGCTCCTTCCTCGAATCTAGGTTTGTGCAGCAGCATGCTCATTGGAGTGTATAGACTGTTACCACCTTCTTTGTCTATGGAATCTACACCACTGTATTCTTTTAATTAATCTGACAGCTTTTCTAAAACTTTTTCATTCAAATCTAGCGAATCTTCATTTTTTAGCACCAAGATAGCTTCCAAATAATAAGTTGTATCAAGTAATTGTCCCCAGTATTTTACCACTCTTAACCAATTCCATCATTTCAGCCACCCTCCCATGCCATCCCTCCCATATCATTCCATCTTTCCTATGCCATCCCTCACAGAAACAATCTCTCCAACCAGGGTAACTGTTGTTGGGCTTCCCTTACCTTCCGCTGTTTTTGTTCACCACCACCCACCCCACCCTGCTGTCATCAATCGTTGGCAGCCGCACGTACATCAGTTGCTCCAGTCCTGCGCATGCGCTAAACATCGCCCACCAAATAAACCCACCAACAGACATGCCTCTTAAACTGACCAAAACAGTCTAGACAGACAAATACTGAGTATTATAGTTATAGATTTGGAAAACATATTGCAGCACAGAAAACAAGACACTGTAAAACATAACGTTAGTGTATTCTCACAGGCCTTATTTTTCTCCTACGTATTCCCTTCTAGATCCCTGCCATTGGCAGTCTTACTCCTTTAGCAGGAGGGAAAGTCAAAGCCATAAACTTCACGCTGCTGACTGGAGATGTTGTCAGTCTTTTCCTCCAAGATCAGAATGGACTTCGCACTGACTAAAGACAACCAAACAAAAAATGTTGAGAGCAGAGAAACGCTCATACAAACATACGAGTTAGGAGGAGTAGGCCATTCGGCCCCTCGAGCCTGCTCTGCCATTCAATAAGCTCACGGCTGAACTGATTACTCCACATTTCCACCTACCCTGATAACCTTCCACCCCCTTGTTTATCAAGAATCTATCTGCCTCTGCTTCCGTCGCCTTTTGAAGAGAATTCCAAAGACTCATGACCCTCAGAAAAAAATTTCTCCTCATCTCTGTCTTAAATAGGCAACCCCTTATTTTTAAACAGTGACCCCTAGTTCTATAATAAATAAATGCAAAATACTGCTGATGTTGGATATCTGAAATAAAAACAAGAAATGCTGAAAACACTCAGCAGATCTGGCAGCATCTGTGAAGAGAAGTAGAGTTCACGTTTCAGGTCAGTGACCCTTCATCAGAGCTTCTAGATCCCTGCATCATTGGCACCCCTAGTTCTAGATTCTCCCACAAGGGGAGAATAAAGCTGCTGAGTTCTAGGTTGGGACTTAAACTCTCAGCTTGCTGTAAGAAACCCATTGCTTTATTGTTACAGCTGATTGATCGTTGCACCTCTACAGTGTTTAACACAATGCTGTATGTGACATGTCCAGTAACAGCAAATCCTGTTCCCATATGGTCCATTTGTGTTTTTACAATGTGTAAGTTAACTTAGTATAGAAACCTTGTAGAAATCATATATCTTCATTAGTACAGTTTCCCAACTCTGAACATTGTGTAAGATTATACACATAGATGATTACACCTGCTTTTACCACTACCACTGTTGCTAAGCAATACCTTGTCCAAGATTCTCTGGAAAAAAACTAACGCTGCTCGATCCTGTCAAAATCTAAATTAAATATTATAGAAACTCTAGTTAATGGCAAACAGTCAAAGATATTGGTCTAGATGTTCCAGTTGATAGCACTAAATTATCAAGGACAAGGAAATACAGTAGATAGTCAATCGCAAATTACAGGATATCACAAATGATAAATGAGACATTGTAACTCAGGTTAAAATTCTGCTTACAACATTCATTTTATTTAACCATTTACTGACACATGACAATTATAAAGAAAAGTGAAGAACAATTTCAAATCGCTACAATGATTTGAACACTTTCTCTCCTTTCCCTTATCTACACTTGCAGTGCCTCAGCGATACCATTCACAGGCATGGGGTTAGCTTTCACATGTGCATTGATAGCATGGAGTTTTACCTCTTCACCATCTCTCCCAACCCTCAGACTTGCTCTGTGCTACCAAACTATTTGTTTGACCCTCCCGCCAAGATAAGCTCAGAAGTGGAGATGTTTGCTGATGATTGCATAGGATTCGCTATCATTCATAACTCCTCATATACTGAAGCAGGTCATGCAGCAGAACCTGGACAACATTCAGGCTTAGGCTGATAAGTGGTAAGTAACATTTGTGCCACACAAGTGCCAGGCAATCATCCTCTCCAACAAGAAAATCTAACAATCCTTCCTTGACAGTCAACAGCATTACCATTGCTGAATCTCTCGGCATCAACAGCCTGAGAGTTACAGTTAACCAGAAACTTAACTGGACCAGCCACATAACTACTGTGGCTACAAGAGTAGGTCAGAGGCTGGGAGTTCTGTGGTGAATAACTCATTTCCTAACTTCCCAAAGCCTGTCCACCATCTACAAAGCACAAATCAGGATGACTGCAGCTCCAACAACACTCAAGAAGCTCAACACCATCCAAGACAAAGCACTTGATAAGCACCCCATCCACCACCTTAAACATTCACTCCTCATACCACCGGCATGCAATGTGTACCATATACAAGATGCACTGCAGCAACTCGCCAAGGCTCCTTCAACAGTACCTTCTAGAACCGTGACCTCTATCACCTAGAAGGACAAGGGCAGCAGATGCATGGGAAAACCACTACCTGCAAGTTCCCTTCCAATTCACACACCATTCTGACTTGGAACTATATCGCCGTTCCTTCACTGTCGCTGGGTCAAAATCCTGGAACTCCCTTCCTAACAGCACTGTTGGTGTACCTACACCCAAGGACTGTAGCGGTTCAAGAAGGCAGCTCACCACCATCTTCTCAAGGCAATTTGGGATGGGCAATAAATGCTGGCCTTGCCAGCGATGCGCACATCCCAAAAACAAATAAAAAATTACCTCTTAGACAAATCACAACTTCATCCAACTCAACATTAGGAAGGCTAAAGCATTTGGCTCCCACCAGAAACTGTTTCCTTGCCGCTGATCCCATCTTGCGCCCTGGCCATTGTCTCAGGCTGAATTAGAGCTTTTGTAACCTTTTGCTGATCTACCTCCTACACCCTCCAGAAAGAACTTGTCAAAACTCTTGCCACTTTATCCTGCCCTGCACGCCTATCAATGCCAATCTCATTGATCAAAATTGGCACCCTATCACCTAACACATTAAATTTAAAATCCTCACACCCGTCTTTGTATCTCTCCATGTGCTTGCACCATGTTTTTTCTGCCATTTCCTTTGGCCTATCACCTGCCAAACACACTGTTCCATGACTTATGTCTTCAATGCATTCCCCCCTTTCCCTCTGCTCCATTATTGGTGGCAAAGCCTTTAACTGCTTCAGTCCTACTCTATGGAACTTCCTCCCTAAGCGGCGTCCAGTGTCAGCTGTGGCTCAGTTGATAGTACTCTTGCCTCTGAGTCACAAGGTTCTGGGTTTAAGTCCTACTTCAGGGCTTGAACACAAAAATCAAGGCTGATGCTCCAGAAAGTACTTGGGCTACGCTGCACTGTCGAAGGTGTGCAATTGGGTGGGCTCCAGCCATTCCTCTGGATTCAGTCTATGAGGTCAAGAGGGAGATGTAGATGCTGGGCAAGTCTGTACCTCCAAACTCCTGTACAGCCCAGGTTATGCAGCGAGAACACTTCGCACCTCATCTCAAAGTTCCGAGGCTGCATTCCCATCATCTCATTGCAGATGGAAGGATGCCAAAAATGCGTTAAGCGTTGTACCTCTCTAACTACCCTCTCAAAGCCCACCTGTTCCACCAACCCTTTGATTACATCTCCCCCTCTAACTTCTCCCTGTTTAAATTTTCTTGTGGCATTAAAATTTTTGATTAAATCTCTGAATGGCACAAAATAATTCAAAACTGTGTTTCATTTGAAGGAAGAACTTATATTTGTATAGCACCATCTGAAGCCCTGACACAGGATCTTCATAGCTGATGTATTACCTTTGAAGTCCAGTCACCGTTAAGTAGCATATACAGCAGCCAATTTGTGCATAGCAAAGTCTCACAAGCAGCAATGAGATAAATGGTCGGTTAATCTCTTTGATGGTGTTGATTAAGAGACAATGTTGACCAGTCACTGGGAGCACTTCTCTTCTCTGAACATTGCCATGGATATTTTACACTCCCGTGAACAGGCAGAGAGGGCCTCGATTTAACATTTCATCTGAAAGACAGTATCTCCTACAATGTAGCACTTTCTCTGAACTACAAGGCAGCATCAACCAAGATTAGATGCTCAAGACGAGGAACGGGACTTGAATCCAATACCTTTTGAATTAGATGCAAAAGTGTTACCCCATCTGAGCCAACTTAGCACTGAACTGCATAACAAACTGACATAAGTTAGAATTCTCTCAGATTAACCCCTTCATTGATCAATTTTACCAATGTGGCTACATTTACAACAAGCAGCACAAATTAGTTATTAATTCAAGATATAATCCAGTTACTATAGAAAAATTTAGCTACATTTATTGCATCAATTTATGCAAAAGTCAACAGCTCTGAAAGAGTCCAGGAAAATAGAGCAAACAATTATACTTAATGCTGTGCTTAATGACTTTTGAACAATTGTAAATGTTCATTTTGCACCACCAAAAGGATTAACATACGCTATAAACACACAGTAGCTATTTATGAACAGCAACTAGTTATGCTGGTAAGCACAGATCGACTATCAAATTTATGACGACTAATTCTGTAAAAACTGCATCAGTTTCCCATTTTGTATCCACTCCTTGCCATTTGTAAGCGATAAATCTGCAGTTAATAAAAATTTACAAACTCTACATTAACTATATCAACAGTGATTAAACCTATATCTTGTGTAGTAATACACTGACTAAAGCATACAAAGGAGGCACAGTTTTCAAGAAAAGTGTTCCGTAAACCTTTCTATCGAGCAAAAAGTTGTACGTCGGTTTCCTCATGACAGTGTCACGCACAATTGATGCAATCATGCAGCTCAACATGATTTCCACCACTGTGATTCTGTTTCATTATAAATTTTTTTTAAAAGGGTTTGCCAAATGCTTTAAGGCAGCAGTACTCCTTTCACAGTGACTTTGTTTATATTCAAAACACTGTTAAAATACCCTTTTCACTCTCCTCCAAAAAAAAACAAGAGGAACTTTGAACGATTTACCCAAACAGCTTTGGAATTTTTATAGGCCACATATCTAGTCTTGTTTAAAAGGGAGGAGGTAACACAGAGGTAGGGAAGATCTTTTTGATACAAATGTCAATTTCTAAGTGCTCCACATCATTAGCTACAGAAAAAACTACCTCACTGCTTTACGGAAGGATCCTTAGCAAAGCTCTTTTGTAGGGCTCAGAACGCAGGCATTTTATTCAACCAGCAGGATAATGGACACGGGCCAATGATGTTGGCAGAAACATCCTCATTAAGCTTCTTGATGATTATGATCACGTAATGTAGGCTGACACTCCAGTGCAATACTGAAGGGTTGCTCTACTATTAGAGGTTCTGGCGTTTAGGAGATACATTAAACTAAGACCTTGCGTCTGTCTGTTCAGGCAACCATTTGAAGCTCCCAGGACACTATTCGAAGAGCAGGAAGTTCTCCTGACATCTTGGCCAATATTCTTTTCTCCATCACCATCATCTGTGGGAAAGAGCTACAGGCTAGGGCTAGCAACTAGAAAGCTGTATGCCCAGCCAACAGCAGAGCTTTGCTGGGTACGGGGCTGAGCACGTGGTGTGGGGGGGGGTAAGGAATAATTTTTTGACACCAAATTTTTAATCTGCTAGAATCAACCTAACATTTCTTTAAGAAAGGTCATCGATCCTTAATGTTAACTCTGCTTCTCTCTCCGCAGATGCTGCCAGACCTACAGAACAGAATCAGAATGGTTACAGCATAGGAGGCGGCCATTTGGCCTACCGTATCCATACCAGCTCTCTGCAAGAGCAACTCAACTAGTCCCACTCCACTGCTCTTTCCTCTTAATCCTGCAAAGTTTCTCTCTTCAGGTGTTTATCCAATTCTCTTTTGAAAATCACAATTGAATCTGCTTCCACCACACACTCAGGCAGTGCATTCCAGATCCTAACCACCCGCTGCATAAAAAGGTTTTTCATGTCGCCCTTGGTTCTTTTGTCAATCACCTTAAATCAGTGTCCTCTGGTTCACAACTCTTTGAGAATGGGAACAATTTCTATCTACTCTGCTGAGACCTCTCATGATTTTGAACACTTCTATGAGTCTCTTTGGCCTCCTTATCTCGAGAGACAATGGGTAAGCGCCTGGAGGTGGTCAGTGGTGTGTGGAGCAGCGCCTGGAGTGGCTATAAAGGCCAATTCTAGAGTGACAGGCTCTTCCACAGGTGCTGCAGAAAAATTTGATTGTCGGGGCTGTTGCACAGTTGGCTCTCCCCTTGCGCCTCTGTCTTTTTTCCTGCCAACTACTAAGTCTCTTCAACTCGCCACATTTTAGCCCCGCCTTTATGGCTGCCCGTCAGCTCTGGCGAACGCTGGCAACTGACTCCCATGACTTGTGATCAATGTCACAGGATTTCATGTCGCGTTTGCGGACGTCTTTAAAGCGGAGACATGGACGGCCGATGGGTCTGATACCAGTGGCGAGCTCGCTGTACAATGTGTCTTTGGGGATCCTGCCATCTTCCATGCGGCTCACATGGCCAAGCCATCTCAAGCACCGCTGACTCAGTAGTGTGTATAAACTGAGGATGTTGGCCGCCTCGAGGACTTCTGTGTTGGAGATACGGTCCTGCCACCTGATGCCAAGTATTCTCCGGAGGCAGCGAAGATGGAATGAATTGAGACGTCGCTCTTGGCTGACATACGTTGTCCAGGCCTCGCTGCCATAGAGTAAGGTACAGAGGACACAGGCTTGATACACTCGGACTTTTGTGTTCCGTGTCAGTGTGCCATTTTCCCACACTCTCTTGGCCAGTCTGGACATAGCAGTGGAAGCCTTTCCCATGCGCTTGTTGATTTCTGCATCTAGAGACAGGTTACTGGTGATAGTTGAGCCTAGGTAGGTGAACTCTTGAACCACTTCCAGAGCGTGGTCGCCAATATTGATGGATGGAGCATTTCTGACGTCCTGCCCCATGATGTTCGTTTTCTTGAGGCTGATGGATAGGCCAAATTCATTGCAGGCAGCCGCAAACCTGTCGATGAGACTCTGCAGGCTCTCTTCAGTGTGAGATGTTAAAGCAGCATCGTCAGCAAAGAGGAGTTCCCTGATAAGGACTTTCCGTACTTTGTACTTCGCTCTTAGACGGGCAAGGTTGAACAACCTGCCCCCTGATCTTGTGTGGAGGAAAATTCCTTCTTCCGAGGACTTGAACGCATGTGAGAGCAGCAAGGAGAAGAAAATCCCAAAAAGTGTGGGTGCGAGAACACAGCCCTGTTTCACGCCACTCAGGATAGGAAAGGGGTCTGATGAGGAGCCACCATGTTGAATTGTGCCTTTCATATTGTCATGGAATGAGGTGATGATACTTAGTAGCTTTGGTGGGCATCCAATCTTTTCTAGTAGTCTGAAGAGACCACGTCTGCTGACGAGGTCAAAGGCTTTGGTGAGATCAATGAAAGCAATGTAGAGGGGCATCTGTTGTTCTCTGAGTACCTGCTGAGAATTTCTAGCATTTTCTGGTTTTACTTTAGATTTCCAGCATCTGTAATATTTTGCGCATCTTACACTTCTTTAAGTGTACACAAAAGTCCGAGTGTATCAGGCCTGTGTCCTCAGTACCTTGCTCTACGGCAGCGAGGCCTGGACAACGTATGCCAGCCAAGAGCGACGTCTCAATTCATTCCATCTTCGCTGCCTTCGGAGAATACTTGGCATCAGGTGGCAGGACTATATCTCCAACACAGAAGTCCTTGAAGCGGCCAACATCCCCAGCTTATACACACTACTGAGTCAGCGGCGCTTGAGATGGCTTGGCCATGTGAGCCGCATGGAAGATGGCAGGATCCCCAAAGACACATTGTACAGCGAGCTCGCCACTGGTATCAGACCCACCGGCCGTCCATGTCTCCGTTATAAAGACGTCTGCAAACGCGACATGAAATCGTGTGACATTGATCACAAGTCGTGGGAGTCAGTTGCCAGCATTCGCCAGAGCTGGCGGGCAGCCATAAAGACAGGGCTAAATTGTGGCGAGTCGAAGAGACTTAGTAGTTGGCAGGAAAAAAGACAGAGGCGCAAGGGGAGAGCCAACTGTGCAACAGCCCCAACAAACAAATTTCTCTGCAGCACCTGTGGAAGAGCCTGTCACTCCAGAATTGGCCTTTATAGCCACTCCAGGCGCTGCTTCACAAACCACTGACCACCTCCAGGCGCGTATCCATTGTCTCTCGAGATAAGGAGGCCCAAAAGAAAAAAAAAAGAAAAGAAGAAAGACACTTCTTTAAGATGTTTTAAGCTATGATAGAGCATAAGTGTCCTAAAGGTACACTACACAGGTGGATGAAGAGAGCTTTTAGCCCTAATCAGTAGAGATCGACCAGCAAGAGATAGCAGCTGAGGAGGTGTGGGAGAACATGAAGGGCACAGAGAGCACAAAAGTGTGGAGCAGAGAAGGTGATGGGGATGAAATATAGTGTTGCAAAGACAAAATAGATAATCGGACACCCCTTGCAGACCTGTTATATTTTTGAAGCCCACAACTCCCTTCATCACCTCCTGTGATCACTTGCTTCTCATTTCCTCCCCTTCATTTCCCAAGCCAACTGGCTGATCCTCTAAGTTGCCGTCCATTGCACCCTTTCTAAACTCTTGTGCCTTACATCAACTAACAATACCACACCTCCCTACTCCTACTTGTTTTCACCATAATTTCCCTTTTTGACCTTTTACCTCCATTGATAATACCCTCCCCAAATGACTTTCCAGATTTGTCACTATTCCCACTTCTCCTTTCCCTTTTGCCTTCATCTTCTATATCTCCCAACACCTGAGTTCCTGTTAAAGTCACTAAAATTACAACTTGCTAAATTTCCCATGAAAACTCTGCTCCCTATTCCAGCATTGGCTGACCCTATCTGATGATCACTACTGTTAACAGAACAGCAACTTCACTGCCTTGACAACTAGTTATAACAGTACCTAAAGAGTCAATTTTTCTTTTCAATTGTTTATGCACTATTACTTATTATTGGAGAACACAGAAATTCCACTTCCCTCATTGAAGTAATGTGATTACCTTAGTATTATGTCTTCCACTAATACTGTCCAGATCCAGAAACATGTCCAAGTCACAGCCCATCTTCCCAAAATTATTTACAGATGATCCAAATGGTTTAATTGAGCATTCTGGAAAGTAAGCAGCCGCAATGTCCTTTACTAGGGAGCACACAAGAAAACGAAGACGGGTGTTCTCTTCGGTAAGCTGGTACTCTTTGGAGACTGTGTATAATTGTTCATCTATCTAAGAGAGAAAAGTTAGCAGCAAAAAGTCAATTTGCAGCATTCAGCCAGCATGCCTACTGACTGCCATATTAGCAGACTTTGATGGATTTCTAAAATGATCTCTCCTTTTTTCTGTAACCTGACAGAAACAGGGGCCTATCATAGTTATTTCTGAATTGTAATGCATTTGAGCAACTTTATTCTTCAACCAATGTATATGGCTAAGAGCTGTAATAAATAAACACAGACTAAACCAGTAATTACAGCGATACCTGAGCTTCTGACGAGAAATGTATTTTAATAATTTAAGTAAGGAAACGTGATACTCAAGCATTTGCAGGATCTTTAGTAGACTTATCATGTGATAGTCTTTGTTTTTTCTCAGTTCCCTCCCCTAATCTTCTCTCCTAAGGTTACAGACTTGCTGCATTGTTCCAAGGAGGTAGGCTGCCTCCTGTACCTCACCCAAGTGGCCACGACATGTACAAGTCTCAATATTTAATGTCAGCAATATCACAATCAAGTCCAATTTTATCCTTCCTTATCAATTATTCGCACATCAGCACTTCAAGCAAGGGAACACTGGATAGTGCTCAGGAACAGGAGACCTGGCTGATTTCTCCCTCCCTAGACAGCTGAGAATAAGTGTAGAATCTCTACCGTCACTGCGCCCAGGATCAGTTAACGCAGTGGCACCTTTTGTGGTCTGAATCAAGCACTCACTGAACAAAGTTTAACACTCAAATTATCACCTGAAATCTTACCAACTATTGCGACTACCTGTCCTTCATCCTGAGCTTATATAGTTCAAAATCCTCTCCATAACCAAGTTTGGAGGGGCAAAATCTAACTTTACTGCTGGTTGTTTCCCACAATCCAATTGGGCATAGTACAAAAAAAAACTTCACATTTCCATAATTACCAAACCTTGTAATACTGATTTAATAAAATGCTTCAGGTACAAAACAAACTCGTCAAAGAATATCAGGATTTACATTAACAAGAAACCGGAGGAGTAGGCTATTCGGCCTTTTGAGCCTGCTCTGCCATTCAATACAATCATGGCTGATCCTGCACTATCCCCATATCCTTTAGTGTCCAAAAATCTATTGATCTCTGCCTCGAATATATTCGGCAACTGAGCATTCACAGCCCTCTGGGGTAGAGAATTCCAAAGATTCACAACCATTTAAGAAATTTCTCATCTCAGTCCTAAATGGTCGACCTCTTATTCTGAGACTGTGACCCCAAGTACTAGATTCCCCAGTCAGAGAAAACATAGCATCTACCCTATCAAGTCCCTTAAGGATTTTATATGATTCAATAAAATCACCTCATTCTTCTAAATTCTATGGAATATTGGCCCAATTCTACTCAATCTCTCCTCATAGAACAATTCCTTCATCCCAGTAATCATTCTAGTGAACCTTTTCTATTTTTCCTTTCAAAGTGGATAACTTTACACTTCAAAGTAGCAAATTCAAAAACTATTAAAGTGTTCCAACCACAGCATAACAGGAAGCAAAAAAATCCAATCTTGTCACAATAATGTGGTTACTTGGGTTAGTTTAGTCACCCAAGGGGTTAAACAAACCATGTCTCACGGTGTTTTAGCAATCTGACAGAAAACTTACATTCTCAGCCCCAGAAAGCTTCCGCAAAAGTTCATTAAGAGGGACGACAGATTGTTTAAGGCATGGTACGGAAGGCTGTGCAGCAGACAACTCCCTGGGGTGGTGATTTCTCAAGTTGAAAAACCTGGATTTGAATGGAATAGCACATTCATGCTGCAGGCTTGGGATACTGGAAAAACGTTTGAGTGTTCCTATACTTTCCTTATGAGAAAACTCCACCACTGCATAAATACCCTGTGGAACAAAAAGAAATTAATAAAAATTGCAACAATTTACAAATCTATATGAGATAACAAAACAACTATTAATAAAACAGTAAAGGGAATACCTAACATTTAGATAAATGCAAATTAGTTATGCTAAAACGATCTCTTCATGCTCAGCGAGTTTGCACCATGAGTAGCTCAGTCATTCAGACCATGAAGTTCCAGGTTTGATCCACAGTGATAAGGGTGCTACAAGGGGAGACGGTGGCGTAGTGGTATTATCACGAGACTAATAACGCATAGACCCAGGGTATTGATCTGGGGACATGGATTCAAATCCCACCACAGCAGAAGGTGGAATTTGAATTCAATTAATAAATCTGGAATTAAAAGCTAGTCTAATGTTGGCCATGAAACCATTGCCAATTGTAGTAAAAACCCATCTGGTTCACCAATGTCCTTTAGGGAAGGAAATCTGCTGTCCTTACCTGGTCTGGCCTACATGTGACTCCAGACCCACAGCAATGTGGTTGACTCTTACATGCCCTCTGAAATGGTCTAACAAGCCACTCAGTTGTAATTAACCGCTACAAAGTCAATAAAAAGGAATGAAACCGGACGGACCAGCTGGCATCGACCTAGGCACCGGAAACAACAACGGCAAACCCAGCCCTGTCGACCCTGCAAAATCCTCCTTACCAACATCTGGGGGTTTGTGCCAAAGTTGGGAGAGCTGTCCCACAGACTAGTCAAGCAACAGCCTGACATAGTCATACTCACGGAATCATACCTTACAGACAATGTCCCAGACACTGCCATCACCATCCGCGGATATGTCCTGTCCCACCAGCAAGACAGACCCACCAGAGGTGGTGACACAGTGGTATACAGTAGGAAGGGAGTTGCTCTGTGAGTCCTCAACATCGACTCTGGACCCCACGAAGTCTCATGGCATCAAATTAAACATGGACAAAGAAACCTCCTGCTGATTACCACCTACCACCCTCCCTCAGCTGATGAGTCAGTACTCCTCCATGTTGAACAGCACATGGAGGAAGCACTGAGGGTGGCGAGGCACAAAATGTACTCTGGGTGGGGGACTTCAATGTCCATCACCAAGAGTGGCTCGGTAGCACCACTACTGACCGAGCTGGCCGAGCCTTAAAGGACATATCTGCTAGACTGGGTATGCGGCAGGTGGTGAGGGAACGAAGAGGGGAAAACATACCTGACCTCGTCCTCACCAATCTGACTGCCGCAGATGCATCTGTCCATGACAATATTAGGAGTGACCACCACACAGTCCTTGTGGAGACTAAGTCCCACCTTCACATTGAGGATACCCTCCATCGTGTTGTGTGGCATCACCACCGTGTTAAATGGGATAGATTACGAACAGATCTAGCAATGCAAAACTGGGCATTCGTGAGGCGCTGTGGGCCATTAGCAGCAGCAGAATTGTACTCAACCACAATCTGTGACCTCATGGCCTGGCATATCCCCCACTCTACCATTACCATCAAGCCAGGAGACCAACCCTGGTTCAATGAAGAGTGCAGGAGGGCATGCCAGGAGCAGCACCAGGCATACGTCAAAATGAGGTGTCAACCTGGTAAAGCTACAACACAGGACTATGTGCGTGCCAAACTGCGTAAGCAGCATGCGATAGACAGAGCTAAGCAATCCCATAACCAACGGATCAGATCTAAGCTCTACAGTTTTACCACATCCAGCTGTGAATGGTGGTGGACAATTAAACAACTAACTGGAGGAGGTGGCTCCACAAATATCCCCATCCTCAATGATGGGGGAGCCCAGCACATCAGTGCAAAAGATATGGCTGAAGCATTTGCAACAATCTTCAGCCAGAGGTGCCAAGCGATGATCCATCTCGGCCTCCTCCTGAAGTCCCCAGCATCACAGATGCCAGTCTTCAGACAATTCGATTCACTCCACATGTTATCAAGAAATGACTGAAGGCACTGGATACTGCAAAAGCTATGGGCCCTGACAATATTCCAGCAATAATACTGAAGACCTGTGCTCCAGAACTTGCCACGCCCCTAGCCAAGCTGTTCCAGTACAGCTACAACACTGGCATCTACCCTGCAATGTGGAAAATTGCCCAGGTATGTCCTGTACACAAAAAGCAGGACAAGTCCAACCCGGCCAATTACCGCACCATCAGCCTACTCTTAATCATCAGTAAAGTGATGGAAGGTGTCATTAAGAGTGCCATCAAGCAGCACTTGCTTAGCAATAACCTGCTCAGTGACGCTCAGTTTGGGTTCCGCCAGGGCCACTCGGCTCCTGACCTCATTACAGCCTTGGTTCAAACATGAACAAAAGAGCTGAACTCAAGAGGCGAGGTGAGTGTTACTGCCCTTGATATCAAGGCAGCATTTGACAGAGTATGGCATCAAGAATCCCTAGCAAAACTGAGGTCTATGAGAATCGAGGGGAAACCCTCCGCTGGCTGGAGTCATGCCTAGCGCAAAAGAAGATGGTTGTGGTTGTTGGAGGTCAATCATCCGAGCTCCAGGACATCACTGCAGGAGTTCCTCAGGATAGTGTCCTAGGCCCAACCATCTTCAGCTGCTTCATCAATGAGCTTCCTTCAATCATAAGGTCAGAGTGGGGATGTTCGCTGATGATTGCACAAAGTTCAGCACCATTCGTCACTCCTCAGATACTGAAGGAGTCCGTGTAGAAATGCAGCAAGACCTGGACAATATCCAGGCTTGGGCTGATAAGTGGCAAGTAACATTCACGCCACACAAGTACCAGGCAATGACCATCTCCCCTTGACATTCAACGGCATTACCATTACTGAATCCCCCACTATCAACATCCTAGGGGCTAACATTGACCAGAAACTGAACTGGAGTAGCCATATAAATACTGTGGCTACAAGAGCAGGTCAGAGGCTAGGAATCCTGAGGCGAGTAACTCACCTACTGACTCCCCAAAGCCTGTCCACCATCTACAAGGCACAAGTCAGGAGTGTGATGGAATACTCTCCACTTGCCTGGATGGGTGCAGCGCCAACACTACTCAAGAAGCTCGACACCATCCAGGACAAAGCAGCCTGCTTGATTGGCACCCCGATCACATTCACTCCCTCCACCACCGATGCACAGTGGCAGCAGTGTGTACCATCTACAAGATGCACTGCAGCAATGCACCAAGGCTCCTCAGACAGCACCTTTCAAACCCGCGACCTCTACCAACTGGAAGGACAAGGGCAGCAAATGCATGGGAACACCACCACCTGCAAGTTCCCCTCCAAGTCACACACCATCCTGACTTGGAACTATATTGCCGTTCTTTCACTGTCGCTTGGTCAAAATCCTGCAACTCCATTCCTAACAGCACTGTGGGTATAGCTACCCCAAATGGACTGCAGCTGTTCAAGAAGGCAGCTCACCACCACCTTCTCAAGGGCAATTAGAGATGGGCAATAAATGCTGGCCTGGCCAGCAACACCCACATCCCATGAATGAATTTAAAAAACGTGACCACAATGCCCTTGGTTAAGACAATGGAAGGGGATGGGAGGAGGAATAAAACTCTATCCAACTGCCACTGCTGAAAGAATGTTTGTGCCAACTCTGGGAGAGGGCAGGATCAGGCTTGGCTGTGATACCCCTTGGCCTTAAAAACAATGAAAGGGTTTAATAGGGTAGACGTGGAAAAAATGTTTCCACTTGAGGGGACTCTAAAACTAGAAGTCATTAATATAAGATCATTAAAAAAAAATTCAATAGGGATTTCAGGAGAAACCACTTCGCTCAAACAGTGGCAAGAATGTGGAATGTGCTACCACAAGTAGTTGAGGCAAACAGCACAGATGCATTTAAGGGGAAGCTAGATATGAGGCAGAAAGAAATAGAAGGATAGGTTTAGGTGAAGAGGGGTGGGAAGAGGCTGATATGGAACATAAACACTAGCATACACCATTTGAGCCAAATGTTCTGTTTGCATGCTGTAGACTTGATGTAACTGGCTGACTCACTGTCAAGGCTCATCAATGAACCCTAACAAACTGGGAAAGGTACCGGATGTTGGGGCAGGAGGAGGGGAGGAAACTTAAGAGAAATAAAAAGCTCTTGGCTTTTCCTCGAACTTTTGCAGGAACAAATGTATATAATACAGATAGAGCTGGGAATGTGAAAGAAAACAAATTTTGGAAAAGCATTAAAAGCCCTTAATAGCCCCATTTCTTCACCTAGGATAGCGTAACATGTAGCACCCGAGTTTGAATCCAGTCCAACCAGATGGGCCAAAAGTCATCCCTCTCCAACACTAAAAGGTTGATGGTTGGCATAATTTTCCAACAACTGAGTATCAGAAGTTGCAGTTACAGTGATTCTCCATTTTCTATACAGTTTTGGGCTCCACACCAGTTCACTTTCTTGATTTAAGGCCTTCATATTAAGGGAAACATTTATCAGTTGACACAATACCATCAAGTTGAGAGTTCAGACTCTTCAAGGTTTTTTTATTACTGCTGTTGGATTATTTTTGCTTAATTTCACATCAGAGTTAAGGGGATAACATTCCTGAAATAATGGTTAGCACATTCCAAATATCATCATTGAGCTACCACAACATGTAGGAAGCAGCTTGAAGTATTTCACCGTCTTAGGTCACGTTCCCCATCTGCTATAAATTAGGAAAGTGAGCAATGCATACAACAACCCTCACCACATCCACACGAAAATTACAGTGAAGAACTCACGAGCTTTGTACATTACAGACTTGCAAGTACCCTTATAAACAATTTTCTAAAGCTAGTATTTTGGTATAAAACAGATCTATGTGACTTCCGAGAAAGTGGTTCAGTCTGAAATGTAAAACCACATCCAATGTGGCCACAATGCAAATAGTGTTAAATTCACATTAGTAACACCATTTACAAAACTCTGCGGTTCCTTGTCCATTTTAAACCAAATTAAACGTTTTCATTCTACAAAGAGATAAGCCTTAAGGCATGTGAGAGATAAATATATACATAGGTAGATAGACATACACATACATGTACACACAGACAAAATGCAGTGCTCCCAATGTTGTCTGCCTGAGACCAAGGATTATGCTTGGAACCCTCCAGGTCTATATTACCCAGTACCATGCTGCACAGTACATTTACTCACTGTCTGATTAGAGAACCCCACTGCACCAGTTTTAATGCAGCCATGTTTGCATTGCAATTAAGACCACTAGAGTTAAGAATGCAGTTGGAATCCCCAACATGCATAATAAATTTATCGCCAAGGGGAAAAAAAAGTGCAGATTTCAGTTGCAAACCTTTCTCTTCTTAAAACTGACTTTTCTAGTTACGATGAACGTTATTTTCCAGAGCCTGATAAAAAACTGAAATAACCCATACTGTTGATTATTTGAGTGCAAATGGGGTTTGTGGTTGTCTGTCTTGATGTTGGTGTATTTAGTGTAATGCATGTTTTCACAAATTTTTGTAATAATTCACAGATGCAACCTTTTATTGATAGCAAAAACAAAGAGCACCATTGCTAACCGAAATATTGAGATAAAAGAAAAGCTATGAATTCGGGAGAATATGGTAGAAACACAGAGCAGATCTATCAGCATTCGTAAAGAGAAAAGAGAAGTTAACATTTAGGGGTAAGTGATTCTGATGAAGGTCCTCTACCCAAAATGTTAACTTATCTTTTCAGATCCTGATAGACTTGCTGCATAATCTGATCATTTCCTGTTGTAAATTTAAAATATATCGGTTTAATATTCTAGCTTACAAAAAAGTGTTAAAGGCTCGAGTGAAAATATGCATCTGCATAGGTCCCATTTACTCCAGCATGATTTGAAGCAGCTCAGAATACAAGTCAGTCACTAGCAGTGTGTATAATCTCCACAAATGAAGACTGTAAATGCTATTGAGTTCCGAAGAAGGGTCACTGACCCGAAACGTTAACTCTGCTTCTCTTTCCACAGATGCTGCCAGACCTGCTGAGTGATTCCAGCATTTCTTGTTTTTGTTTCAGATTTCCAGCATCCGCAGTATTTTGCTTTTATATTACTGTAAATGCTATAATCAATCGGACAGGTGTCTGCAACCTGTGGCTCTCGAGCTGCATTAAACTCTAACATCTCATTTGCGGCTCCCAACCTTTTCCAGTTGGATCGCATAACATGATAAAAGCCTAAAAAAAAATGTCAAGAAAGGTAAGAGTTGTGTTTTCATTGTGGGGATAAAAAGCTAATTATGTTGTGCTTTATGATTTCAAATGATTATTTTAATGAAAAACATTATCGTGCTCTAAATAAAGCCGTTCAAGTGATATAGCTACAACATTGTTATAAATAATGCCTTGGGTTCAAGGAACAGGGTATATGTCAATTGCTAATATAGCTGAGATGATAAATTATTCTGAACGTGCCATTAGAAGTTCTTTTGCAATCACCAGTATCAATAACCAAAAAAATTGTCTTAATTCTATGCATCTTATGTTATAGTTTGTTTTAAAGATTACTTTATTGCCAAAATTACAGTAAAAAAAAGCCCTCAAAAAATGCGATAATTCAGTTAGGTCTATCTTTTTCTATTGACATATGCACTTTATTAATAATATATGCAAATTATGCATTCTACCAGGGACACCTGGCAATTTGCCAAGTTTGTGGCTTGAAAATGCAGAAATTTCATCTTGCTGCTCCCAATGTTCTTTATTTTTGGCAATTTTTTTTTTAAAACGGGCCTTCAGGTTAAAAAAAGGTTGCTGACCCCTGCAATAGGAGTAGGCTGGATTTAAAGGCAGTCACATGATCTCAAGCCTCATTATGTGCATGCACTACTCTCGCTTTGCTCTTTCAAAATTAAGGCAAGTGAATATTAATTCATGTGATTATCCTCATGTCCTTTCTTATGGACTTTCCGTTATTCTATCTGTAGAGTCAAAGAAGCATTTTACTAAACAACAATAACTTGTAATTATATGGTGCCTTGACCTTAATAAAAACATCCCAAGACACATCATAGGAGCATTATAAAACAAAATTTAACACTGAGCCACATAAGACAGATGGCCATAAACTTGATCAAAGAGTTAGGTTTTAAGGTGCTTCTTAAAAGGAGGAAAGGCAGGTAAAGAAGTTTAAGGAGGGTATTTCAGAGCCGAGGCAGCTAAAGGTACGGCCACCAATGATAGAGCAATTAAAAATTAGGCATGCTCTAGAGGTGAGAATTAGATCAGCGCAGATATCACAGGGTTGTTCGAGATTCCAGAAACAGGGAGGGGTGAAGCCATGGAGGGACTTGAAAACAAGGATGAAAATTTTAAAATCAAGGCCCATATATATGGATTCCTACTGGCAAATTGTTTAACGTTCAGGATTTGGCCTGCAACACTTACAAAAGTTTCATAGAAGAAATATTTATTGATCGTTCCATAGCTTGATACGTATTTGTAGAATTTCTTTTCACTGATATTAGGAGGACAGCTAATCAAAACAGTCCGTTCTGCTTGTTCATGCCTTTCTGCTTGCAATGCAGAGAATGTCTTAGCAGCAGTTTTCTCAGACAAATCTGAAAATATAAAGTTAGTAAGTGAGGTATAGCAATGGTGTTTTTCAAGGTTGTTTAAAAAAGCAGAAAGAAATAAATTGCACTATACAATACCAGCATACAAACTCACTCATACAGGATACCTTTATTTCCCAATTTAACGTGATTGCTTACCAGTTTATTTTGAACGGGATAATGTATTGGTTACAACAGCAGCCAGAGAAATTAGATGGAAACAGGTTTGTTCATAACATATAGTGTGATTACACTCATTATACTAAATAAATAACTCCTTTCTTACTGATCCGTAGCAACTGGTTACAAAGCTAACAGGTAAACAAAAGGAGTCACTGCTTATGTTTCATTCACAGTGAACATGTACCATTGGCTTAGCTTGTTTACATGGGGCTTTAAAAGCCTTATTAATCTATCAATTTAAGCACAATATTTAATTTTCAACATTGACTTGAATGTTTCTCATTTTCAATGCTGTAGAAAATGGATTACTTCTGGATCTGACGATTGTGAATTTTCACTAAGTGGAAATGGGTAAAGATGCAGGCTGAAACATCTTCAAACAATGAGGCTTCAGCAATGATGACAGATTTGAAAGCACAAGTAACAGAGAATACAAGGGATTTACCTTGTGAGAGTTTAAATATCGCACAGATGTTATATTGTGCTACACAGAGGAAGTGCATGCACTTGATCATTTCAGACCTGAAGGTAATGTTTATAATAACTATTCCCAGAATAAACCATTTTATTTTACACATTTTAATTCCTTTTAAAATGTGGATCACTCCTCCCTCATCCAGCCTTTTCACTGCCCCTACAACCACATTTCCCATTTCAGCATAAAGAGCTGAATATTCTCCGACACATAGATCATCAACACAGTCCAGGATGGGAGGACTGCTTTGTAGGTCTATAAACAGAAAGATCTCACCCAATGAGAAAAGACCAGATTAAATGTGAGCCGAAGTTAGGACTAGCAATGTTGTGGTTGGCAATCCAATGTCTTTCAAATAACTCTACCATAAAAAGATCAATATATTTATTGTTCCTTACTATAATAAATGATAAAATTCAGATAATCCCTCTTTACTGTATTTCTTTTAAATTGTAATTACAATCGCACTAAATAAGAAAAAGGAAAGCATATTGAATATAAATAACATTATGAAAGTCTGGGTGTAAATTTAAATTCGGAGTTACCGGCTTAATAGTTTTATCTCTGGGGTCAGATGGTGATCTAAATTTAAAAACATGCTTAAGAAAAAGCGATTTACTTTGGGAATAGTTACTATAAACAGCAACTTCAATTCTGAAATCAAAAAGTTCATACAGGTTAGTTAGTTAGAGATACAGCACTGAAACAGGCCCTTTGGCCCACCGAGTCTGTGCCGACCATCAACCACCCATTTACACTAATCCTACACTAATTCCACATTCCTACCACATCCCCACCTGTCCCTATATTTCCCTACCACCTACCTATACTAGGGGCAATTTATAATGGCCAATTTACCTATCAACCTGCAAGTCTTTTTTTTGGCATGTGGGAGGAAACCGGAGGACCCGGAGGAAACCCACGCAGACACAGGGAGAACTTGCAAACTCCACACAGGCAGTACCCAGAATTGAACCCGGGTCGCTGGAGCTGTGAGGCTGCAGTGCTAACCACTGCGCCGCGCCGAGTATCTTCCTGAGTGATGTCCGACTAGGACAGAGCTATTCGGGCTATCTCAACCCACTTTGTTATGAGAATGTGCCTATTTTACAAAGCTTGTGCAAAATCAGCAACTGCACTTCGAACAAGGATAGACTGTGTTCAAAATTGTAAGTATCATCCTGGTACGCTAGGGTATAAGGCAGATTGCTGCGATTCCATGACCCTAGAAAGTGGCCACCTGGAATTGAAAGTAGTTGCATACCCCTGTGCTAACATGACTTGCCTTGTGGATTAAAATACAAGCATCTAAAAGGTTACCTTTTGAAGATGCCATGTACAATACTTTGTGCAATAAAAACTTTAACAATTTACAGAGCCAGAATTTTTTTTTTTATTAATTCAGGGGATATGGGCATCGCTGGCTAGGCCAGCATTTATTGCCCATCTCTAATTGCCCTTAAGGTGGGGGTGGAGAGCTGCCTTCTTGAACCGCTGCAGTCCATGTGGGGTAGGTATACCCACAGTGCTGTTAGGAAGGGAGTTCCAGGATTTCGACCCGGCGACAGTGAAGGAACGGCGATATAGTTCCAAGTCAGGATGGTAGGGGAACTTGCAGGTGGTGGTGTTCCTATACAGCTGCTGCTCTTCTCCTTCTAGTAGGTAGAGATCGCGGGTTTGGAAGGTGCTGTCTAAGGAGCCTTGGTAAGTCGCTGCAGTGCATCTTGTAGATGGTACACACTGCTGCCATTGTGCGTCGGTGGTGGAGGGAGTGAATGTTTGTGGATGGGGTGCCAATCAAGCGGGCTGCTTTGTCCTGGATGGTGTCGAGCTTCTTGAGTGTTGTTGGAGTTGCACCCATCCAGGCAAGCAGAGAGTATTCCATCTGACTCCTGACTTGTGCCTTGTAGATGGTGGACAGGCTTTGGGGAGTCAGGTGGTGAGTCACTCGTTGCAGAATTCCTAGCTTCTGACTTGCTCTTGTAGCCACAGTATTTATATGGCTACTCCAGTTCAGTTTCTAGTCAATGGTAGCCTCCAGGATGTTGATAGTGGGGGATTCAGTGATGGTAATGCCATTGAATGTCATGGGGAGATGGTTAGATTCTCTCTTGTTGGAGATGGTCATTGCCTGGCACTTGTGTGGCGCAAATATTACTTGCCACTTATCAGCCTAAGCCTGGATATTGTCCAGGTCTTGCTGAATTTCTACACGGACTGCTTCAGTATCTGAGGAGTTGCGAATGGTGCGGAACATTGTGCAATCATTAGTGAACATCCCCACTTCTGACCTTATGATTGAAGGAAGCTCATTGATGAAGCAGCTGAAGATGGTTGGGCCTAGGACACTACCCTGAAGAACTCCTGCAGTGATGTTCTGGAGCTCAAATGATTGACCTTCAACAACCACAACCATCTTCCTTTGCGCTACGTATGACTCCAACCATTCCTTGCATTCCCCCTGCATGTCTTGCCCAAAACCTTAAATCTGTGTTGTCTAGTCCTTGTACCATCAGCTAATGGGAACAGCTTTTCTTTGTCCTGTCATAATCTTGTACACCTCTATCAAATCTCCCCACAATCTCCTTTGTTCCAAGGAGAACAACCCAGCTTCTCCAACCTAACCTTGTAGCTAAAATCCCTCACCCTTGAAACAATTCTGGTAAATCTCCCCTTTAATGATCCCCATTGTTCAGTTACAGTTTTCCCTGCCAATATTTGGTTCCATTTTACTGTGGCTCGACCCCCTCTCATCTCATTGAAGTTAGCCCTCTTCCGATTTAGAAGTTGTACTTTAGATTGTTCCTTGCTCTTCATTACTAATCTAAACCTTATGATGCAATGATCATTCTTACCCAGTGTTCCCCCACAAACACTTGGTCCACTTGGCTCATCTCTTTTCCCAGCACCAGATCCAGCAATGCCTCCTTTCTAGTTGGACCAATTGCATACTGGTCAAGGAAGTTCTCCTGAACACATTTCAGAAATTCCTCTTTGAATATTAAGCTCCCAGTCCTCACCATTTTTGTGTATCCCCTGCTCCCATCACTACACCATTGGTGACTGTGCCTTCACTGTCCAGGCCCTTAGGTCTGAAATTCCCTCCCCAAACCTGTCCTCCTCTCCCCCCAAAAGTCCCTCCCAAAATCCACCCCTCTGATGAAGCCTACAGCCACCCTCTCAATATCCCCCTCTTTGGCTCAGCGCAATTCCTGCCTGATCACGGCTCTGCGAAGCACCCCGGGACGCCTCTCCATGCCAAAGATGCTCCACAAATGCGAGTTGTTGTTTGACAGTTCCTCCCACCGTCCCAACAACCAGCACCGCTCAGCCGTGAACACAATGCCAAAAAGCTGCATGTTGGCAGTGAAGACAGCCCGGCAATGCAGTAACAAGGCTGCGGTGGGAAATAACATCATCGAGCCCTTTGTCACAGTCACTGGCCCGATTTCCTCAGTGGGGAAGGTACCACATCATTCTCTGCTCAATATCTAATTCTCTCTCTGTCACTTTCAGCATCTTGGTTACTGCTCATTGATCTGTCAAGCAATGACCTCATAAATCAAAAGCTATGTAAAAGATGTAAACTTTTCCAACAAAATAGAATGTAGAAGACAAGTAAATACAAGTCAGTGGAGATTGTGATCAAACTGTACACTGCAGCTGCATTGGTGGCACAGCCTTCAGCTGGCCCATCCTAAATCTCCGAAGCTCCCTCACTAAACCTCCAACTTGCCACCTTTAAAAACATCCTCAAAACCTTTTCTCAACTGTGCTTTTGACCATCTTCTATATGCTCTTCCATACGCAAAGTGCCTATATTAAAACAAACTACATAAATGAAAGCTATTTTTAAAGATCCCACATTGCATGGCACTGTTTGGAGAGAAGAATGTTCTCAGTAGACTGGCCATTGTTCCTCCTTCGACTACTACTGAGGACCAACCAGCTATACATTGCAACTGTCTGGGAAATATTCCTGATGTGGAATGGCGACTGCATGTACTGAGATAAAAGTAACTATACTTCAAAAGCAATACACTGTGTGAGGCACTGAGATATTTAGAGGTATTAAAAGCAAGAATTAATTCCAAAATTTAATACTCACACTCAGTCACTTATAATAAAAAGATTTTAATGTCTGTATTCATGGGCTAAACCCAATGAAAACCCTCAAAAGGTAAATTCAAAAATCTGGTAAAACCCAGAAACGTCACCATTGCCTGCTGCAATTCTAGTGTGATGCACACACTTTCCCTGTTACGCTAAGGAAGCATTTCATGTCTGTTGGCAGTGTAAGCTGAAGCATCAGCAAGTCTCCACTAAAGCTCTGCATTCAAATCTTTATACCTGCCTTTCAGCTCTGTTTGTATTAGTCCAGAAAGAGATAATACAACAGACACCACTGACATCAGGTAGAGCTCCAGTCACCTGCATCACGTGCAAATAGCAGCACTATGTGCTGAGACAGGCATCTACACCAGATGGACTGCAGCGGCTCAAGAAAGCAGCTCGCCACCACCTTCTCGAGGACAGTTAGAGATGGGCAACAAATGCTGGCCTTGCCAGCAACACCCGCATCTCATGAAACAAAAAATATTATATTCTATACAGAAGTACAGTAACTATTTTCATGACTATATCAATCATAATATGCATTTATGTATTGCTTTGAAAATATAAAACATCCAAGGTGCTTCACAGGGACATAACAGAAGAAAGGTCACTGAACCAAAGGAGGAAATATTAGTGGAGTGCACAAAGGTTTGATCCTCACACCTATTTGAGCTGTAGACCTCTCAGACCTGATCCTCCTGCCAGTAAAAACCATTTCTCCCAATCTACAACATCAAACACCCACATAATTTTGAACATCTTTATTAAATCTCCCTTAACCCTCTTTGCTGTAAGGAAAACAATCCCAGTTGTCTAGTCTGCCCACATAAAAGTGAAGTTCCTGAACTCTGGTGGCAGCTGTGGCTCAATTGGTAGCACACTCACCTCTGAGTAAGGAAGTTATGGCTTTGTAATCCCACTCCAGGCATGAGCACAAAAATTCAGGCTGACACTCCGAGTGAGTGCTGCACTGTTGGAGGTGCCGTCTTTTGAATGAGATGTTAAACTGCGACACCTCAAGTGGCTGTAAAAGATCCTGTGATTCTATTTTAAAGAGTAGGGGAGTAATTCCTACCAGGCCAATATTTATCTCTCAACATCACACAAACAAATTTTCAAATCATCATAGTGCTATTTGAGAAATCTTGTTGTGCACCAACAGGCTGCTGCATTTCCTACAACAGTGATGATACTTCAAAAGTACTTCATTAGCTATAAAGTGCTTTGGGACTGAAAGGTACAATATAAAAACAAGTATTTCTTCCTACCTTTTTTCATTCAAGTAAATGTTTGTTGCAGCTTCTCCAAAACCTTGACATCCCTCTTAAATTGTATTTTATTGAAATATTGATATAGCCAGTATTGAACCCAATACTCCAGCTGAGGCCTAACCAGTGATTTGAAATTCATTTATAGAATAGTTTATTTTCAAGAGTGAGGTATATCAAAGCAGACTAAATTAAAACGTATGGATTTTTTTTCGGTAACTAACCTTTTCCCCGACCTTTCTACCTTAATATTTAACACTGGCCTTTTCACTTTATGGTCTTGGTGTTGTGCCGCCTCCTGCACTATTGAAAGGACTGGACCTGTGGGGCTGAAATACATACTGACAGGAAGCAGTTTAAAGCAGAAAGCAAACCAGGCCCCAGTGAACCAAGAACAGGGCCCGAGAACCGCCCTTCCCCTGGAATCAGCCCTTACCGGACTCCTCGCTGCCGTCTGGAGCCGGCGCCGTCTCAAACGAGCAGCCACCGGTCTTCCTCTGGGAGCGACTGAGCCGGAGCTGCCGCCCAGCGGCCTCGAATCGCCGCCACAACATGGGGGACGCCATCTTCGTCAGCCCCACTACGCCTGCGCACCACCGGCCCCACTGCTCCTGCGCACACCACAGCAAACTAAAGTGAAACTGTGTTGTCATCTGATGACCTTCTTCATTAAAGCAAGTCTTCTAAAATAAGACAATTTAAAGCGATAGAAAGGGGAACCACAGTAACTTGCATTTATACAGCATCTTCCCCACAAAGAAACATCCCATTGTGTTTCTCAAAAAGGCAGATGGCAAACATGCACAACAAAGAGATTAGAAAAGGTGGCCAAAGCATGCCTAAAGATATTGTATTTAAGGTGGTTTTCAAACGAAATGGGGCTGAAGTGGATTCGAGAGTGTGGGACATAGAGAGCGGAAAATTCTAGTGCCCAAGGAGTGGGGTGGGTGGGGATGTATCGGTTGGAAGAGCGTGTGGAGATAGCCATGGATTGGATTTAAAGATGAGAGTGAGCATTCTAAACTCAGGGCTGCATTGTATGATTCAATCTGAGAGGGTGACTGGAGGAGATGATGGAATCAATGGCAAAGGAGTGCAATTTGTGGCAGGAGCTGAAAACAATGACTAAGTTTTCCTTATTTTGAACTATAGGGAGCTAAGTGTTCAAGGTTAAGTGTTGGAAATATGGTAGCACTGAAACAGTCAAGTGATCAATAGAGGTAGTGAGAGGCATTGTTGGTCTACAAATGGAAACTGAACCTTTATCTGTGGGTGATTTCAGTGAAGGGTGGCATGTAGATCAGAAAGAGGAAGAGGCCAAGGGAAAGCCTTAAGAGACTTCAGAGGTGATGTTGCACAAGTGGGAAGAGAAGCCATACCAGAAATGATCTGGCTGTGTTAGCATAAGAAAATAAATAGGAGGAGGAATGAAGACAGAAATGTTATTTAAAGTAGTGGTTAATAGGAAAGCAAAATACTGCGAGATTGGAAATCTGGAAATACTCAGCAGGTCTGGCAATATCACTGGAGAGAGAAACAGAATAAATATTTCAGGGCATTGACCTATCATGAGAACGGGAAAAAGTTACAGGTGTAACAGGTTTTAAACAAGTACAGAGGAACAGATAGTGGAGGGGAGGAGAGAACAAAAGGGAAGGTGCAGTGGTTAGCACCGCAGCCTCACAGCTCCAGGGACCTGGGTTCAATTCTAGGTACTGTGCGGAGTTTGCAAGTTCTCCCTGTGACCGCGTGGGTTTTCGCCGGGTGCTCTGGTTCCCTCCCACAGCCAAAGACTTGCAGGTGATAGATCAATTGGCCATTATAAATTGCCCCTAGTGTAGGTAGGTGATAGGGAATATGGGATTACTGTAGGGTTAGTATAAATGGGTGGCTGTTGGTCGGCACGGACTCGGTGGGCCGAAGGGCCTGTTTCAGTGCTGTATCTCTAAATCTAAATAAATAAAGGAAGATCTGTGATTGAGTGGAAGGCAAAAAGGATGATGGAGAAAGGCAACATGGGATGGTAATGGGACAAGTAAAGAAACAAAGGATGGGTCTAAAGGAGGTGTAAATGAGAATAGCAGAACAATTACCAAAAGCTGCTGGCCAGAAAAAATGGGATCAATGGTTATGATTTGAAATTGTTGAACTCAGTGTTGAGCACTGGAAGTGGCAGAGATGGTAGAGGATGATCGGTTGAATGTGGAGGCTGGTGGAGTGGAAGGTGAGGACAAGGGGAGCCCTATTGTGGTTCTGGGAGGGAGAGGAAGGGATGACAGAAGTACGGGTATTGGGACAGACACGATCGAGGGCCCTGTCAACCAGGTGGAGGGGAATCCTCTGTTGAGGAAAAAGGAAGACATGTCGGAAGTATGGAAGATGCCATTGTCAGAACAGGTGCGACAGTTGGAAAAACTTGAAGAATGGAATCAACTCCTTACAGGAAGCAGGGCAGTAGGAAGTGTAATCAAAGTAGCTGTGGGAGTCTTTGGGCTTATAGTGAATATTGGTCGCTAGCCTATGCCCAAGAATATAGATAAAGAAGTCAAGGAAGGGAAGGGACGATTCTGTGATGGAGCATGTGATGGCAAGGATAGGGTGGAAATTGGGAACAAAGTTGATGAAATTTTCCAGTTTGGGGGAAGAGCAGGAAGCAGCACCGATACTGTCATCAATGTACTGGAAAAAGAGGTGAGGCAGTGGACCTGAGTAGAACTGGAACAAAGAATGTTACACATATCCCAAGAAATGGCAGGCATAACCAGGACCCATATGGGTTCCCATAGCAAAACCTTTTATTTGGAGAACATGAGTGGAGTCAAAGAAGAAGTTGTTCAATGTGAGAACAAGGTCAGCCAAGCGAGGAGTGTGGTGATGGATGGGGATTGATTGGGGTTACATTCAAGGAAGAAGTCGAGAGCTCTCAGACCGTCCTGTTCAGGGATGGAGGTGCAGAGGGATTGGATGTTCACGGAGAAAAGGTGACAGGGCCAGAAAACTGGAATACAAAAGCAAAATACTGTGGATGCTGGAAATCTGAAATAAATCAGAAAATACAGGTAATACTCAGCAGATCAAGCAGCATCAGTGGAAAGAGAAACAGAGTGGTTAATGAGCTCGGTGGCAGAGGTCACAAGGGAGAGAAGTGCTACTGAAGTTGCTTTAGTGAGTTGCTACAGTGCATCTTACAGATAGAACGTGCTGTAGTCAGAGTGTGCCAGTCGTGGAGGGGGTGCAAATTGCATTTTTAATTCTGTACTGTTGTTTTAATACATCAAGGTAGAAGAGAGGGAATTTCTATGGGGCCAGATCAAAGTAGCTGTGGGAGTCTTTGGGCTTATAGTAAATATTGGTCGCTGTAGTGGAGTAAAAGTATCCTCTTTCATTGAGCTGTGAGGGTTCTATTTAAATTAAAAACAAGGAAGAGTCTAACCACCTCCCCTAGGCATTCAATGGCATTACCATCACTGAGTCCCCCACCATAAAGGTCCTCTGTACCACCATTAACACCGTACCAGAAACTGAACGGGTCCAGTCACATGAAAGCTGTGGCTGCAAGAGCAGGTCAGAGGCTGAGTATTCTGCATTGATTGGCTCACCTTCTGACTCCCCAAATCCTTTCCACCATCTACAAGACACAAATCAGGTTTATGATGGAATACCCTCCACTTGCCTGTGTGGGCGTAGCTCCATAACACTCAAGAAGCTCAACACAAGACAAAGCAACCAACTTGATTGGCACCTCAATCACAAACCTAAACGTCCACTTCCTCCACCACTGTGGCCGCTGTGCTTCCTATATGCAGGATGCACTGCAGAAAGTCACCAAGTCTTCTTCAGCAGCACCTCCCAAATCCGCAACCTCCACCATAGTTTACGTGCAGGTTCCCTTCATAACAAGCACTCAAGTTTAAATTTGCCCTATTGGGCACAGGCAGGTTTATGCTGCAGCAAAGCAATAGCAATGCATTTTCATTTTGTTAACTTTAAAAGTAAGTTAGAAATTACAAATAGTTAATGTCTCACAATATTGTCGTCTATATAGAAACATCGTGACACTGCCCCATTGGAAAGGTAGATTTTTTTAATGTATGAAAGCATAATGCGACTTCTTCCCTTAAAGGAATACCGATTTGTCACAATGTTTTCTTTTTATAATTTACCCTTCACTTTCCCCTAGTCCCTGTCTGTCCAGGTGATTCATGATGAGTTATTGTTCTACAGGTGTTGTCAGTACTCTGATACCTCAGCAAAGTTGACATTCTTCAAGCGTTAATCGAGACGGTGAGTATCAGCAAACTATTCAGCCATCTGTTTTTTCTTCCCCTCCCTAAGTCAGTCAGTGAGGCAAAGTGAATCAACCCTGATGCTCTTCTGACTTATTTCAGCTAACTCAGGGATTCAAACTGTAATCTTACTGTTTTAGCCAAAGGTGCTAAATTGGTGCATGTTAATAAAACTAGCTTGTTTGAAAATTGATTTAGCATACAATTTTGGTCGTAAATGCTGATTATCATAATTTGAACTTGCCTGGTGATGCTGAACCAGAAACCTGTAAGTTTCGCCCTCAAGGGCTGATTAGATACAGTTTGCACTGAAGGTGTGGAGTCTGCTGGCTGGCACACAGCAGCGTGTTGCAACACGGCAAAGGGACCGAGAGCAGATGCAGCATTGGAGGTCCTGATGGAGGAGATCCAGAGGAGGAGGGATGTCCTGTACCAGCAGGGAGTGTGGGGAAGGAGTTTTTTTTTATTCTATTGGGGCATGTGGGCATTGGTGGCTAGGCTAGCATTTATTGCCCATCCCTAATTGCCCTTGAGAAGATGGTGGTGAGCCGCCGCCTTGAACTGCTGCAGTCATTGGGGAGTAGGTACACCAACAGTGCTGTTAGGAAGGCAGGTCCAGAATGAAGGAACGGTGATAAAGATCCAAGTCAGGATGGAGTGTGACTTGGAGGGGAACTTGCAGGTGGTGGTGTTTCCATGCATCTGCAGCCCCTGTCCTTCTGGGGGGGTAGAGGTCGCAGGTTTGGAAGGTGCTGTCGAAGGAGCCTTGGTGAGTTGCTGCAGTGCATCTTGTAGATGGTACACACTGCTGCCACTGTGCATCGGTGGTGGAGGGAGTGAATGTTGAAGGTAGTGAATGGAGTGCTAATCAAGAGGGCTGCTTTCTCCTGGATAATGTTGAGCTTCTTGAGTGTTGTTGGAGCTGCATCCATCCAGGCAAGTGGAGAGTATTCCATCACACTCCTGACTTGTGCCTTGTAGATGGTGCATTGGGGAGACAGGAGGTGGGTTACCTGCTGCAGGATTCCCAGCTTCTGTCTTGCTCTTGTAGCCACAGCATTTATGTGGCTGGTCCAGTTCAGTTTCTGGTTAATGGTGACCCCCAGGATGTTGATGGTGGGGGATTCAGCGATGGTAATGCCATTGAACATCAAGGGAAGATGATTAGATTCTCTCTTGTTTGAGATGGTTATTGCCTGGCATTTGTGTGGTACGAATGTTACATTGCCTCTTATCAGCCCAAGCCTGGATGTTGTCCAGGTCTTGCTGCATAGGGACGTGGGCTGCTTCAGTATCTGAGGAGTTGCAAATGGTGCTAAACATAGTGCAATCATCTGCGAACACCCCACTTCTGACTTTATGATGGAGGGAAGGTCATTGATGAAGTAGCTGAAGATGATTGGGCCGAGGACACTACCCTGTGGAATTCCTGCAGTAATGTCCAGGGACTGAGATGATTGATCTCCAACAACCACAACCATCTTCCTTTGTGTTAGGTATGACTCCAACCAGCAGAGAGTTTTCCCCCTGGTTCCCATTGACTCCCGTTTTGCTAGGGCTCCTTGATGCCATACTTGGTCAAATGCTACCTGATGTGAACGGCAGTCAATCTCACCTCACTTCTGGAGTTCAGCTCTTTAGTCCATGTTTGGACTAAGGCTGTAATGAGGTCAGGAGCTGAACGACCATGTCGGAACCCAAACTGAGCGTCAGTGAGCAGATTATTGCTGAGCAAGTGCTGCTTGATAGCACTGTCGACGACCCCTTCAATCACTTTGCTGATGCTCGGGAGTAGACTGATGGGGCAGTAAGTGGCCGGGTTGGATGTCCTGCTTTTTGTGCACAGGACATACCTGGGCAACTTTCCACATTGCCGGGTAGATGCCAGTGTTGTAGCTATACTGGAACAGCTTGGCTAGGGGCGCAGTTAGTTCTGGAGCACAAGTCTTCAGTGCTATTGCCAGAATGTTGTCAGGGCCCATAGCCTTTACAGTATCCAGTGCCTTCAGCCGTTTCTTGATATCACGTGCAGTGAATCAGATTGACTAAAGACTGGCATCTGTGATGCTGGGGAGGAGGCCGAGATGGATCATCCACTTGGCACCTATGGCTGAAGATTGATGTAAATGTTTCAGCCTTGTCTTTTGCACTGATGTGCTGGGCTTCCCCATCATTGAGGATGGGGATATTTGTGGAGCCTCCTCCTCCTGTCAGTTGTTTAATTGTCCACCACCATTCATGACTGGATGTGGCAGAACTGCAGAGCTTACATCTGATCATTGGTGATGGGATCGCTTAGCTCTATCACATGCTGCTTACGCTGTTTCGCACGCAAGTAGTCCTGTGTGTAGTCTCATCAGGCCGACATCTCATTTTGAGGTATGCTTGGTGCTGCTCCTGGCATGCCCTCCTGCACTCTTCATTTAACTAGGGTTGGTCACCCAGCTTGAAGGTAATGGTGGAGTTGGGGATATGCCAGGCCATGAGGTTACAGATTATGGTTGAGTACAATTCTGCAGCTGATGATGGACCACAGCGCCTCATGGATGCCCAGTTTTGAGTTGCTAGATCTGTTCATAATCTATCTATCCCATTTAGCACGGTGGTAGTGTCACACAACACGATGGTGGGTACCCTCAATGTGAAAACGCTACTTTGTCTCCACAAGCACTGTGCGGTGGTCACTCCTACAAATACTGTCATGGGCAGATGTATCTGCGACAGGTAGATTAGTGAGGATGAGGTCAAGTAGGTTTTGCCCCCTTGTTGGTTCCCTTACCACCTGCCGCAGACCAAGTCTAGCAGCTATGTCCTTTTGGACTCGGCCAATCAGTCAGTAGATGGACATTGAAGTCCCCCACTCAGAGTACATTCTGCACCCTTGCTACCCTCACAGCTTCTTCCAACTGGTGTTCAACATGGAGGAGTACTGATTCATCAGCTGAGTGGGGTTGCAGTAGGCAGTAATCAGCAGGAAGTTTCCTTGCCCATGTTTGACCTGATGCCATGAGACTTCATGGGATCTGGAGTCAATGTTGAAGACTCCCAGGGCAACTCCCTCCTAACTGTATACCACTGTGCCGCCGCCACCTGTGCTGGGTCTTTCCTGCCGGCAGGACAGGGCATACCCAGGGATGGTGATTGTGGTATCTGGGACATTGTCTGCAAGGTATGATTCTATGAGTATGACTGTGTCAGACTGTTGCTTGACTAGTCTGTGGGATAGCGCTCCCAATTTTGGCAGGAGCCCCCAGACGTTATTAAGGAGGACTTTGCGGGGTTGACAGGGCTGGGTTTGCCATTGTTGTTTCTGATGCCTAGGTCGATGCCGGGTGGTCCGTCTGGGTTCATTCCTGTTCTTAGACTTTGTAGCCATTTGATACAACTAAGTGGCTTGCTAGGCCATTTCAGAGGGCAGTAAAGAGTCAACCACATTGCTGTGGGTCTGAAATCACATGTAGGCCAGACCAGGTAAGGGGGGATTTCCCTTCCCTAAAGGACATTAGTGAACCAGATGGGTTTTTTACAATAATCAACAATGGTTTCATTAGTTTCACTACTAGACTAGCTTTTTAAATCCAGATTTTTTAATTGAATTCACATTCCACCATCTACTGTGGTGGCATTAGCCTGCAGCTCTGGGTTACTAGTCTAGCAACATTACCACTAAGCCATCACCTTCCCACTTCACATTCCCGTCCCTCTCTCCTGCAGCATGTGCTCCTACCATTCCTTGTCTAGAACAAGGGGAAACCTCTAGCAAGATTCCAATGATCAAACACTCCCTTTCTCCTGGTGACTCCTATAAGGTGGAGTAGCACAGCACTAACACTTTTTAGGTGAAGACATCTGAGAATGTCTGGAATAAATGTTGCTTCAGTGTTGGTGAAGTCTTGACAAAGTGTCCCTTCAAAAGTCTCTTTTTTTTCCAAAATATACTTTATTCATAAAAATCTGTAAAAAAATACATTACAAAACAGTTCAAAACAGTACCCAGTCGACAATCCAAAGAGTGCAAAGGAGATCAGTTTCATTCAATACAGGAGTGAATTGCCTCACAACCCTTCCATTTCATTTTACATGCCATGAACCTTTTGCAGCAAACCCATATACAGCCCAAGGGGTTTTCCATGGATCCAGCTCCTCAGTTCACCTTGATGGAGGGGATGTTACACAGTGGTCTTTCCCCATTGAGCCTTTGCCGCAGCTGCCCCAAGCTTTAGTGAGTCCCTCAGCACGTAGCCCTGGACCTTGGAATGTGCCAGTCTGCAACACTCGGTCGTGGACAACTCTTTGCGCTGGAAGACCAGCAAGTTTCAGGCAGACCAAAGAGCGCCTTTCACTGAATTGATGGTCCTCCAGTAGCAGTTGATGTTTATCTCGGTGTGCGTCCCTGGGAACAGCCCATAGAGCACAGACTCGTGTGTTACAGAGCTGCTTGGGATGAACCTCGACAAAAACCACTGCATTTCTTTCCACACCTGCTTTGCAAAGACACATTTCAGAAGGAGGTGGGCAACCGTCTCTTCCCCATCACAGCCACCTCGAGGGCATTGTGCGGAGGGGGTGAGACTCCAGGTATGCAGGAAGGATCTGACGGGGAGGGCTCTTCTCACCATCAGCCAAGCTACATCTTGGTGCTTGTTTGAAAGTTCTGGTGATGAGGCATTCTGCCAAATGACTTTGGCAGTCTGCTAGGGGAACCATCCAACTAGATCCACCATCTCCTTTTCCCATAGGGTCTTGAGGACATTCCGTGCAGACCACTACCTGATGGATTGGTGGTCAAAGGTGTTTTTCCGCCGAAACTTTTCCACGAAGGATAGGTGGTACGGCACGATCCAACTGGATGGAGCGTTCCGCGGAAATGTGACCAGGCCCATCCTTCGCAACACCGGGGACAGTTAGAACCTCAGCACGTAGTCTCCTAATGTGTTTCAGAGATCCTCTTCACAGCTCCAGCAGCAAAGACCATGAAATGGTGTGTATTCCTTTAAGTGATGAGTATCCCTTTAAGTAGCAGTTGAAACCAGGATCAATGCAATGTTTACTCCCAAACTGTTGTTGTTGATGTTAGGAGAGGGCATTATTTGAAGTGCTAGCCACAAAGACACTATGCAACTTCTTTAATGAGCAGTTGTAGGCATTTGAATCAGCTGTGTAATTAGCCTCCAGGTGGCTGTTCCTAGCGCTGGTTTCAACTCCTTTACCCAAATGGTGTCTTGTGCTAAATGTGGGCTAAACTGGCATTTCAGCTGAAAATCTCCATCTTGCCACCTTGGACGATCATTAGCAGCTGAACACACTGTCAAAAATTGCCTGCCTGCCCGCACCCCCTCCCCCACACCCCCGCTTCCCCATGTAAGATTACCAATTTGGACTGAAATCGGTGCAGTTTTTGCTGCAGATTCATGCCTTCCAGAACCTGGGTGGAGTCTGCTCAACTTATTTCTCATAGAAATGTATATTTTATCCTTCGTGTGTCGGACATTGAAAAAAGAACAGTACAGCACAGGAACAGGCCATTCGGCCCTCCAAGCCTGCACCAATCTTGATGCCTGCCTAAACTAAAACCTTCTGCACTTCCGGGGTCCGTATCCCTCTATTCCCATCCTATTCATGTATTTGTCAAGACGCCTCTTAAGCGTCTCTATGGTACCTGCTTCCACCACCTCCCCCGGCAACAAGTTCGAGGCACTCACCACCCTCTGTGTAAAGAGCTTGCCTCACACATCCCCTCTAAACTTTTCCCCTCTCACCTTAAACCTATGTCCCCTAGTAACTGACTCTTCCACCCTGGGAAAAAGCTTCTGACTATCCACTCTGTCCATGCCGCTTATAACTTTGTAAACCTCTATCATGTCGCCCCTCCACCTCCGTCGTTCCAGTGAAAACAATCCGAGTTTATCCAACCTCTCCTCATAGCTAATGCCCTCCAGACCAGGCAACATCCTGGTAAACCTCTTCTGTACCCTCTCCAAAGCCTCCACATCCTTCTTGTAGTGTGGCGACCAGAATTGCACGCAATATTCTAAGTGTGGCCTAACTAAAGTTCTGTACAGCTGCAGCATGACTTGCCTATTTTTATACTCTATGCCCCGACTGATGAAGGCAAGCATGCCATATGCCTTCTTGACTACCTTATCCACCTGCGTTGCCACTTTCAGTGACCTGTGGACCTGTACGCCCAGATCTCTCTGCCTGTCAATACTCCTAAGGGTTCTGCCATTTACTGTATACTTCCCACCTGCATTAGACCTTCCAAAATGCATTACCTCACATTTGTCCGAAGACTTTTGGTTCATCAATCTGTGTTCAAACCAAGCTGCCAGATGTAAAAGCGGTGTACACAACTTTCTACACTGATAAATGGGAAGTAACATTTGCGCCACACAAGTGCCAGGCAATGACCATCACCAACAAGACAGAATCTAACCATCTCCCCTTGACATTCAACGGCATTACCATCACTGAATCCCCCACTATCAACATCCTGGGGGCTTACCATTGACCAGAACCTGAACTGGAGTAGCCATTTTAAATACCGTGGCTACAAGAGCAGGTCAGAGGCTAGGAATCCTGCGGTGAGTAACTCACCTCCTGACTCCCCAAAGACTGTCCACCATCTACAAGGCACAAGTCAGGAGTGTGATGGAATACTCTCCACTTGCCTGGATGGGTGCAGCTCCAACAACACTTAAGAAGCTCGACACCATCCAGGACAAAGCTGCCTGCTTGATTGGCACCCCGGCCACATTCACTCCCTCCACCACCAATGCACAGTGGCAGCAGTGTGTACCATATACAAGATGCACTGCAGCAACGCACCAAGGCTATTCGGGCAGCACCTTCCAAACCCGTGACCTCTACCACCTAGAAGGACAAGGGCATCTGCAAGTTCCCCTCCAAGCCACACGCCATCCTGACTTGGAACTATATCACCATTCTTTCACTGTCACTGGATCAAAATCCTGGAACTCCCTTCCGAATAGCACTGTGGGTATATCTACTCCACATGGACTGCAGCGGTTCAAGAAAGCTGTTCACCACCACCTGCTCAAGGGCACTCAGGGATGGGTGATAAATGCTAGCCTGGCCAGCGATGCCCACATCCCATGAAAGGAATTTTTTAAAAAATCAAACTTTGTTTCACATCACCACCCAAGAAAAACCCATGACATGTTCTAAAATGTTACAGGGACCCAAGACTGTTCTGCAGGCGAGTTATCACTTGACTTGCGCATATGTGTCCTTGGAGGAGTTGATCCCTAAGAGGACAAATCTATAGCTTGGACAAAGGAAGCTTGTAGCTGAATGCTTATCAGTTAAAGTCCCTGGTAACTTTTAATTCTCACTGAATATTTCACTGGAAACAAAACTGACATTTCTAGCCTTCTAACAGAAACTTACTTAGCAGACAAAAGCCAGAAATCAATATTAACTCATTTTAAAAGCATTTCTGCCAATGTTACAGCAATGCCACAGAAATTCTACCCCTTATTTTTTGATCATGAGTTGTCAGCTTAGTACTTTTGCTTCTGGGTCAAAAGGTGCCGGGTTTAATCAAAACACCCAACTTAAGCGCATTTCTAGACAGACACTCTTATGCAGGACTGAGAGATTGTCAGAGGTGCCATCTTTCTGGTGAGGTATTATACTGAGCTCCTGCCCACATGTTTGGGGTTGATATAACAACAACAAAAACTTGCATTTATATCATGCCTTTAACATAGTAAAACACCCCAACCTATTATAAGTTAAAATAAGACACCCTTCCTGCCACCCCACCCCACCCCTGTACCATCACCTCATTCCCCCTGGCTCCACCTACCCAGGCTGTTTGAATGAAATTACCCTCTCTTTACTACTGTAAGGATCCTGAGTGAAACTAATATTTATTTCTCAAAATGAATCAGTACTCATCTTTCTCAGCAAACAGGAATGGGAGACAAACACTGTCTTGCCAGTGTCACCCACATCCTGAGAATTAAGACAAAAATTTTGATCAACCTCAACTCCTCAAACAGTACATGATGCAGTACGGAGAGATGCAGATTAGGAAGACCAATCAGATCCCTGATGGCAGCAGAGTGATGCTGCAGTTGGCCTCAGCATTCATGGCAAAGAAAAATCCAGCAATCCATGACAGTAAGAACAAGAATGGACTCTGTTGTAATACCCCCAGTGTTAAGTAGTATGTCATCAATCACTGTCTAGACATATATGGAGGCTAGCCAGTGTCCATTTGGAGAAAGAAAAGGGGAATGTTAAAATCCGGCTTCTGACAACTGTCACCCAGGAAACTCCCATTCCAAGTTACTGCCTTCAGAAGAGGAAGGGAAAGAAGGAATGTTTGTCATGAAAAATACAAATGGAAAATTCTTAAAGCAATGATCCTAAATTTTTATATCACACCATGTGGGGTAGGGTGCTTTTAAGAATATTTTGGGATTATTAATATGCAGGCTATATGATTTACTACTCCAACGTGGGAACTCCAACGTGGGAACAGGAGTACGCCATTCAGCCCCTTGAGCCTGTTCTGTCATTCAATTAGATCATGGCTGATCTGTATTTTAACTTCATTTAACCGTCTTGATTCTGTAACTCAATACATGTTTGACAAAAATCTTTCAATCTCAGCTTTGAAATTTTAACAGCTTTTTGAGGGGAGACATTTCCACTTGTTTTGTTTTGAGGTAATCTGTTTGCTTGCCTGAGCACTGCCTGCCATGTAACTGCAGAGGCTACAAAGTAAACTTTATGAAGTTCCCAAGCCGTACATTAAGCTACCTGGGATTTGTAAAACCTTTTTCTAAAATCTTTTTTTAAATGTTAGCAAAACACCGACTGGATGTTGACTTTTTTTTAAAACAGTAAAAATAATTAACATTCAGAGATTAATGTACAAGAGATCTGTGCGTAGGTTGCAGGCAAGTATTCAAGAGATTCCATTCCCTCGGGCCAGAAAGTGATGCAAAGCTGAATCAGGAATGCTCCACTTCTCGAAAGACGTACTGGTCACAACACTGCCCGTCCTAGAATGACAGTCTGAAATGCTGTAGACACACAGTATGGGATGTATCTGAAGCAAAGTGCTGAGGTTCACGTATACATTGAGCATGGAGTATAACCCATATTATTACTCTTGAGTACCAACAACCCTCACCTTTATTAATCCTTCAGAAATACTCAAAACTGAAGCAATGGTCCATTCGTGAATGTCTTGTTGAAACCCATGAACAATGTAGGTTAAAGGACATCGGATTTAGCAAAAATGAAACGAGGGACTTCCCATTTTTCACATTATAGCGGGGGAAGTACATGAGGAAACTACCACTTCATCACCACCTTCGATATGCTTTCCTTCCTTTGGTTGGATTTCCTATTATTCAGTGGTGCTGGGGAAAGCAACTCCACCGTTTGTGAATTAATTCCCACTTACATTTTTGTTCTTGCAATGTGGATTCATTGAGTGTTGTAAACATTTGCGAACATGTGCTGTGATTTTATGCACTTCATTACAATTGCTTTGCTAACGCGCCTTAAATGGTGAAACTAAACCTCATTAAGTTTCGATTCACTTCGCTAGTGTGGAGTTCACATCTATGAGACTTCGAAGTGATTATCAGAACACTTTCGCTTCACAATAATGATTAGGGCGAGCCAGACATCTAATGATTGGGGTTTTAATGTCTTTGAGTTTTTGAGAAAAAAGTGATTCACTTTTATTATCTTCTGAATGTAAGTATGAGTAATGTTTATGTATGTACTAATGTGACCTTTGTGATTGAGGTACACGTGACTACAAAGGAATCCAATCATTCCTGATTCCGGAGAAACTCAGCAGTTCTTGGTGTTATGCAAATTAAATCTCAGAATCTCATAATTTTAATATGCACATATCGTGCCTACTCTTAAACATGCATTAATACTGTCACTCAAACTCCACTCTGCTGTGCTGTTGGGCTCCATTGAACACACGTGCCTGATATTGTGCATCCATTAAACTAAGACGTGTAGAGCATGGTTTTCAGACTTTAATGAATCCGCTAATAAAATGACCAAAGCATGCAGCAGTCCACGTCTGAGAAAAGTCAGTTCAAAAACTACAGCAAAAAAAAACTCAATCACGTACATCTGCAAAAGTGATTTATGTCTGCTTTTGAAGCAGTTAACCATGTGCTTGTCCCAAATAAGTGTCCTACCTTTCCAGAATCTAACTCTGGAGCACAGGAGTGTGACAGTAAATGGGCTAACAACAGTGCAAAGTCATTCTCCAGAATGATACCGTGTTTTAGAGGATTAAATTGAGATGAGGAGAGGTTGCATAAACTTGGCTTGTATCTCCTTGAGTATAGAAAACTGAGGTGCGATCCAATGGATTGTTTAAAATGTTAAAAGGATTTAATATGAGCTGCAGAGAAACTATTTTCCTCCAATGGGGGTATCAAGAACCAGGGGAGAGTCTTAGAATTTAGCACTAGGCCATTTAGGAGGGAAATCAGGAAGCACTTTTTCACACAAGGTGTAGTAGAAATCTGGAATCCTCAGCACCAAAAGGCTGTGTATGTTGAGACAGTTGGAGCTTTCAAGCCTGTGCTCGATACATCTTCCAACCAATCTCAGCCATTGCCCTGTTTTCACTGTCCCCTGTGACCTGACCCTGAATGATCTGTCCTCACTAAAGACCTCAGCTTCGTCTCCTTATCCCTCCACCTCAATGAATTTCGAGCTTGGCACAATGCTGAGTTCTTCTGTCACCTTCACTTCCAAGCCCACTTCTTAAGCCAGGAGTCTTCCTCCCACAAGCTGACTCCTTTTCCAACCTTCAGAACTCTTGTTCCACCTGGAGCTCTCCTTCTGACCTCTTACCCTATCTAGATCTCTTAAATAGAAATTACCGCATGACATCGGTACCACATGATTGTTTCCTTCACTCTCTCTGACCTACCTCCCTCTGAACTTGCAGCACCTCATTCTTTCAAGTCCAACACTGACATTGTCATTAAACCCGCTGACAAGGGTGGCATTGTTGTTGTAGGGCAAACAGAACTCTACCTTGTGGAGGCTAAGCGGTAACTCTCTGACACCTCATCCTACTTCCCCCAGACCATAACCCCACCAGCGAACATCAAGTCATTGTTTCCCAGACCAACACTGACCTCTTCTCCTCTGGAGATCTTCCCCCATGGCCTCCAACTTTATAGTGCCCTAACCTCACACACTCCGCTTCTATCTCATTCCCAAGATCCACAAACAGGATTGCCCTAATAGATCCATTGTTTCAACTTGTTCTTGCCCCACAGAAATTATTTCTTCCTGTCGTGACTATTTTTTCTCCCCTTGTCCAGTCTCTTCCAAGCTACATCCGCAACTCTTCTGACATCCTCCACCACTTTAACAGTTTGCATTTTCTTAGCCCTAATTGTCTTCCTTTCACCATGGTCCTCCAGTTCCTCTACACCTCTGCCGCCCCCCTCCCCTCCACTAGGATGGGCTGCAGCTTCTTCGTTTCTTCCTTGTTTAGAGGCCCAACCAGTCCCCATTCACTACCAGCCTCCTCCGCCAGGCTGAATTAACCCTTACTTTGAACAGATTCTCCTTTGATTCCTCTCACTTCCTCCAAAATTAAGCTGTCACTTTGGGAACCTGTATGGGTCCTGGCTATGCCTACCTTTTCGTGGGATAAGTGGGACATTCTTTGTTCCAGTCCTATTCACGTCCTGTCCCTCACCTCTTTTTCTGGCACGATTGTATCAGTGCCACTTCCTACTCACGCCCTGAACTGGAAAAATTCATCAACTTTGCTTCCAATTTCAACACTTCCCTTGCCTTCACATGGTCCATCTTGAACTTCCCTTTCTAAGCTTGTCTATCTCTATTTCTGGGGATAGACTGTCAACCAATATCTACTATAAGTCCACAGGCTCCCACAGCTACCTTGATTGCGCTTCCTCCCACCATGTTTCCTGTAAGAATGCTGTTCCATTCTCCTAGTTTCTCCATTTCTGTCACATCTGTTCTGATGATGCCACCTTCCATATCAGCCCTTCTGATACGTCTTCGTTTTCCCGCAACCGAAAATTCCTCTCCCTTGTGCTTGGCAGGGCCCTTGACCGTGTCAGCACTTTTGCCTTCACTCCTTCCCCTCCCTCCTAAAACCACAATAGGATTCTCCTTGTCCTCATCTCCCACCCACCATCCTCGATATTCAATGGATCATTTTCTTCCATGTCCAGTGTGATGCTACCACCAAACATATCTTCCCCTCCGCTTTCAGCATTTCAAAGGCACTGTCCCCTCTGTGATAAACTGGTCCACTCTTCCATCACCCCCAACTTCCGCTCCCCTTTCCAGGGAACCTTCCCATGCAAGCACGGGAGATGCAACACCTGCTGTTTCGTCTCCTGCACCACCATTCAGGCCATCAAACACTCCTTCCAGGTGAAATAGTGATTTACTTGTATTTCTTTCAATTTAATATACTCTATTTGCTGCTCATGGTGCAGTGTCCTCCACACTGGGGAGACCAAACGCAGACTGGGTAATTGCTTTTCTGAACACATCCCTTCAGTCCAGAAGAATTGTCCCGAGCTTCCGGGAGCCTGTTATTTTAATTATCTGCTCCACTCCCACTCTGACCTCTCTGTCCTCAGCCTCCTATACTGTTTTGATGAAGCTGAATGCCTCCATCCAGTCCACAAGCTGACCCTGAGCTTCTGGTCACTTGCCATTTTAATTCTCTGTCCCTTTCTCATTCTGACCTCCCTATCCTCAGCCTCCCACAGGAGTGCTCCAATGAAGCTCAACGGAAGCTTGAGATACTGTACCTCAACTTCTGATTAGGCTTTTACAACTTGTCCAACTTGTACTGTGCTGCTGCTGATGTTGCCTTTTTAGATGAGATGTTAGGTGAATATAAAATATCTCATGGTACTATTGTATTTGAAGAAGAGAGGGGGAGTTCTCTCTCCTGACCTCCAAGCCAACATTATGCCCTCAACAACACCACTAAAACCTATTAACTGGTCATTATCTCAATGCTATTTGTTGTCTCTTGCTCCAGAATGGCTGCCACCTTTGTCCACATAACAGTCAAAGTAATTAGTTGCATGGAGCGCTTGAGACAATCATTGATAAGTCAATCAACTGATAAGGTGAGTAGTACTACTTAAATTAGAGTAATTTATGAAGGACTTGAGATTGTACTGGGTAGAATTTGGAGTAGAACAGGACCCCTAGTGTAATTAGTTTTTTTAAAGGGAGTAACTAAATTAATTTAAAGGTAAGTCATGGCAGGAGAGCTCAGTCCCATGGTATGCTCCTCCTGCACTATGTGGGAAATCTGGAATGCTTCCAGTGTCCCTGACAACCATGTGTGCAGGAAGTGTATCCATCTGCAGCTACTGACTACCCGCATTACGGAGCTGGAGCTGCGGGTGGATTCACTGTGGAGTATCCGTGATGCTGAGGACATCGTGGATTACACATTTAGAGAGATGGTCACACCGCAGGTAATGGCAGTACAGGCAGAAAAGGGATGGATGACCACCAGGCGGAGTAGTAGGTGCAGGCAGGTAGTACAGGAGTCCCCTGTGACCATCCTTCTCTCAAACAGACATACCACTTTGAATACTGTTGGGGGGGGGGATGCCCTCCCAGGGGAAAGCAGCAATAGCCAAGTCCGTGGCACCAAGGATGGCTCTGCTGCACAGCAGGGGAGATAAAGGAGTGGAAGAGCTATAGTCATAGGGGATTCTATCGTAAGGGGTACAGATAGGCGTTTCTGTGGCCGCAAATGTGACTCCAGGATGGTATGTTGCCTCCCTGGTGCTAGGGTCAAGGATGTCATGGAGCGGCTGCAGGACATTCTGAAGGGGGAGCGTGAGCAGCCAGAGGTCGTGGTACACATTGGTACCAACGACGTAGCTAGAAAAAGGGATGAGGTCCTGCAACAAGAATTTAGGGAGCTAGGTAGCAGATTAAAAAGCAGGACCTATAAGGTTGTAATCTCTGGATTACTCCCATGGCCACGTGCCAGTGAGTTTAGAAATAGGAGGATAGAGCAGATGAATGCATGGCTGAGGAAATGGTGCAGGAGGGAGGGCTTTAGTTTCCTGGATCACTGGGTCTGTTTCTGGCAAAGGTGGGACCTGTACAAGATGGACAGGTTGCACCTGAACCGGAATGGAACAAGCATCCTTGCTGGGAGATTTGCTAGTTCTGTTGGGGGGGGGGGTTAAACTAATTTGGCAGGGGGATGGGATACAGAGTGGAGGTACAGTAGGGGATAGTATAGAACAGAAAGTGAGTCTGCCTGGATGGCAGAGCAAATATAGACCTGTTAAGGCACAAGGGAAAAATGCAAGGTTAGATTCCATCTATTTCAATGCAAGGAGTCTTACTAGTAAGGCAGATGAATTGAGGGCGTTGATTAGCACATGGGATTATGATATTATTGCTATCACAGAGACATGGTTGAGGGAGGGACAGGACTGGCAGCTCAATCTTCCAGAGTATAGAATCTTCAGGCGAGACAGGGGAGGGGATAAAAGAGGAGGTGGCAAGGCACTGTTGATCAAGGAGTCAATTACTGCAGTAAGAAGGGATGACATTTTAGAAGGTTCCTCAAATGAGGCCATTTGGGTAGAACTTAAAAACAAAAAGGGGGCAATCACTTGGCTGGGTGTCTACTACAGGCCTCCAAACAGTCAGGAAGTGATAGAGGAGCAGATATGTAGGCAAATCTCAGGGAGGTGTAAAAATAATAGGGTAATAATAGTAGGGGATTTCAACTTCCCCAATATTAACTGGGATAGTCTTAGTGCAAAAGGCTTAAAGGGGGCGGAATTCTTAAAGTGCATACAGGAGAGCTTTTTGAGCCAGTATGTAGAAAGTCCTACAAGAGAAGGGGCAGTACTGGATCTAATCCTAGGGAATGAAGCCGGTCAAGCGGTAGAAGTGTCAGTGGGGGTGCCTTTTGGGGATAGTAATCATAACTCTGTAAGATTTAAGGTAGTTATGGAAAAGGACAAAGATGGACCAGAAATAAAGGTACTGAACTGGGGAAGAGGCCGATTTCAATATGATAAAACAGGATCTGGCAAAAGTGGACTGGGAGCAGCTACTTGTAGGAAAGTTTACATCAGACCAGTGGGAGTCATTCAAAGTGGAAATAGTGAGGGTTCAGAGCCAACATGTACCCATTAAGGTGAAGGGTAGGACTAACAGGCCCAGGGAACCCTGGATGTCAAGGGATATAGAAGATTGGATCAGGAAAAAAAAGGAGGCTTACGGCAGATCCCAAGCGCTGAAAACAGCGGAGGCACTAGAAGAGTAAAAAGAGTTTAGGGTGGCACTTAAAAAAGTAATTAGAAGAGGAAGGCATGAAAAAACACTGGCGGACAAGATAAAGGAAAATCCCAAGGCATTTTATAAGTATATTAAGGGTAAGAGGATAACCAGGGAAAGAGTAGTGTCCATTAGGGACCAACGTGCCAATCTTTGTGTGGAGCCGGAGGACATAGGTGAAGTTTTAAATGATTACTTTTCATCGGTGTTCACTATGGAGAAGGACGATGTAGGTGTAGAGATCAGGGAGGGGGTTTGTGATATATTTGAACATATTAGCATTGCAAGGGAGGAAATATTAGTTGTTTTAGCGGGCTTAAAAGTGGATAAATCCTCAGGCCCAGAGGAGATGTATCCCAGGCTGTTATGTGAGGCAAGGGAGGAGATAGCAGGGGCTTTGACACAAATTTTCAAATCCTCTTGGCCACAGGAGAGGTACCAGAGGACTGGAAGACAGCAAATGTGGTACCATTATTCAAGAAGGGAAGTAGGGATAAACCAGGTAATTACAGGCCAGTGAGTCTAACATCAGTGGTTGGGAAAATATTAGAAAAAATTCTGAGGGACAGGATTAATCTCCACTTGGAGAGGCAGGGATTAATCAAGGATAGTCGGCATGGCTTTGTCAGGGGGAGATCGTGTCTAACTAACATGATTGAATTTTTCGAGGAGGTGACTAGATGTGTCGATGAGGGTAAAGCAGTAGATGTAGTTTACATGGATTTCAGTAAGGCTTTTGATAAGATCCCGCATGGGAGATTGGTTACGAAGGTAAGAGCCCATGGGATCCAGGGCAATTTGGCAAATTAGATCCAAAATTGGCTTAGTGGCAGGAGGCAGAGGGTAATGGTCGAGGGCTGTTTTTGCAATTGGAAGCCTGTGACCTGTGGTGTGCCGCAGGGATCGGTGCTGGGACCCTTGCTGTTTGTAGTGTACATTAATGATTTAGACGTGAATATAGGAGGTATGATCAGTAAGTTTGCAGATGACACGAAAATTGGTGATGTTGTAAATAGTGAGGAGGAAATCCTTAGATTACAGGGAGATATAGATGGGCTGGTAAGATGGGCAGAGCAGTGGCAAATGGAATTTAATCCTGAGAAGTGTGAGGTAATGCATTTTGGGAGGACTAACAAGGCAAGAGAATATACAATGGATGGTGGGACCCTAGGAAGTACAGAAAGTCAGAAGGACCTTGGTGTACTTGTCCATAGATCACTGAAGGCAGCAGCACAGGCAGATAAGGTGGTTAGGAAGGCATGTGGAATACTTGCCTTTATTAGCCGAGGCATAGAATATAAGAGCAGGGAGGTTATGATGGAGCTGTATAAAATGCTAGTTAGGCCACAGCTGGAGTACTGTGTACAGTTCTGGTCACCACACTATAGGAAAAATGTGATTGCACTGGAGAGGGCGCAAAGGAGATTCACCAGGATGTTGCCTGGGCTGGAGCATTTCAACTATGAAGAGAGACTGGATAGGCTAGGGTTTTTTTCCTTGGAGCAGAGAAGGCTGAGGGGGGACATGATTGAGGTGTATAGATTATGAGGGGCATTGATAGGTTAGATAGGAGGAAACTTTTTCCCTTAGAGGAAGTGTCAAGAACCAGGGGGCATAGATTTAGGGTAAGGGGCAGGAGGTTTAGGGGAGATTTGAGGAAACATTTTTTCACCCAGAGGTTGGTTGGAATCTGGAACACACTGTCTGAAGAGGTGGTGGAGGCAGGAATCCTCACAACATTTAGGAAGTATTTAGATGAGCACTTGAAACGCCATCGCATACAGGGTTACGAGCCAAATGCTGGAATATGGGATTGGAATAGTTGGGTGGTGTATGGCCAGCACAAACTCGATGGGCCGAAGGGCCTGTTTCTGTGCTGTATAACTCCATGACTCTAACTCATGATTAAGAGTTTGTACAAAGGTATTTCTTTCAGTCCTAGTATTCTACCGCTCTTTTTAGATGTCTACATGTTTGATATAACTTTATTGACAGGACTTAAATGCCGATAATAATACAAAATCAGTGGGGTCGCTCAATGAAAGCCAAATTAAAACACTTCCTCTGTGACCACTTCTATTGGTCAAAATAAAGCCCGTTCATGTGTCCATCCTTTTCACTAGCTAGGCACATTTTCTATGTGGTAATCTGGAATCAGAACTATGCGGTTTATAATGCAAACGAGAAGTTGTACAGATCCAGATTACTGAGGTTTTAAACGGAAAAATTCTTCTGGCAATGGGAAAAAAGCTCTGCGTAATATTGACGTATTTAGGGCAGCGTCTTATTCCACATAAAGGGACCAGTGAACGTCTATGACAGAAAACCGGAAGCGATTTACTGGCAATGTGAAAAACGTTTAAAGGTACACCGTCCTGTCAAGAGGTTGTGTTCGGTAACTCACTTCATTGTTTCTACATTATAACAAACCCAATCCTGATACTATCTGCAACACCAATTGTTACACAGCCCTGAACATTTTGCACCACGACATCAGTATTGGAGGCCAATGAAGTAAAAATCGTTCGCATTATTATTAGGATCAGCCAGCTGCAATATGATACTGGCTTCAAACTTTGGAAAATACGAATATAAAGAGTGAAATCCTCAAACCAAAAAGTGTATTAATAATCTACTCAAGGATTGGATTAACATTGTGCTATTTTAAACGATGGCGATATTATTAACATATTACAACACTTGCCCTAGAAAAATGAAGGCAAGCCAGTTCTAAGCTGAGTCAGTTTCATAGCTGACGGCTTGGTTCAGCGTGGCTTCATTCACACTAGCTCAAAGAATGTCGTCAGTATTAACAGCAACTCGAAGGTTAATACCAAAGACGTTGCCAGTAATAGAAATGATAAACCCTGTGGTAGCACAGTAAAGGATGGCCTTCCATGAACTACGGGAGAACGTGTAAATCGGCAGAGTAGGAACTTCCCAGTCACTGCCTCACGGGTCAGGAAGCTCGCAGACAGCTTGTATTTTCATTTTTATTTTGTATAGGCAATGTACCCTCATTCGGAGTATTTGTTTTCACCCGCCATAGTTCGGTTTGTTTTAGCCAACAGTTGTAAACTTTTTTATTGTTACTCCGGAGCTGTCGGCACATTTCCTGTTTTTGTGACGCTGTTCAGCACAGAATGACTTCGGCCCATCTTGTTCCATCCAATGACTTGCTTCAGTGTATGTGCAGAGGAGTGAGGCGCTGGGTTTATTAATTAATGGTTAGTTTGCAATTCTTATTTTCATAATTTCCTCTTCTCGATCTCAACTCTTTCCAGGTTTAACAGCTATAATGTTTTCCGAAATATTTCCCTATACTGACTAGATGCAGGATTCATTGACTCCCGGGAACGATAGAATCGTGGTTATATTATTGGACCCTAAAGGAATGATTAAGGGACTTGAGTTCAGATCCCACCATGCCAGCTGAAGAATTTAAATTCAGTTAATTAAATACATCTGGAATACAAAGCTAATATCATGAATGGTGACCATGTAACGTTCAGATTGTTGTAAAGAAAACATCTGGATCATTAATGTCCTTTTAGGGAAGGAAATCTGTTGTCCTCACCTGGTCTGGCCTATATGATTTAAAAATAGTTAATTGGGTGAGGGCCAATTTCAATGGGGTGAGAATGGATCTGGCCCAGGCAAAATGGAATCAAAGATTGGCAGGCAGAACTGTAGTGGGATAATGGGCTGCCTTTGAAGAGGAAATGATTCTGGTAAAGCCAAGGTACTCCCCATGAGGAGGCATAGGTAGGACAAATAAAGCCCGAGCTCCCTAGATGATGAAAGGAATAGAGAATAAGATGAAGCAGCAAAAGGGTGTGTAGGACAGATGCCAGGCTGATAATAGAGTCATAAGTCATTTACGGCACAGAAGGAGGCCATTCGGCCCATCGAGTCCATCGACTGCTGGTTCTCTGCGGAGCTATGCAGTCAGTTCCACTCCCAGGCTCAATCCCCATGGCCCCGCAAGTCTATTTCTCTCAGGTGGCTATCCATCCTCCACTTGAAGTCAGTAATTGTCTCCGCTTCCACCACCCTTTAGGCAGCGAGTTCCAGGTTATTACCACTTGCTGCATAAAAAAGTGCTTCTTCATACTCCCCTGCATCTTTTGTCCAAAACTTTCAATGTGGCCTCTAGTCCTTGTACCATTTGTTAATGGGAACAGTTTTTCCTTGTCTGACTTATCTAAGCCTATCATATTCTTGTACACTTCTATTAAATCTCCCCTCAATCTCCTTTGTTCTAAGCAGAACAAACACAGCTTTTCCAACCTGACCTTGTCATTAAAACCCCCCATCCCTGGGACCATTCTGTAAATCTCCTCTGTACCTTGTCAAGGCCCTCACATCCTTTCTGAAGTGTGGTGACCAGAACTGGACTCAATACACCAGTTGGGTCCTAACCAGAGTTTTATAAAGGTTCATCATAACTTCCCTGCTTTTGTGCTCAATGCCTCTGTTTATGAAGCCCAAGATCCCAGATGCTTTATTAACCACTCTCTCAATATGTCCTGCCACCTTCAAAGATATATGCACATGCACCTCAGGTCCCTCTGTTCCTGCACACTCTTCAGAACTGTGCCATTAAGTGTACATTACCTCTCCCTATTCCTTCTGCCAAAATGCATCACCTCACACTTGTCAGTATTTATTTTCATCTGCCACCTGTCTGCCCATTCGACGAGCCTATCTATGCCCTGTTGCAGACAGTTCGATCATCATCTAGTTTGCTGCACCTTAAAGCCTGTCTACCCGACCCGAACCCAACCAAACCCGACTACGTGTGTCGGGTTCGGATCGGGTCTATGTTCTCCGTCCAGCATTCGGGCTTGGGGTCGGGTCAGGCTGGACTGTACTGTTTTGTATTGTAATGTTTTCTTTTTAATCTACGATGTTTTTATGTTTCAGTAATATGTTTGATATTTCCAGGTCGGGTTGGGCATGAGAAAAAACTAAAGGACTCTGGCCCGGATCGGGTTCGCTGTTGTCGGGTCGGGCCCGGGTTGTGTTTTAATTTTATATCCTAGCCAGATTTTACTGCACCTCCAAGTTTGGTGTCACCAGCAAATACATACATTGCCTTACAACTACAGTAGACATATTGTACAAACAGACAAAACACCAGACGGAATTCCAATAATATTTTCATCACTAAGGAAGCAAAATGAGAAGGGATCTGGGCAGGGTTAATTGGAGTCAAAGACTGGCAGGGAGAAATGTAATGCAGCCGAATTTAAAGAAAAGATGGTTTAGTACAGTGCAGGTACATTCCCAAAAGGGGGAAAGGAAGGGCAACCAATAAGTGAGCATCAGGCTGAATATAGAAAGTTCAGAGGGGAAGTGAAAAAAATTAATGAGAAGCAACGAGGGAGTTTGAGAAGGGACAGACAGCTATCTTAAATGGGAATCCAAAAGTCTTCGATAGGCACATAAATAATAAAAGGGTAGCAAAAGGAGGAGTGGGGCCGATTGGTGACCAAAAAAGGGATTTATGCAGGGAGGCAGAAGGCATGGCTGAGGTACTAAATGAGTACTTTGCATCTGTCTTTACCAAGGAAGAAGATGCTGCCAAAGTCATCATGAAAGAGAAGGTAGTTGAGACAATGGGTGGGCTAAAAATTAATAAACGGAGGTATTAGAAAGTCTGTCTGTACTTGAAGTTGATAGGTCACCAGAACTCGATGCAATGTATTGGAGGATACTGAGGGACATAATCTTCCAATCCTCCTTAGATACAGGGGTGGTGCCAGAGGACTGGAGAATTGCAAATGCAACGCCCTTGTTCAAAAAAGAGTGTAAGGATAAACTCAACAACTACAAGCCAGTCAGTTTAACCTTGGTGATGGAAAAGCTTTTAGAAACAACAATTTGGGACAGAATTAACAGTCACTTGGATAAATGTGGATTAATTAAGGAATACCAGCATAGATTTGTAAAAGGCAAATTGTGTTTATCTAGCTTAATTCAATTTTTTGATGAGGTAACAGAGAGGTTTGATGAAGGTAATGCAGTTGATATGGTCTACATGGTCTTCCAAAAGGCATTTAATAAAGTGCCACATAACAGGCTTGCCAGCAAAGTCAAAGCCCATGGAATAAAAAGGACGATGGCAGCATGAATACAAAGTTGACTGAGTGACAGGAAACTGAGTAGCGGTGAATGGTTGTTTTTCAGACTGGAGGAAGGTAAACAGTTAGGTTCCCTAGTGATTGGTATGAGGACCACTGCTTTTCTTGATCTACATTAATGACCTTGACTTGGGTGTGCAGGGCACAATTTCAAAATTTGCTGATGACACAAAACTTGCAAGTATTGTGAACTGTGAGGAGGACAGTGATAGACTTCAAGAAGACTTAGACAGACTGATTGTATTGGCGGACACATTTCAGATGAAATTTAATGCAGAGAAATGTGAAGTGATACATTTGGTAGGAAGAATGAAGAGAGACAATATAAAATAGAGGATACAATTCTAAAGGGGGTGTAGGAGCAGAGGGACCTAGGGGTGCATGTGCGCAAATCATTGAAAGTGGCAGTTTGGTTGAGAAAATGGTTAATAAGGCAAACAGGATCCTGGGCTTTATAAATAGAGGCATAGAGTACAAAAGCAAGGAAATTATGATGAACCTGTATAAAGCACTGGTTCGGCCTCAACTGGAGTACAATGTCCAATTCTGGGCACTACACTTTAGTAAGGATGTGAAGGCATTGGAGAGGGTGCAGAAAAGATTTATGAGATTGGTTCCAAGGTTGAGGGCATTCAGTTTCATGGTTAGATTGGAAAAGCTGGGGTGGTTGTTCTTAGAGGAGAGAAGGGTGAGAGGAGATTTGATAGTGTTCAAAATCATGAGGTGCCTGGACAGAGTATATAGAGAGAAACTGTTCGCATTGGCAGAAGAGTCAAGGACCAGAGGACACAGATTTAGGGTGAACGAAAAAAGAACCAAAGGCGACATGAAAAAAGTTTTTTTATGCAGTGAGTGCTTAGGAACATAGGAGCAGGAGGAGGCCATTCAGCCCATTGAGCCTGCTCTGCCATTCAATACGATCATGGCTGATCATCCACTTCAGTGCCTTTTCCCCACACTCTCCCCGTATCCCTTTATGTCATTGGTATTTAGAAATCTGTCAATCTCTGCTTTTAACATACTCAATGACTGAGCTTCCACGACCCTCTGGGGTAGAGAATTCCAAAGATTCACAACCCTTTGAGTAAAGAAATTTCTCCTCATCTCTGTCCTAAATGGCTTCCCCCTTATTTTGAAATTATGTCCCCTGGTTCTAGACTCCCCAACCAGGGGAAACATCTTAGCTGCAGCTACCCTGTCTATCCCTTTAAGTTAGGATCTGGAATACACTGCTTGAGAGTGTGTTGGAGGCAGTTATAATGATGGCTTTCAAAGGGGAATTGGATAATTATCTAAAGAGAAAAAATTTTCAGGGCTACAGGGAAAGTGCAGGGGACTGGGACTAGCTGAGTTGCCCTTGCAGTGGGCTAGCACAGACATGAATGGCCGAATTGCTTCCTTCTGTGCAGTAACCATTCTGTGATTCTATGATTCCATTCTATGTGACTCTAAACACACACCAGTGTGGTTGATTCTTAACTGCCCTCAAATGGCCCAACAAGTTACTCAGTTGTATCAAACTGCTACCTCAAACTATAATAAAACTAAAACTGGCTAGACCACCTGGCATTGGATTTGAACACAACCAAAGCATTATCCAGCCTGTTGACCCTGCAAAGTCCTCCTGACTTACAGCTGTGCTAAAGTTGGGAGAGCTGTCCACCAGACTAGTCAAGCCTGATATAGTCATACTTACAGAAGCTTACCTTTCAGCCAATGTCTCAGACTCCTCCATCACCATTTGTGGATACGTCTTGTCGCACCAGAGATGGTGGCCCACTGGTATACGGTCATTAGGGAGTGACCCTGGAAGTCCTCAACATTGACTCCAAAACCCATATAATTTTATAACATCAGGTCAAACATGGGCAAAGAAACCTGCTGATTACCACCTACTGCCCTCCCTCAGCTGATGAATCAGTACTCCTTGGAAGAAGCCCTGAGGATAGTAAGGGCACAGAATGTGCTCTGGGTAGTGGACTTCAAGAGTGGCTCAGTAGCACGATGACTGACTGAGCTGTCTGAGCCCTGAAGGCTGTCCATGTGGTAGGTGGTGAGAGAACTAATATGAGGGAATAACCTACTTGAACACATCCTCACCAATCTTCTTGTCACAGATACATCTGTCCATGGTAGTATTAGTAGGAGTGACCACCACACAGTCCTTGGGGAGACATAGTCTTGTCCTCACTCTGAAGGCACCCTCCATCATGTTGTATGGCACTACCAATGTGCTAAATGGGATAGATGTTGAACAGCTATAGCAACTCAAAACTGGGCAACCATGAGGTGCTGTGGACCATCATTGTCAGCACAATTGTATTCAACCACAATCTGTAACTTCATAGCCCGGCATATCCCTCACTCCACCATTACCATCAAGCCAAGGAACTGACCCTGGTTCAATTAATATAAAAGAACCAGAAAGGGCAGCACCAGGTATACCTAAAAATTAGATGCCAACTTGGTGAAGCTACAACACAGGACTAGCTACATGCAGAAGCAGCCTGCGATAAGCGATGCTCAACGATCCCACAACCAATGAATCAGATCAAAGCTCTGCAGTCCTGCCACATCCAGTCGTGAATGCTGGTGGACAATGAAACAACCAACTGGAGCATGCAGTTCCATGAACATCCCCATCCTCAATGATAGCAGAGCCAGCACGAGTGCAAAAGACAAAGCTGAAGCATTTGCAACCATCTTCAGCCAGAAGTGCTGAGTGAATGATTGATCTTGGCCTCCTCCTGAGGTGTCCACCATCAATTTGATTCACTCCATGTGATATCAAGAAATGGCTGAATGCACTGGATACAGCAAAGGCTACGGGCCCCAACAACATCCCTGCTGAAGACTAGTGCTTCAGAACTAGCCGTACCTCTCGTCAAGCTGTTCCAGTACAGCAATAACATTGGCATCTACCCAAAAAAGTGGAAAATTGTCCGGGTATGTCCTGTCCACAAAAAGCAGAGTAAATCCAATCCGACCAATCACTGCCCCATTAACCTACTCTCGATCATCAGCTAAGTGACAGAAGGTGTCATCGACAGTGTTATCAAGCACTATGTATTCAGTGAAAACCTGCTCATCGAAGCTCAGTTTGGGTTCTGCTAGGACCACTCAACTCCAGATGTTATTGCAGCCTCGGTTCAAACATGGACAAAAGAGCTGAATTCCAGAGGTGAGGTGAGAGTGACTGCCCTTGGCATCATGGAACCATTTGACCGAGTGTAACATCAGCAGCTCTAGTAAAATTGAAGTCACGGGGAGTCAGGGAGAAAACACCACTGGCTGGTGTCTTACCGAGCACAAAGGAAGATAATTTGTAGTTGTTGGAGGTGAATCATTTGAGCCTCAGGACATCGCTGCAGGAGTTTCTCAGGGTAGTATCCGAGGCCCAACTATATTCAGATGCTTAATCAATGACCTTTCCTCCATCATAAGATAAGTGAGAATGTTCATTGTGCAAACAACTATGTTCAGTTCCATTCACAACTCCTCAGATTCTGAAGCAGTCCATGCCCACATGCAACAAGTCCTGAACAACATTCAGCCTTGGGCTGATAAGTGGCAAGTAACATTCATGCCACACAAGTGCCAGGTAATGACCATCTCCATCAAGAGAGAGTCTAACCACCTCCCATTAACATTCAATGGCATTATTATTATCAAATCCTGCATCATCAACATAGAACAGAATCATAGATTAGTACAGCACAGAAGGAAGCCAACATATTGGGGCTCACCATTGATCAGAAACTTAAGTGGACCAGCCACATAAATACTATGGTTACAAGAGCAGATCAGAGGCTGGGAATTCTGCAGCAAGTGACAACACCTGATTCCCCAAAGTCTGTCCACCATCTACAAGGCACAGTTTGATGGAATATTCTCCACTTGCCTAGATGAGTGCAGCTCCAACAACACTCAAGAAGCTCAACACCATTCCAGGAAAAAGCACTTGATTGTCATTCCATCCTCCATCACCTTAAACATTCACTCCCTCCATTGGTGGTGTACTGTTGCTGCAAGTGTGTACCATCTACAAAATGCACTGCAGCAACCCGCCAAGGTTTCTTCAACAGTACCTTCCAAACCCGCAACCTCTAACACCGAGAAGGACAGAGGTAATAAGCTCTTGGGAACACCCACTGACTCCAAGTTCCCCTCCAAGTTCCTCACCATCCTGATTTGGAACCAGTTCACTGTTCCCTAATTGCCATGGAACTCCCTCACTGTGGGTGCACCTACACCATAGGGATTTTGCAGTGGGACAAGAAGGTGGCTCACCATCACCTTCTCAAGAATAGGCAATAAATGCTGGCCTTGCCTGTGACATCCAAATCCTGTGAATGAATAAAACAATGGATAAGTGAACCTGTTTGCACCATCCTCGCTTTATATGTGTCCCCAGCAGTCCCTCCATGCTTTACAACTACTTGTGTACGTTATATGGAACTACTTAAGAGTTTACATAGTAATAGGTCATTCGGCCCAATAAATCCGTGCAGATGTTTATGCGTCACACGAGCCAGCTCCCACCCTATTTCCCCTCACCCTCTCAGCATAAGCTTCTATGTTGAAGATTTAATATGGTTGGAATTCATTCCGATTATTTTAAAATTAAATAGTGAGAAACAACTGCATTTAATTGAGACATGCTGTTGTTTTGTACACTGGCTTTGCTGGCATTGATAATGTGAAGTGTGTGATATTCTCATGCCGTGTCAGATCCTCAGATCTGGGGCAACCCCGTTGGGTCATGGCCCGCCTCCGTACACTTCCCGTTCACTCACTCAGGTCTCTGGCTCCACGTACTGAAAGCCGAGCTGAGCTCCTCCTCCGACCCTGGGACTCTGGCTGCTGCCGCATTCTCAGTTTTACTTGGCAGCAGAGTCAGAGCAGGGATGGCAGCAGCAAGCGGCAGCTGCCGTGTGCCCGTTGCGGCGAGGAGCTGGCGGGCGTGTTGATGGTTTCTACTGCCCTCTCTTTTGTCAGGACAGACGCTGTGATCGAAAGAGGAAGGCAATGGAGTACATGCTCACTCAAAGTATCGATAACGCCGGGTTGGAATTGCTGCTGGAACAAATGAGCGACGTGATGGAAGTCCTACAGGCGCTCTACCCCCTGGACGACACCGCACTGTACCAGGACAATCTGCTGTCGCAGCACTCGGATGAAGGAGTCCCAGAGAATGGGGCCAGGCACGGGCAGCAGCCGCCCTTCCTCGCCTCTGTCAGATATGGCACAGTGGAGGATTTACTCAACTTTGCAAATCAGGTGTCCAACACGTCCCGCGGGCTCCTCAAACGCTTCCGAAACCGAGAGGCTGGAGTGATATTAAATAAGGTGAGTAATTTCAACACCGTGTTGTGTGCATTCAAGAGACTATTGTTAATACAGTAGTTGGTCCTGCGTGGCTTACATATGTTAAAAAATAGGCTTAAGCTGCATGACATTGCTGGACTGCTGAAGATGGAAATTGCACTAAAGTAGATCCAAAATTTTTGAGTATACTGAGTATTCTAGAAAGATAAAGACTTGTTTTTATGTATCGCCTTTCACTACCTCAGGGCGTCTCGAGATGTTTAACAGCCAATCAAGTACTGCTGAAGTGTAATCACTGTTGTAAACACGGCAGTAAGATCACACAAACAGCAATGAATTAAATGAGGGGGGGGGGGGGGGGGTTTAAATATAAAAATGATGCTGGTTAGGGTGAGGACACTGGGGAAGACTCCGCTGCTCTTATATCAATAGTGCTGAGGAATTTTAACATCCTCCAGAGGACAGATCGGTTTCATATCTCATCTGAAAGACAGCACTTCCTTGGTACTGCACCGAAGTGTCCGCCTAGATTTCAGTACCAATGGAAAATGTTTTGCATCTCAAACTAGTTTTAACCTATTTTTAAACCCACCGCAAATGCTATCAATGTGTAAATGTGCAACTTCCATTCATACAATTGGCCTGTGTTCCTCAAATTGACATGGGGGGGGGGGGGCAGAAAACACTGAATTAATTTTTTTATTGTGATCTTTGATTGTTGTCACTTTCTTTTTATTCTACAGAAGGATATAGCTATTAGAAATGGACATTATCAGGTCGATTCAGAAGTCTTCTTGTTTCCATGGAAATTTGCCCATAGGAACATTGGTCCTGGTTACATTCCTCGAGGTACTTTCGGAAAGTGCCACCTTGCACAGGACAGAGAGACAAAAAAGCGAATGGCATGCAAATTGGTAAGTCATGTAAAAGTTTTATAAATAAATAAATTCCTTTGACTACTGAAAGATGCTTTCAACTTTCAAAGCACACAACTGTTTCTTATTGAACATATACAAAACTACAAAATACAAGAATTTTTAGGAATAGGAAAAGTCCATTGACCCAACAAACCCATCCCATTTTGATAGATTTCAATGTCTTCAACTCTATCATATCCCCGAATCTCCCGTCTGTCTAGAAATACATCTGGCTACCTCTTAAACCCATTTATATTGTTCACTTTAATGGCTTCTTCTCAGGACATGCATGACAGCTCTTTGTCTAGAAATGGCTCCACATAACTTCCCTTTTTTCTCCTAACTTCCTCATTTTAACTTGAGACTCCTGGTATTTGACTCCAACAACACAGCTAACTATTTACTCAGATCAGTTTTGTTATTTCCTTTTATAATCTTTAAAATTTCAATGACTACCTAGTGTTTGAGTTAAAGTAGGTTATTTAAATGGAAGGAAAGTTGGACAGAATTTTTTTTTTTAAGATGCGCATTCTGTTCGACTCAATTTTCTGACATTTGCTGCAGCCAGGCAACCAATACACCTGGGCACAAACCCAGGAAATCCGCCCTTGTAATCCTGTTACCTATTTGATTTGAGTGAAAAAACACTGCGTATCCCTGAAACCTATGATACAAACTGAATATCTTCTATGTTGCTGAGCAAACTGATTGGTCTGTGGACTATGAGACAAAGCACAATCAAGCTGCAACTGGTTTCACTTATTTTACTGCAATAATTCTTTTTTCCAGCCAGGAGTTTTTTTGTAAATTTAAAGATAAGTATAAAACTAATTAAAACACCAGAATGTCATTACCTTTATCGGATCAGTTAGTGATTAAAAAGGAAATGTACTTGCAATTGTCTTGAATTAATTCTCCAAACATCTGCACATTACAATTAACAAAGGTGGTAAAAAAGCACTGAAGTCTTTTTACAAAGCTGTGTTTGGAGCACAGAGCAGCAGGAGGAAACTTCATGCTACAAATGCTCGTGGTGGATTCCCATTTCAGATGTGCTGTTGGAGGAAGCGAAGGCAAAGGCCAAGGGCTTTCTTATGTGAAGGGCGGTAAAATTTGGTGGGGTGGGGTAGGAGGAGGGAAACCACTTCAGGCCTCTTTCGCTTGTCTCCAGGGATTTGAACAAGGGGTACTTGTGTGACTGTACGTTAGCTCAGTGTGTGGCTGAGGGAAAGCTGAAATGTGAAATAAATTATCAAAAAAGAAAAGGCAAAATGGGGCAATGAGAGGAAAAAGAAAAATGTATTTTTCAGCCTATGTTTTAAAGAAAAGGGAAGTTATGCTGAAACTTAATAAAGCCCTGTTTAGGCCCCAACTGGAGTATTGCATCCAATTCCAGTCACCACACTTTAGGAAGATTGTGAGGGTCCTTGAGAGGGTGCAGAGGAGATTTACCAGAATGGTTCCAGGGTCCTGGGGGATTTTAGTTACAAGGTTAGGTTGGAAAAACTGAGGTGGTTCTGCTTAAAACAAAGGAGATTGAGAGAGATTAAATAGAAATGTACAAGATTATGACAGGCTTAGATAAGTTAAACGAGGAGAAACTGTTGCCATTAGCAAATGGGACAAGGACTAGGGACACAGGTTGAAGGTTTTGTGAAAGAGATGCAGGGGGAATATAAGGAAGAATTATTTCACGCAGTGGGTGGTAATGAACTGGAGCTCGCTGCCCACAAGGGTGGTGAAGCAGAGACAATCAATGACTTCAAAAGGAAATTGGATGGCCCCTTGAAGGAAATAGACTTGCAGGGCTACAGAGATCAAGCGGAGATGTGGGACTGACTGAATAGCTCTGTAGAGAGCTGCCATGGACTCGATGGGCCAAATAGCCTCCTTTTGTGCCATAAATGACTCTATGACAGTGACTTTAGCACACCCTTAATTTCCCAGAATTATTTGTTGGGGGTTCCCCAGACCGCTCAGTAGGTAAGTGCATTGTATGCTGCATTACTGAGCTGTGCGGACAACAATAGAACTGGAATTTGCCACAGATTTGTATTGAGTTAACTAATGCAGCAGCAGAATTATATAGAATAGAATTATAGAATGGTTACAGAATGGTTAATAAATGACCTACATTTGACTCCAGACCCACAGCAATGTGGTAGACTCTGAACTGCCCTCTGAAATGGCCGTACAAGCCATTCAGTTGTACAAAACCACTACACAAAAGTTGAAAAGAAATAAAACTGGACGGAACACCTTGCATCGACCTAGGCACCAGAAACGACAATGGCAAACACAGCCCTGTCGACCCTGCAAAGTCCTCCTTACTAACATCTGGGGGCTTGTGCCAAAATTGAGAGAGCTGTCCCGCAGACTAGTCAGCAACAGCCTGACAGTCATACACATGGAAACATACCTTACAGACAATGTCCCAGACACCACCATCACTATCCCTGGGTACATCCTGTCTCACAGATAGGACAGAATCACCAAAGGCAGCAGCACCTGGGAGTGCTCAATGCTGACTCTGGACCCCATGAAGTCTCATGGCATAAGGTCAAACATGAGCAAGGAAACCTCCTGCAGATTACCACCTACTGCGCTCCCTCAGCTGACGAATCAGTGCTCCTCCAAGTTGAACACCACTTGGAAAAAGCACTGAGGGTGGCAAGGGCACAGAATGTACTCTGGGTGGGAGACTTCAGTGTCCATCATCAAGAGTGGCTCAGGAGCAGCACTACTGACCGAGCTGGCCGAGTCCAAAAGGACATATCTACCAGAATGGGCCTGCAGCAGATGGCGAGAGAACCAAACCTACTAGACCTTGTCCTCACCAATCTACCTGTTGCAGGTGCATCTATCCTTGATAGTATTGGTAGGAGTGACCACCACAGAATCCTTGTAAAAACAACCCTCCATCGTGTTGTGTGGCACTACGACCGTGCTAAACAGGATATATTCAGAACAGATCTGGCAGCTCAAAACTGGGCATCCATGAGGCACTGTGGACCATCAGCAAGAACAGAATTGTATTCAACCACAATCTGTAATCTCATGATCCAGCATATCCCTCACTCTACCATTACCATCAAGTCAAGGGATCAATCTTGGTTCAGTGAAGAGTGCAGGACAGCATGCCAGGAGCAGCATCGGGCATACTTGAAAATGAGGGGCAGATAGGCGGTGAGCTCAAAAAATGGCAGCCCGCCAAAGAGCCGCCACGATCTTAAGCACGGAGGCTCATTTAAATAGCTGGGGCGGCCTGCCCCCCCGCCCAATCACGTGGAGGGGGTGGGCAGTCCACCCTCGGCAATAGCATCAGCTGACTGTGGCATGTGCTGGCGCCATCTTTAAAGGGCAGTCAGCTCTGCCATCTTTAAATATTTAACGAAATAGACACCAAAATTAAATAAAATTATTTCTTTTGATCCTTTCCCAACACCCCCCAATAACAATTATGAAATTATGATAACTATTTGCCCTTTTCACTGCCAAAACACTTACTTTTTACATCTGACCTTCCCCCACCCCCAAACTGCACAAAGTTTAAGGTTCAACCCTTCCCACCATCCCCTACACCCAATACGCTTATTTGACTCCGTTCCCCCCCACCCCACCCCCAGCACTAACAAACTTACTTCCGACCTCTTCCCCACCTGTGTCACGCCTCGTTTCCCTGGACGGGGATCTGAAGGCACAGAAGTGCCAGCCGCCACGCCGAAGATTGTGGCAGGCCCTCAAGATCTCAGGTAAGTACATGTTAATTTAATAAATGTATTAATTTGAATATGTAAATTGTGGTCCTGTCGCCCAGGGGTGGGGGGGCCGCCATGGAACCTCACCACCACCAGGAGGATTGGACCGGGGCCCCGCTGGCATGAGATCCGTGGAAGGCCTCATCTGGAGCCATCTTCAGGCCGCCCCCCCCCCCCCCCCCCCGCCACGGATCTCAACGTCGAGGGCTTCTTAAAGTCTAGCTGAGGTGTCAGCTTGGTGAAGCTACAACACAGGGCTACGTGCATGCCAAACAGCGGAGGCAGCATGCAATAGACAGAGTTACGCGATCCCACTACGAACGGATCAGATCGAAGCTCTGCAGTCCTGCCACACCCAGTCGTGAATGGTGCTGGACAATTAAACAACTAATCAGACGAGGAGGCTCCACAAATATCCCCATCCTCAATGATGGGGGAGCCCAGCACATCAGTGCAAAAGAAAAGGCTGAAGCATTTGTAACCATCTTCAGCCAGAAGTGCCGAGTGGATGATCCATTTTGGCCTCCTGCTGAGGTCCCCAACATCACAGATGCCAGTCTTCAGACAATTCAATTCACTCCATGTGATATCAAGAAATGGCTGAAGACACTGGATATTGCGAAGGCTATGGGCCCTGACAACATCCCGGCTGTAGTACTGAAGACTTGTGCTGCTGAACTTGCCACACCCCTAGCCAAGCTGTTCCAGTACAGCTACAACACTGGCATCTACCCAACAATATGTAAAATTGACCTGGTATGTCTTGTCCACAAAAAGTAGGAGAAATCCATTCCAGCCAATTACTGCCCCCTCAGCCTCCTCTCGATCATCAGCAAAATGATAGAAGGTGTCATCAGCAGTGCTATCTTGTGCTACTCAAACGGCAACAATATCCTCACTGATGCTCAGTCTGGGTTCCACGAGGGCCACACGGCTCCAGACCTCATTGCAGCCTTGGACCAAACATGGACAACTGAGTTGAACTCGAGGTGAGTTGAGAGTAATTGCCCTTGATATCAAGTCAGCCTTTGACCGTATGTGGAATCAAGTAGCCCTAGCCAAATTGAAGTCAATGGGAATCAGGGGGATTCCACTGATTGGAGACGTACCTGCCACAAAGGAAGATGTTTGTAGTTATTGGAGGCTAATAATTTCTGCCCCAGGACACTGCTGCAGGAGTTCCTCAGTCAGTGACCTAGGCCCAACTAACTTCAGCTGCTTCATCAATGACCTTCCCTTGATCATAAGGTCAGAAGTGGGGATGTTCGCTGATGATTGTGTGATGTTCAGTACCATTCGCAACTCCTCAGATACTGAAGCGATCTGTGTCCATATGCAGCAAGACCTCGACAACATCCAGGCTTGGGCTGATAAGTGGCAAGTAACATTTGCACCACATAAGTATCAGGCAATGTCCATCTCAAACAAGAGAGAATCTAGCCATCACTGCTTGACATTCAACGGCATTAACATTGCCGAATCCCCCACTATCAACATCCTAGGATTTACTATTGACCAGAGACTGAACTGGACCAGCCACATAAATATTGTGACTTCAAGAGCAGGTCAGAGGCAGGGAATTCTGTGGCGAGTAATCTTCCCAAAGCCTGACCACCATCTACAAGGCACAAGTCAGGAGTGTGATGGAATACTCTCCACTTGCCTGGATGGGTGCAACTCCAGTAACACTCAGGAAGCTCAATACCATCCAGGACAAAGCAGCCCACTTGATTAGCACCCCATCCAGCACTTTTCAACATTCACTCCCTTCACCACCAGCACACAGTGGCAGCAGTGTTTCCCATCTACAAGATGCATTGCAGCAACTCACCAAGGTTCCTTCGACAGCACCTTCCAAACCTGCAACCTCTTCCGCCTTGAAGAACAAGTGCAGCAGAATTGAGGAACACCACCACTTGCAATATCCTCTCCAAGCCACACACAATCCTGACTTGTAAGTATATTCCTTCACTGTGACTGGATAAAAATCCTGGAACTTCCTTCCTAACAGATCTGTGGGTGTACCTGCACCAGATGGATTGCAGCGATTCAAGAAGGCTGCTTACCACCATCTTCTCATGGGCAATTAGTGATGGGCAACAGAAGCTGGCCCTGCCAGCGACATCCACATCCCATGAAACAAGCAAAAACAAAGAGACCATTCAGCTTGCTGTTTCTGGTGCTCGCTTTCTACAAGGGAGCAGCTCACCAAGCCCCACTATCCGCCTTTTCCCCATAGCCCTGCAAATAATTTCTGTTCCGATAATTATCCAATTCTCTTTTGAGGGCCTCGATTGAATAAGTCTGCTCCACACTCTCAGGCAGTGCATTCCAGATCCTAACCACTTGCTGCGTAAAAAGTCACTGTTGCTCCTTTTGCCAGTTGGTACTGTTAGCCTCAGTATTGCTGGGCTGAAGATGGGAAAGGCTAGCCAGGATGCCCACTTCTGTTTGGTATCTAATAGTATTTCTGGAAAGTGTGCAGGTTTGTATATGTCAGCTGAGGTCTGTATCAGGCTTTCTCTCAATGTAAAATAGCCTGCTGATGCTCATAGTCCATATTCTCATATCAATAATGGCCATTTTGGTGACACACAATATTCTAGTTTGCATCATTGTCATCAGGAAAGGAAGCAAGAAAATCAGGGAAATAAATGTACTCCTTCCTTTAATATATTATATAATTAAAATATTAAAAAGACTTGCATTTATATAGCATCTTTCATACCTACCAGGCAGCTCAAAGCACATTACAGCCAATGAAGTACTTTTTGAAGTGTAGTTGCTGTTGTAATGTAGGAAACATAGCAGCTAGTATGCACACAGCAAACTCCCACAAACAGCAAATGTGGTAATGTTCAGGTAATTTTTTTTTGTTGTGATGCTGATATTGGCTAGGACACCAGGGATAACTCCCCTGCTCTTCGAAATAGTGCCATTGAATCTTTTACATCCACCTGAGTAAGCAGATGGGCCTCGGTTTAACATCTCATCTGAAAGATAGCACCTCTGACAGTGCAGGACTCCCTCAGTACTGCACTAAAGTGTCAGCCTTGATTTTTGTGCTGAAGCTCTGCAGTGGGACTTGAATCCAGAATCTTGTGACTCAGGCAAGACTACTACCAACTGAGCCACAACTGATAATATATATGTGCAAACCCTATTTTTTAAGTCACACAATGCATTTTGTTTTAAATCTAAGATTCCAGTGCAATATTTCAAGCCTGCTGACATACAAATACAAGCACAGTTCCGCCATGAGAACATTGCAGAGTTATATGGCGCCTTGCTGTGGAATGAGACTATACACCTCTTCATGGAGGCAGGAGAGGGTGGCTCCATCTTGGAAAAATTGGAAAGCTGTGGACCCATGAAGGAATTTGAAATAATATGGTTGACCAAACACGTTCTCAAAGCACTTGACTTTCTGCATTCCAAAAATGTCATACATCATGACATTAAGCGTAAGTTTTTTTTCCCTTTCTATGATTCATGTATAACAGCAAATCTGTTAAATAAGTTTGTCCAGCAAAACGAATGTTGGAATGTTGTTGTCTCATTTGTTCATGTCCTCACAGCCAGCAACATAGTTCTCATGTCAACCAAGGCAGTGCTGGTAGACTTTGGTCTCTCTGTTCAGATGACTGAAGAAATCTACATTCCCAGAGATATTCGAGGAACAGAGGTGAGAATGGTTATTCTGTTGCTAACACTTGAGTTGTAGAGGACCACATTTTTAAAAGATAATGTTAATCTCTTAGCCCTTTCAAACTGGATGCTTTTAGTTTTGCAGTGCTCTCTATATGTATTTCTGGGACGTCGCAAATCATTCACAATTACCTTGGCAAACTATCCAAATGACTTTCCCCAGTTAGCACGTTTCCCTGGTTCTGTGCGGACTTTGATTATGAAGTTGCATTGGCGTTTCTAGTGCATCATCTTAACTGTGGAGAAACTGTAGGAGTATTGAAATCTGCCGTTTTGCATGTATTCAGAACTGAGGTTTCACTTCCTCAACTAGTCTTTGATTTAAAAATAAATTTGGTGTCGCTTGTTTAATGGTTTGGAATACATGTGCCTTTGGTTTCTGTATTATTGTACATGTCCATTCAATATTTTGTGACAGATTCTCTCAATCTTTGTTGAAGGATCTATTCCACTTTTGGGGAGATATCCATTTCAGGTTTTGAATGGGCGTCGCTTGCTGATTGACAGAAGTTTTTCAAGGAGTCTATAACATAGGTGCGCAACACTGAAGAAGATGGTGTAATGAATAGTAGCAGAATGCATCTGAGCTATTTTGAACAAAAATGCCCCCTTATTCTTCAAACTCATGCGCACCAAAAGATCTTTTCACACAATTTTTAGCAAACTCGACTTTGTTCATACAGATATTTCAAGCTGTGTATTCCAGAGTAAAACCAGAGCAATTGTACAGATTTATAGAAAGCCAGAGAAATGGAACCCCTTTGAGGGGACATGGTGACACATTATGCAGTGCATAGGTTTGTGACTTTGAGCTGCTGCATATGGCGGGCAGCCATAAAGACAGGGCTAAAATGTGGCGAGTCGAAGAGACTTAGTAGTTGGCAGGAAAAAAGACAGAGGCGCAAGGGGAGAGCCAACTGTGCAACAGCCCCGACAAACAAATTTCTCTGCAGCACCTGTGGAAGAGCCTGTCACTCTAGAATTGGCCTTTATAGCCACTCCAGGCGCTGCTTCACAAACCACTGACCACCTCCAGGCGCGTATCCATTGTCTCTCGAGATAAGGAGGTCCAAAAGAAAAGAAAAAGAATTATGAGTTCCTAATTTAAGGTGTGCTATTGGAGACAAGGCAGAGGAAGCTTAGGGAACCAGTGTTTCGTTACAGGGAGTGAGGAGAAATTGAAGCCTTGAGATGCTTTTTGAGGTTTCCTAGCGGCCGATTAAACTGTGACGTTGGGAGATGCACTAAAGCATGCAAACCCTGTCGGTAGGGAACAGCCAACAAGTGTGCCTGCTGTGGGTAGACTCAAAAAGGAGAGGAGTCAAACCATCCTAAATAATTCATAAATACAAACTAAAAATTCCTGATGACTGAGTCATTAAAGGCTCCACCCATTCTGGAACTGAGCCACAGAGACCAGGAATGTTCCGGGCTCATTCCTGGTCTGTCGAATTAGCTGATCTTGGCAGGAGGCATTTGCGATTAATACCTTCAATATCCCTGGGGTAGGGAGGCCAAAATATCTGCCACAGTTTCTGCTTCTGATCACTGTCCAGTGACTGCTGAGGGTAGCAGTGGACATTACTCTAGGATTACTCAAGACTGTCAGCGTCCTAAGAAACTGTGCTGTAGTATTACTTTAGGAAAGGAGGGGTGGAACTTGGGGAAAAATATTCAGAGTAAAATGTTGATACAAAGTGAGCTTCACGGGTAGGAATGAGTTTAATTAATAGCAGTTTATAGTTGCACCAGAGTCTTGAGAAGCTTTACAATAAATATTGAAAATAAGGTTGACTCAATTCATCAAGCTTATTTCGAAACATAAAAAGACAATGAAATAATTTCATAGGCTGTCCATGGATTTCTGCCAATAGTTTTTTCCCTTGATAAATAAGCTAACAACATTTCTTCCAAGTAAAGAATGCATTATCATGTAAAAGATGTGCGAAGGAATTTATTTATTTCTGTAAGTTCCTGTACAAGTTTAAAGGGGCATGCTCCATGATTTTGATAGACTTTTTGTTGTTGCGATTTTGTCATCATGTCGTTGTACACAAGCGACAAAATAATGACTTCTACTCTTAAGTGCCATTTCATTGTGTGCTCCAGAGAGAGCTAACAAGTTTGAAAAGCAGTGTTTCATGAAGGTGATTTCCCTTTAAATGGAATAAATATGGGTCCAGCAAAACAGCTTTTACCATTAATCTGGATTTTAAAAAGCCGCAATAAGTAACTTTTGTTCTGTATACAAGTACATTTCTTCCAGGAGAATTCGTAGTATAGGTGATAAGCATGATAATGTTCATGTGCCTTTGTAGATGGTCGGTCACACTAGGTTCATATCAAGTTCTACTCACAGTCTTGCTGGACAGTCTCATTTCTTGTAAATTTATGTTTGCTTTATTCTAGCTTATCTTGTATAAATGGTACAGAGCTATTTAATTCTCTTTCATTTGTGCGCGTATCACTTTAGATGGTGGATGTGAAACTAGTTGTGACGCGGGAGATTTGCACAAAGCTACATCAGGTGCCTGATGCAAACCTCTGTCTACTGTCAGCAGCAAAGTAGTTATTTCAGGCTGGAAGCCCAGTGGATGTGAATTGCTGAAGATTTATGTAGAGAGAGCATAGGCATTCTGATAGGAATAAAAAGCATGATAAGATGTGATGTGAATGCAAAGATTATACTTGTCACAAAACTGAGTATTGGTGTTTATGTTTTTTTTATTATTAATTCTTGGGCATTGCTGGCATTTATTGTCCATCCCTAGTTGCCCTCAGTTTGAGACAACCGAGTGGTTTGCTGGGTCAATTCAGAGGGTAGTTAAGTGTCAACCAAGTTGGTGTGGGACTGGAGCCACCTAAAGTCAGACTGGGTAAGGGCGGCAGGTTTCCTTCCCTAAAGGATATTTGTGAACCAGTTGGGTTTTTACAACAATCCAACTGCTTCTTTTACCAGCTCTTTTTTAAAAAACTGAATTCAAACTCTCAAACTGCCATTTTGGGATTGCTCTCTGAATTATTAGTCCAGGTCTCTGGATTACTGGTCCAGTAACATAACCATTGCCCTATTGTACCCAGTTTCCATGTATTAGTTCACAGAACATTGGTAACAAAATGTGCGCAGTACCTTAGAAATAGTTAGACTGCAGTTTCTGCAGTGAATTCACTCAATAATCATTTTTGATGTACTTGAGTTATTGTGGTGGAAGACAACAGTGTTTGGTGTAGGTTGTCATCTTTTAGGATTGTACATTCAGTAGTCAGATAACGAATGTCATAAACCTTATGTTATCTGTTGTTGCTGAAAACAGACATTTTGTCAAAGCTTTTCATCTTGCACTCATCAGGACAATTCGCAAGAATACCAATGTAAGGTAAAGCAACAAATTTATACTATATGAGAAGAAAGTGCTGAATGGTTGTAAAATGGACTTTGATTGGTAGAGGCATTGCCATGGAGAATGCACCAGTTAACTGTAAGTCACCATAAACTGGTGCATTCTCCGTGGTAACGCCTCTACCAATCAGAGTCCACCTGCCAGCCAATCAGCACTCTCTTCTCATATAGTATACATTTTTTGCTTTCCCTTACATTGGTATTCTTGCGAATTGTCCTGATGAATGCAAGACAAAAAGCTTCGACAAATTGTCTCTGTTTTCAGCAGTACTCAAGTTCTGTGCTACCAAACAACTATTTATCTGTTGTTTTTAAAAAAGATTAACATGTCTTTAAATCTCAGTTTTTCAGTAAATAAAGGATGATAGCCAAGAAATAAGATGGACTGGTAATGGTTTTACACTTAAAGCACTTATGTGTGCAGCTGGCTTTCCCATTACTATACTTGGAAGTTTTGTTATTGCTAGATGTAAAAGCTTTGTGAGAATGATTGTAAGCCATGAATTAACTATAGATTTATATTTTGTTTTAGTTCTATATGAGTCCAGAAGTCATTACCTGCAGAGGCCATTCAACAAAGTCAGATATCTACAGTCTTGGTTCTACCATAATCCACATGCAGACTGGGAATCCACCCTGGGTGAAGAGGTATCCTAGGTCAGCTTACCCATCATATCTGTACATTGTAAGTTACCATACAACAAATCTAAATAAAAAATAGGGATCACATCAAAGTTAAACAACTGTTTGATCAAAGAAATGCAATGTTGAGTAAGAGACCCTACATGAGACAAAGGTGTACGTCAAGGAAATTGTTTGGCATGCATTGTTGTAAAACAATGGTTCCCTATTTTAAATTGAGAAACCTGGATGAGGGGCCAAGGCATATAATGTAGAACACTGCCAAGGTTGAAAAAGCACACAAATTAAATAAATTAAGTAGTAGTGATTAGACATTGTCATCTAAGGGGTAGATAATGCAATGAAGAGAAGACTAAGAAATGTAAGAGTTCCCCAGTTTTAAGGCCCCAAGAAAGTATCGGCTTAAGTGATTTTCTTTTCAATTAAGTAAAGCAATTTTATTGGCAAGAAGATTTGTCCTCTCGTCTTCTGTATCATCTAGGAAGTCAGTTTGCTCATCATTTGTAGAAGCATGGATTATTCAAGACTGGAATTAATAGTTGTAATACTACTAACGGACCAGATTTTGCTGTAACAGGGTATCTAACAGTATGTGATGTTAATTAGACTTGTCCCTGCACCCTTTAGCGCAAACATTTTTGTCCATCAAGTTGTAAAAAGTGCAAGCTGATAACGGTGCAGTGAGGGAAACAAGGCATCCCTATGACCAGGGCAAGCAACTGTGTATCTCCTTAACCAATCAGATTGAAGGACTGAGAAATGAATAGTGGAAGGAGTGAGGAGCAGGATGAATTAAAATAGGTAAATTTAGTATCAAATAAGATACAGAAAGAGAAGTAAAGAAAGGAAAGGAAAAATTAGAAAAAGAATACAGAAAGCAAAACTAAACATTTGGAAAATATAAATTTGCCATTTACAAAATCTCCAACAACAATTAACACCTAAAGGAATGAATCTCCACATTGTTAATTATTCATTTTCCATGCCAGAGAAGTTGATTGGTAGTAATTAACAATGATCATATTGTTAAAAGGGTACTTGCACTTGTGATGACAAGACTGAACTGCAGCAAGCTTAGTTCATATCTACAACTCTGGAATTTTATTTTTTGCAACAAACCATATTTTAGTTCTTCCCCAGTTAGCATATGAAACACCCAGCCTTGTAGGCTAGTATGCTCTCAGATTTGACCAGGTTAACTAATCTCCTGGTCGGGGTTTTGCATTTGGTTTTAGTGACCCTTGCTTAGTGAGAAAAGTCATTCAGATTTCCCAAAGCTGATCTCTATTTATTGACCACTGTTCAAAAGAGTGCATGAGTGATAATGGGATCATGCTCAGCTTTGATGCCATCCAAATTCAAATTTTATGCTAGAATTCACTGTTTTGGCTTACGAATAAAGAATGGCCACCTTATTAAAATGCCAGAGGGCAGCTGGTGCTCCTGCATTCAAAGTCCAGCACCAGTCAGGAAAAGAGAGGAGAAATTTGAGGAAAAATTAGGCTGTCTCATGCTGTCTGCGTGTGCAACACTCATGAAGTTTTGGAATTTAATTCCTGGCAGCTGTCAGCCAGGCCACTTTGCTAAGCAGTTCCCCAAAGAGCAGAACAGAAACTTGGGCAAGGATAGGATATCAGACAAAATGCATCTCCTGTCAGTCGGTTGAAGAGAAATATTGGAAGAGGCCTACTAGCTGCTTGACTGCTGTCTCAGTTAGACATTGGTAACTAGCTCTAGAGAACCCAGAGAAAGGGGACAAAATGAAAGTGGAAGAAATAATTAAAAGGAATAAATGCTTATATGTGCTGCAAAATCTCTGTTAATGGCCATTGAGTACCTGAATCATGCAGAGCAGGAAAATGCCTGGTGTGTACCCCATTTTTTTGGTTTGATTGTCTCAGTCACGGTAGGGGTATGGAAATTAACAATAGGCCTTTTTGCTCTGAGTTAGGGAGGGGAACGTTGGCCAGATTTCCGGCCTCCGATCCCCAACCTCGTGGCTCCTCCTGAGAGTGCACATGTGGACATCAGTCAAGAACAGGATCAAACTCAACCCCTGCCTTCCAATAAAGTGCAGACATGGGTAAGGGACTAGAAGCTGTGTTGGCTCCACAGATACAAGTCCCTGAAGGGGAGGGGAGGGGAGGGGAGAAAATTGGTGAGAAAAATAAAAGAACATGTGCTCCTGCAAATATAAAAAATATCAGCAACATTACTTCTTGCTTTACTTTATGACAGTCTTATTTTCTTTTCTGGTTTGGAAATTGAATGAGCTTTTTTCCTGTAAATTCTGTTACTTTTCCTGCAGATCCACAAGCAGGCTCCACCATTAGAAGACATTGCGGAGGACTGTAGCCCTGCCATGAGGCAGTTTATAGAAGCCACGTTGGAGAGAAATCCAAAACAAAGGTGGTGCGCAGGAGAACTGTTGAAGCACGCAGCGTTGAGTCCCCCGCCTGAAGATCAGCCACGCTGCCAGAGCCTTGACTCGGCTCTCTTTGAAATAAATCGTATCTTCAGGAGAAAAGAGCTGGAGTTACCTGAACAAATTTGTGGTGCGTCCTTCCGTTTTCTTCCAGTTGTAGGGGAAAAATGTTATTTTGAAACAAATAACGTGGGTAATTTTAATTCAACTCGCCAGGTGGGAGACCCATGGGATCAGGTGGAGCAACGTTTTGCACCCTGCCCAATAGTACTCTCTGTTGACTAAAGTGGAGAGTCAAATCGGCTATGAAACCAGCATTACACCCAATCCCGTCGGTTTCTCGACAGGCAGGTTAAGTTAAAATTGCCCTCAATGATTTCTAATGATATTCCGCCAGCAAAAGGCTGAATCCTTCCTTTTGGTGGGTCTGGCTGCTGTAGCTAATCTCAGCACCCTTAAATTGGGGAGGTTGGAAAATGATCCTAATGTTTCCACTTCTGATCCTGCAAGAAGTTGCAGCTGTGGTCATTGACTGAGGACAGAGTGCGGTTTACCTGTGATTTTCCCCCTCTCTCCCCACACCACCACAGTTGATTAGCCTGCCAGTGTTCACATGAGCAAACAAACATTCAAGCATTTAGAAAACAGCTTTTATGACCTCAAGTGGTGTCAAAGTCCTTTTCAGACAGTGAAGTACTTTGTTGAAGTGTAGTTGCTGTTGTAATGTAGGAAATGCGGCAGACAAGTTCTGCAGATTTCCCGCAAGCAGCAATGACAATGACCAGGTAATCTGGTGCTGATTGAGAGATAAATATTGGTCAGGACACTGGGGTGAACTCCCCTACTGTACTTTGAATAATGTCAGGGGGTCCACCTGAGAAAACAGACAAGGCCTCAATTTAACCTCCCAGTTTAAGGACAGCACCTCCAACAGTGCAGAGCTCACTCGGTGCTGAGCTGGAGTGCTATCCTGGATTATGTGCTCACAAAAGGAATGGCCACTGGAGTGCAGTACAGAGGGTGAATAGGATGTGAGTAACTGTGCCCACCAGGAGTTAGTGCCTTCAGGAGTGGAGAGGAATCAATTTGAGGTGGGGAGAAAAGATGAGAGTTACGAAAGAAAAAAAATCTTGAAGCCAAGCACACCATATAGACTGTCTCAATTCAAATCCAGGATACAATTATAATTTATATTACTGAGCTGGCTTATTAGACACACTAATAGAGGTAGAGAATCTATAGAGAAGGAAGAATATCATGATGACAATGGCTAGATTCAACCCCAAGGGAAAGAATTTCCCCTGTTTATGTAATAAATAACATATTTGAGTAAAAATTAAAAGGTTAATTACCTTGCTTAAATAGCAAACAATCTGAAGGCTTTAACCAGATTGTTCCAAATAGCATAAAAGGAATTTGTACTCGTACTGATGATCACTGTGACCTGGATGGCTAAAGCCTCTCATTCCAGTATAGGATCTGGCCGACAGCAGTTTGCAGCCCAGACCTATCCTCAACTTCTAGTTGTAGGTCGGGAATATTTTATTCTTAATGGCTCCAAATTCTCCCTTCCTTTCCTAAAATTGCTGATTGAATGTAAGATCTTTCTAAACTGTATGGCCCCTGGTGCATTTGCTACCAGTTACAACCCCACGTTCAGATTTTCTGCTTCAATGTGGTTATTGTTTAGAGTGTACAATGGTCTGAGAGTGTTGGATGACATATGGCTGTTTACAATATGACTCCATGTTGTTTTGTTGGAGGCATGGATTTGGAGAGGAATTTACTTTCCATCCTTGCATCCTATCCTGTTGGAGATAATGGCAACCACGTTCAACTGTTAATTTGGAGGGGAAAAAGACAACTCTGAGGTACTTACAAAATCAAATGGAATACTGGGTTTTATTAAAAGATGTATAGAATATAAAAGTCAAGATAGAATGGCGAATGAATCTATTAAAAATCTCAGTAAGACCACAGTTGGAGTACTGTGTGCAGTTCTGAGCTTCACACTGTGGGTGAAGTGGGTACAGCACAAATTCATTAGGATTCTGTCTGGCAGGAGGAAATCAAATACAAAGAAAGACTTTAAAAATTGGAGCTGTTTATGTTAGAACAGAGGAGATTACAGCATGATTTGATAAAGGTGTTTAAAATTATGCTGGGATGGGACAGAGACAGACGGTTTCCGGTGATTGAAGGGACATTGATATACGATTAAATGTAAGAAATTTAGGATAGAGAGTAAGAGGAACTATTTTACACAGAGTTGTTGAAAAGCTCTGGACTATACCATCAGAGTTAGTAATTGAAGCAGAAACCACGTCTTCATTTACAAATAGATTAAATAGGTGGTTGTTGAAAAGGAGAATGCAAGCATATGGGAACATGGCCGTCACATAGGATTCGGATTACAGCTCGTGTGGAGGATCAATGTCAACACAGACTGGTTTCCATGTTATTTCTATGTAATGCAATGGAAGAAAGTATATAAACTGGATCCAATATTGGAAATGTCTGATAACAAAAAACAGTCAGTGATCCAAACCTGAAGCTTGTCCATCTCATTCTATAGCAAACACACAAGTCAGTATAAATCACTGGTGCTGCACTTGTGCATCTCTCCTCATCCCGGACACTTTGCATGTGCTATATTATCAATCTAGCTATTTTTTAAAAAAACTAAAAATTACAAATGTGCCCAAAACAGATGGGAGTCAGCATTTATTTTATGTGCTGTGTGTAGTTGTAAAGAAAATGTTTACAATCTGACTACATACAGCGCACTCACAGAAGGAATCTTCCTCCATAGAGGAAGTATATAGTTGAGCACTTGAAATGCCATAGCATACAAGGCTACGGACCAAGTGCTGGAAAATGGGATTAGAATAGTTAGGTACTTGATGGCCAGCACAGACACGATGGGCCGAAGGGCCTGTTTCTGTGTTGTATAACTCTATGACTCTATGATACTCGTGAAACTAAAGCATCTGCCAGAAATTCAGAAGTAAACTGTATTTAACCAGAAAGAGGAAATGAAGGCATTGTTTTGGAGGAGCACAGGTTACTTTACATTACATGCAGGTGATAGTGTGGTGCTTTTATATGTGATTATTTCATTGTATGTTTACAAAAACAAAGATATGGTGCTGATATTCCTTTAATGATACTGTAAAATAAATCAGTCCTTTGAGAAAGAAATGAGACTTTATAATGTAGGAAAAGCAAAAATAAAATTAAATGTAGCAGATGGAAGCATCCAGCACATATCATCTACATAGATAGGAGATTAGGAAAACAATCCCATCCACTGTTACATTGGTAAATATAATCTCATCATGATCCTTGAGGGCAGAGCTGAAAAGTAATGTTACCAAACCTGTCCTGCACCAGCTGCCTGCACAGCACTGAGCTCTCCAAGTCACAGTGAATGTCAACAATCAGACAAGGTTGTGGGTGTTGGACTAAATTTTGACCCATAATGCTGGTGCTTCTCCCTACAGAGCACAGGCCCTGGAACTTCAGGCCACTTGGTTCAGCTCACATCTGCAATTGGTGGCTGGAAGGAGAACCTGACACTAATGGGTGCTTGCACCTCCCTCCATTCATTAACCATAAATGTAATAAACTGCAACAGAGTATTACTGGACAGAAAGATTGCAAAAACTCTCGAGCTGAAATGTTGAAAGTTGAGACACAAATGATGAAGCAACATATTTATTGTTTCCTTTCCTGTAACACAGTTGGTGTTTTTAGGAAGTTTAGAGTGGAGGAAGCTTAACTTCCCTAACTTACTCTTATTTTAATTCCAGACACTTCTGTGTGCAGCACTGAAGAATCAACTGTAGGAAAAAGGAACCGCTCTCTCTATATTGACCTGGGTGCTTTAGCAGGATACTTCAACATAATCAGGGGGCCTCCTGGATCAGAATATGGCTGATTGTTTTTTTAAAAGCACCAAGGTACCCCTGTGCCTGCTGGTCTTACAAAGAGTTGTAAAGAACAAGTGGAGTCAGCTACCTGCTGCAGTGTGATAGCATTGGAGGAGTCTGTCCAAGAGGGGGGAGGTGTCAGGGGTCATTGAAGATTTCATCATTGTGATTGTAGCATTAAGAAAAAAAGTATTTAAAAAAAAAATACTTCATTACTAATTTATTTTATTCAGTTAACATCCCCAGTGCTGTATGTTTTGTTAGTATGAAAGATGCAGTGATGGAAGAGTGCGGTATGAGGAATATGAATGATGCGCGATTTTCTACAACAACTAAAGCACTGTCACCTCTTTTCCTAATGGTTTGGATGATGGATTAATGTTCCTGCTCCCTCTCTTTGCTTTCAGTGATTATCGCTGATTAATGTATTTCTCTAATGGAAAATTACTTAAAATGACGAGAGTTAGACTTGTCAAAATACATGTGTTCCTATGGAAACAAGAGCATGTATGTAATAAATGCCATGCAGACAACTAAATTGCACACAAAGTGTGCTTCGGGTTTACAGCAACCCTGTAGCTCTGTAAACATTGTGAGCTGATAGTTCTGTACACCCTATGGGATGGGTCAGCCTCTGCTTTGTTCTGCAAAGGGCTAGTTAAGCAATAACAGAAGCATAGCATGCATTAGCACCATGTTATGTGTCATTGTCATGTTAAATCAGCTGCTAAAAAGAATAAAATGAAAAGGCTTGATAGTTCTCTATTACTGAGGTAACATATTTATGTATTATAACTTCTAATATGATATTGTTACTCTACTTCAATAATGCGATACTGATTAGTACATTTTATTTACTGTTAGACAAGCTCTGAGAAAATCCGCAGCTGAACCAATCCAATGTTAACTATTGTGCGGGTACCAGCAGTATTTAAATCAGGGTGTCTTCACAGGCAGCTACAGTAGGGTGTAGTGGTTATATTACTGGAATAAAAACAAGAAATGCTGGAACCACTCAGCAGGTCTGGCAGCATCTGTGAAAAGAGAAGCAGAGTTAACGTTTCAGGTCAGTGACCCTTCTTCGGAACTTATATTACTGGACTGGTTATCTAGTAGCCTGGATTAATAATCATAAAGAACATTGGGTAGGATTTTTACCCCGATGGGGGCAGTTACTGAGGTGGGCGGGCAAGAAACTTTATGCCGCTGGCTGACATGCCATTTTGCTGGAACCATCCCGTCCCTGGGCCATTTTCTCAGTGATGGGATGGGGTCAGCAGGGCTAGCCGCCTGGAAGTGCCGCTAACCAATTAAGGCCTATTGTCAGAGGCCAACTGGAATTTTCCAGTCAGCATCTGGGCCCCCTGAGGCATCTGGGACTAGACCAGCTGCCTGGAGGCAACCTCTTGGTGGCAGACCAAGGGGCCAGTGCTCCAGGCTGGCTTTGAGGCCCTCCACCTGCCTGGCCACAACCCCTCCACAATGGTGGCCCAGCTGCTGAGGACATTTTTTTATTTAACAGTTTAAAAATTTGGATAGAGGGCGCCTCTCCCTGTTACCTTAATTGCAGGCTGCTAGTCCTCCCGAGCTGGTGGGCCTCCTATTCAACCTCCAGCTTCAAGAGTCTGTCCGCTGTCCTTAATTGGACAGCGTATGCACCCTCTGGCCACTAATTGGCCGATTCAGAGAAAACCACTGCCTGTTCCCCACACAGTGTGGGGTTGTGACCCCCATTTGACTCCAGCATCGGGGTCCCCACACAAAACCCAAAATCCTGCCCCACGTGTCAGTTTGTGAATTTGAATTTGCCTAATAAGTCTGGCAGTAAAAGTGACCATGAAGCCGTAAGGTTATCATAAAAACCCACCTGGTTCACCAGTGTCCTTAAGGGAAGGAAAACTACCATCCTTACTCAGTCTGGTACATATGTGACTCCCCACCAAAGCAGTTGCCTGTTAATTGCCCTCTGAAATGACAAAGCAAGCCACTCAGTTGTATCAAACTGCCTAAAAAGACCCACCACCATCTTGGGGAAACTGAATGGGCAATAAATGTTGGCCTCCAAGGTAGTGCCAACATCCTCAGAATGAATTAAAGAAATGTCTAGCTGAAAAGATGTGCCTTTTCTAAACATTTAAACATGTACATTCTTTATACATCAAACTAGTTTGCCTAGGCCTGGCTAGGTTTACTGTATCTTAGATTTGAATCTTGCAGGCACCCATAGTATATATTTTGCTACAGGTTGGGTATGGGTTTTTTCACTCGCTATCCTTGTATTGCTATTGTACTGTCTAATAAAAAAGTGTCTAAGATTACTGACTAGAACTTCAATTGATATTGAAAGATTTTTTTTAAGTTGCCATTGAGAAAATAATATTTTTATAATTTCAAGTCATTGTGTGTTTGATTTATATTTATGCCAATTACTGATGATGCAACAGCCAGTCATAATCTAGTTCATAAACGAGCTCTGAAGGTGTTCTGGTGGAATGTCAATAGGGTGTACAGTGTGCTTGAGTGCTCCAATGTGGTGTGCTATGGAATTATAGGCTATGGATTCACCCAGTTGCTAAAATTGTCCAATATCAGTAACATATGAAAAGAGACAAATATACCTCGTCTAAAGACGGAGGTTAAGTCAGAGGGAGTGTCAATCCAGACTGCTTTTCAGTTAAAGATAGCAACAACAGAGGCTTGAGATCAAGTTATCTGTATCACTGGGCTCAATTTTTGCAAGCCAATGGGGGTCCTAACACCAGGCCAGAAAGGCGAGGGCAACCTTGGCACGTGAATTCAGCAGTGGGACAAATGCTTGTGCAGAATACAATAACTAGGGGTTTAATGAACACCTGCTGACAGGCCCATGGATAAGCGGGGCAGGAGGCGACCTGTCCTGCTCTGGATTCTTCAGTGGCCCCCTTGGATAGGTAATTTTAAAAATTATTACTATTTTTAAAAGATGCTGTTCCTGTGAAGCCGGGAGTGCTTTCCCCGATTCCACAGAGTCGCACTCGCCTCTCCTGTTGGGACTTAACCTGAGGCTGCTGCCGATGAGGCTCTTGGCTCGGGCAAGCTGTCTGCAGTGCCGTGGCTAGCAGTGACAACTCATGCTGAGCACATCCCTGAAGCCCAAGGACCAATTTCCATTGATCCTCTTGGTTTGGGCACACAGTTGGAGTGGAAATGGACCCAAACCAAATTCTACCCTTATATGCCTAAGCAGCCATAACTACTATCAAATCAGAACCAATACTGTATCAAATACTTCTTAGAATTTATCATCTGCTCATAAGCCCCTCTGTCATTGTATTATCTACTCTGGTGAACAACATTGGCACAAATTTGTAATACATGTAATCATTATGAAAACATTGTGGAAACAATTTAAGATTGTTCCCAGACCTTACTTGTACTTGATGTACTTTTTAGTTCCTGATTGTTCTCTTTTTCCTGACTCTTCTGAAGGTTTTGACTGTACGGTTCCATGGGTGTCAGATTTTTCTTTGCAACTTTGTACACAAAATAATTGAATAAATAATTATTTAAATTAACTCTTGTTTATTTTGACACACCGGGCTGAGGTCTGAATATTTTTTCTAGTGATAGTGAAATGATAAGTGAACCAACAGTCCTGCAGAAAATGATAAGTGAAAATTCACCATAATTAGCCTGACTCTGAGGATTCCATATTTGTTAAGGGTATTAAATATGAATTTGTGTAGCTCTGGGCAGCTGCACAGTCAAACAGAAAAGTCGAGTGATTTATTCCCGGTTGGACCTGGTGTGAACCTGTCGCCACTTCAGTGACTCGTTCTCGGAAGCATCACATCCTCCCCTTTGTGTTTCAGCCCCCTTGAGATAAAGGCCAAGATTCTATTGGCCTTTGATTACTTTTTGTACCTAACTACTAAATGATCTACTTGCATTCCTGAACTGCTTTACTTCTCTACATTCCCTCGTCTCTCACCATGAAGAAAATATTTGATTTGGCTTTGCGATCCAAAATGCGTGACCTCTCACATTCCCACATTGAACTTTAGGGTGAGACAGTGGGATAGTGGTAATGTCACTGGACTAGTAATTCAGAGACCCAGGCTAATGCCCTGGGGACACAGGTTCAAATCCCACCACTGCAGCTGTGGAATTAAAAAAAAAATCAATTAATAAAAATCTGGTATTGAAAGCCATTCTCAGTAATGGTGACCATGAAACTGCCATTGTTTGCCATTAAAAACCCATCTGGTTCACTAATGTTCTTTAGGGAAGGAAATCTGCTGTCCTTACCTGGTCTGGCCTACATGTGACTCCAGACCCACAGCAATGTGGATAACTCTTAACTGCCCTCTGAAATGCACTAGCAAGCCACTCAGTTGTATAAAACCGCTACACAAAAGATGAAAAGGAATAAAAATGAACTGAACACCTGACATCAACCTAGGCACCGGAGACAACAATGGCAAACCCATGCCCTATCCACCCAGCAAAGTCCTCCTTACTAACATCTTGGGGCTTGTGCCAAAATTGGGAGAGCTGTCCCACAACAGGCAACAGCCTGATGGAAACACACCCTACATCTAATGCCCAGATACCACCATCACCATATCCGGGTATGTCTTGTCCCACCGGCAGGACAGACCCATCAGAGGTGGCAGCACAGTGGTTTACATCTGTGGGAGAGTTGCCCTGGGAGTCCTCAACATGGACTCCAGACCCAATGAAGTCTCGTGGCATCAAGTCAAATATGAGCACGGAAACCTGCTGATTACCACCCACCGCCCTCCCTCACCTGATGAATCAGTACTCCTCCATGTTGAATACCAGAATATACTCTGGATGGGGGACTTCAATGTTCATCACCAAGAGTGGCTCGGTACCACTACTGACCAATCTGACTGAGTCCTAAAGGACATATCAGCCAGACTGAGCCTGTGGCGGATGGTGAGGGGGACCAACAAGAGGGAAAAACCTACTACACAAGAACACAAGAAATAGGAGCAGGAGTAGACCATCTGACCCATTGAGCCTGCTCCACCATTCAATAGCTGATCTTAGGCTTCAACTCTACTTTCCCATCCGTTCACCATATCCCTTGATTCCTTCAGAGACCAAAAATCACTCTCACAGCCTCAAATGTATTCAACGATGGAGCATCCATAACCCTCTGGGGTACAGAATTCCAAAGATTCACAAACCTTTGAGTGAACTAATTTCTCCTCATCTCAGTCCTAAATGATTGGTCCCTTATTCTGAGACTGTGCCCCCGTACTTTAGATTCCCCGACCAGTGGAAACAATCTCTCAGTATCTACCCTATCCAGCCCCTTCTAAATGTTGCATGTTTCAATGAGATTGCCTCTCATTCTTTTAAATTCCAGACAATATAGGCCCTATTTACTCAGCCTCTCATCACAGGACAACCTCCTCATTCCAGGGATCAATTTAGTGAACCCTTGCTGTACCACCTCCAATACAAGTATATCCTTTCGTAAATGTGGAGACCAAAACTACACACAGTACTCCAGATGTGGTCTCACCAATGCCTGTACAATTGTACCAGTACTTCCTTATTTCTGTGCTCCAATCCCCTTGCAATAAAGGCCAAATGCCATTTGCCTTCCTAATTGCTTGCTGTACCTGCATGCTAACTTTCTGCATTCCTTGTACAAGCACACCCTATGCCCCTTTGAACATCAACACTTACAAGTATCACATGTTTCAAAAAATATTCTGCTTTTCTATTCTTATGACCAAAGTGAATAACTTCACTACATTATACTCCATCTGCCATCCTGTTGCCCACTCACTTAATCTGCCTATATCTCTTTGCAGCCTCTTTGTGTCCTCCTCACAGCTTGTATTCCCACCAAGCTTAGCACCATCAGTGAACATAGATACATTACTCTCTGTCTCTTCATCTAAGTCATTAATATAAATTGTAAGTAGCTGAGGTCCCAGAACTGATCCTTACAGCACTCTGCTATTCACTGCCTGCCAATTTGAAAATGCTCTGTTTATACTCACTCTTTGCTTCCTGTCTGTTAACCAATCCTCTATCCATGCTAATATATTACCCCCAACTCGATGAGCCCTTATCTTGCCGATTAACCTTGTTACAATCAGGTGAGGAGAGGGGTCACAAGGCTCCCGTCTTGTAATCCTCTTATTTGACCACAACAGGGTTTATCCCTTTTTAAACAGTGGATGTACTTAGCACTTCAGTGAGCGTTTTACCTTTTACCTTGGTTGCGATCATAAAAGAACCAATCGGACAGGTCTTCTTGAGTTTAAACAAGAAAGAGGTGAGTTTATTATACTTAAAAATCTAAACCCAATCTAAATAAAATAATAAAATTATGCTACACTTCCACACACACACACAGACACACACACACACACAGACACACACACACACGAATTATACACACATAAATAGATTACAGAGTGATGAGGAATAGATTTGGGTTGGATTAGAGTCCAGAACAAATAAAAATAATGCACAGTCTGTGGTCTTTGGTAGCTCTAGTGGTCCTCCGTTTGAATTTGTGGTCCTGAAGTTCTGCGTTGATACCTGTTCTTGGAGACAGCTGAGCAGAAGACTTCCTTCCTGGGGTCTTTGCCTTGGAGCTAGCAGCCAGCAACTAGGCTTCGCACACCCCACCAGCCCTTCTGGAGAGAGCGAGAGAGAGGGAGACACACCCCTTCTGGCTTTTGCACTGATTGAGTCTCTGGCTTATCTCACTTGACCCAGCTTTCACAGAGATGGACAGACCGTCACGTGTCTCAATGTATTCTCTGGTACCTTGTAATGAGATTTAAGTTTAGGAATTTCAATCTCTCAGGCTTCATGGTGTCAATGTTTACCCCTGGAGGGGTTCGCCCTTTCAATGTTAATGTCCCAGGATAGGTTTGAATGTCTTGCTAATAAAAGCAATCTCAGATAGTTCAATCAATAGAGCAAGCCATTGTTTTGGGTGAAGGTTAATCAGACATGTGTCTCCAATTTGATGCCTTGGAATGTGAAAGGTGTTCAAATGCAAGTGGTGGCAGCATTTTTAGCTGTGGCAAAGTCTTTGTAAAAGTTGCCTGTAATATTCCAGCTTTCCTTTTTTGAAGTTTAATGTAGGTTTCCAACTGATGAATTAAAAATCCTCATTTGACATAGCATGTTTTCTTGACAACTTTTTGTGTGGCACCTCATTGAATGCCTTTTGGAAATCCAGGTATACTACATCTACTGGTTCCCCTTTATCTACCCTACTAATTACATCCTCAAAAAACTATAATAAATTTGTCAAACTGCATTTCCCTTAGTAAAACCATGTTAAACCTTGGCCTCACCAATCTACCTGTTGCAGATGCATCTGTCCATGACAGTATTGGTAGGAGTGACCACCGCACAATCCTTATGCAAATGAAGTGCTGTCTTCACACTGAGGATATGCTCCATTGTGTTGTGTGGCACCACCACTGAGCTAAACGGGATAGATTCATAACAGATCTGACAGCTCAAAACTGGGCATCCATCAGGCGCAGTGGACCATCAGAAGCAGCAGAACTGTATTCAACCACAATCTGTGACCTCATGGCCCAGCATATCCCCAACTCTACCATTAACATCAAACCTGAGGATCAACTCTCGTTCAATGAGAAGAGCAGGAGGGCATGCCAGGAGCAGCACCAGGCATACCTGAAAATGAGGTATCAACCTGATGAAGCTACAACACAGGACTACTTACATGCCAAATAGCGGAAACAACATATGATAGACAGAGCTAAGCGATCCCACAACCAATGGATCAGATCGAAGCTCTGCAGTCCTGCCACATCCAGTCATGAATGGTGCTGGACAATTAAACAACTAACAGGAGGAGGAGCCTCCATAAATATGTCCATCCTCAATGGTGGATGAGCCTAGTACATCAGTGCAAAAGAAAAGGCTGAAGCATTGGCAACCCTCTTCAGTGAGAAATGCCAAGTAGATGATCCATCTTGGCTTCCTCCTGAGGTCCCCAGCATCACAGATGCCAGTCTTCAGCCAATTTGATTCACTCTACGTGATATCAAGAAACAGCTGAAGGCAATGGATACTGCAAAGACTATGGATCCTGACAATATCCTAGTTATAGTACTGAATACTTGTGCTCCAGAACTGGCTCCACCACTAGCCAAGCTGTTGCAGTACAGCTACAACACTGGCATCTGCCTGGCAATGTGAAGAATTGTCCAGGTATGTGCTGTACACAAAAAGCAGGACAAATCTAATCTGACTCCATCAGTCTAATCTCAATCATCAAAGTGGTGGAAAGCATCGTTGACAGTGCTATCAAGCGCCACTTAAACAGCAATAACCTGCTCAGTGACGCTCAGTTTGGGTTCTGCCAGGGCTATTCAGCTCCTGATCTCATTACAGCCTTGGTCCAAACATGGACGAAAGAGCTGAACTCAAGAGGTGAGGTGAGAGTGATTGCCCTCGACATAAAGGCAGCTTTTGACCAAATGTGGCATCATGGAATCCTAGCCAAATTGAATTCAATGGGAATCGGGGGGAAACCCTCAACTGGGCGTCATACCTAGCACAAAAGTAGATAGTTGTGGTTGTTGGAGGCCAATCGCAGCCCCAGGACATGCTGCAGGAGATCCTCAGTTCCTTCTATGCCCAACCCTCTTCAGCTGCTTCATCAATGACCTTCTATCCATCATAAGGTCAGAAGTGGGGATGTTCGCTGATGATGGCACAGTCTTTAGTACTATTTGCAACTCCTTAGATATTGAAGCAGTCCGTGTCCATATGCAGGAAAACCTGACAACACTCGGGCTTGGGCTGAAAAGGGTGAATTACATTTGCGCCACACAAATGCTAGGTAATGATCATCTCCAGCAAGACAGAATCTAACCATCTCCCCTTGACATTCAATGGCATTAGCATTGCTGAATCACCCACTATTATCATCTTGGGGATTGCCATTGACTAGAAACTGAACTAGAGCAGCCACATAAATACTGTGACTCCAAGAGCAGGTCAGTGGCTGGGAATTGTGTGGCGAGTAACTCACCTCCTGACTCACCAGAGCCTGCCCATCATCTACAAGGCACAAGTCAGAAGTGTGATGGAATACTGTCCACTTGCCTGGATGAGCCCAACAACACTCAGGACACTCGGCACCATCCAGGACAAAGCAGCCCACTTGATCGGCACCCCATCCACCACCTTAAACATTCACTCCCTCCACCACCGATGCACAGTTGCAGCAGTGTGTACCATATGCAGATGCACCGCAGCAACTCACCACGCCTCCTTTGACAGCACCTTCCAAACATGCGACACCTATTAACTGGAAGGACAGCAGACGTGTGGGAACACCACCATCTGAAAGTTCCCCTCCAAATCGCACACCATCCTGACTTGGAACTATATTGCCATTCCTTCACTGTCGCTGAATCAAAATCCTGGAACTCCCTCCTCAACAGCACTGCGGGCGTACAGGCACCAGATGCACTGTAGCGGTTCAAGAAGGCAGCTCACCACCACCTTCTCAAGGGCAATAAGGGGTGAGCAACAAATGCTGGCCTAGCCAGCGATGCCCACATCCCATGAAATGAATTTAAAAAAAATTCTGCCTTTGTTCTGCCTGGTCACTTAGTCTATGTCCTTTGGAAACTTCCTGCTCCCATCTGCATAACTTACTGTGCCTCCTAATTTAGCGTCATTTGCAAATGTGGATATACAATTCTTTGTTCCTTCATCTAAGTCATTGATATAGATTATATATACAGTTAGAAGCTAAAAACCTAGTCCAGAACCTTGGGGAGCACAACTTGTGTCCTCACTTCAGTCAGAGGGTAGAGCGAGTGGGTCGAGCGTACAGTGCGGACAGCTTCATTCACCCCATAGTGCACTATGCCATATGTCCTGGAATGACACATCGATCTCCCAGGTGCTACAGCAGTAACATGGTGAGTGGTAGCAGCATCAAGAGAGGAGCAGCCAGTAAAGGGACAAATGAAACTTGAACACCTTATCATGGGCAAACAGTGAAAGGTTGTTTCCACTGACAAGTGAATGGGGAACAAAGGTCCGGAGACTGACGATTCTCATTTTGTGCCCTGATTTTACATCGAATGCTCCAATACTTGGCAAGGAGTGAGATGCAGGAGTGCCAAGTCTGGGCTGACAGCAGCCCACTGTGGTGCTGGGGGTGGGGAAGCTTTCCTTTTCCTCCATGCTCCGCAAAAGGGGGAATTAAAAAAAAGTTTTCCTTACCAATCTTCAGTGAACTGCAGTGAACAGAGCTTGTATGCTGTGTGCTCTACCTAGCTTTTCATGCATTTTGCAGAAGGGTCGTGAAACAGACAGTTCCTTGCATATTTAAATTGATCCAATGCTGAATCCAGATACGCTTAAACACTGTGAGGACCAACATGGCAGTGGCAACAGATTAAATGCAGGGCCTCAGCCTGATTTATACCCAAAAACGAGCAAAGCGCATACTAATTTCTACACGTGTGTGTCCAAATAACTTTTGTTGAATGGAGCCCGTACCAAGTGCCAGAATGTAGAGGTTAGAGAGTAATCCTCCAAAGACAGCTGGCCAACTGTGTACTTGCTATCTCCTCCCAGTGCATCACTCACGTGAACAAATGAAAGAGATTTTTGTTGGACTCAGTGCTGTGTTCAACAAAAGAAAGGGGATGGTATATTATACCTCAACCAGCCTCTCAATCCATGTTATGTTGCTACATCTGCCTGGCAGCCTGCAAACCACTGACCCAACCTCTCATTCCTTACCCTCCTAAATATCTGAAGATGCACCTTCAATTTGCTGATGCTTTCTTTCACTCACATAACTTTGCCATATTTTCATTACTACGTGGCCCTTCAGACTATTTGAATGCTCACAAACTTTCCTTACACACCGAGGCCAAGGTCAAAAGAAGAGATGTTGTGGGATCCATAGACCTGTTCCTTAAAAGGGCTGTGTATTGAGCTGCAAAATATTCTGCTCACTGGAGTGTTCTTTCTCCATTAGCAGTGATCCCAAAACTCTGCTACCTGTATTCTAACTCACACCACGTCTTGATCATCCGCCACGCCTGTTCTTGTTGACCAACATTGGTTTCCAGTCTAGCAATGCCTCAATTTTAAAATTCTCATCCTTGCATACAAATCCTTCCATGGCTACACCCTTTAATTTCTCTATAATTTCCTCTAACCCTACAACCATCTGGTCTCTTGTCTATCTCTGATTTCTATTGCAGCTATATCTTCAGCTGCCTAAGCCCTAAACTCGGGACCTCTCTCCCTAAACTTCTCTGCCTTTCTACCTCCTTTCAGTGGCTCCTTAAAACCTACCTCCATGATCAAGCTTTTATTCACCTGTTCTAATATCTCTGCATGTGGCTCTGAGTCCAATTTTGTCTGATAACACTCCTCGGAAGTGCTTTGGGACATTTTACTATTTTAGAGGCACTATATAAATGCAAGTTGTTGCTGTGACAGAGCAGCCAACTTGCACCCACTTTGAGGAGCAGGTCCTTTAAATAAGGACCACAAAATGAGTGAGCAAGAACACTCTGCCCAGCAATTCAGCAGGTCTAAATTGTATCTTTATAGATCATCACAGCAACAACAATAGCAGTTTAGAGCATGGGCCCAAAGACCCTGGAGAAATGTCTAGATATCACTTGCTGATTTGTTTAGCATTTTTGAAGTGCTAGAGATAATGTACCCTCATCCACCCTTCCCAGCCAAGACAACTTAATTGAGCGGTGTGTGTGTGTGGAAGTAACTGTGACTGGACCTGAAAACTCCATATTTATACCCCAAAATTCAGTGATCTACGAGTCCACAATACACCAACCAGCGTTGGTCCTCATGACAATTTTTTCTTTTCTATCATTAATATTTTGCACTACTGAATCCCATTTTCTCTAGTGCCACCTTTGGCAGAACTAGGTTCACATACCTTAAGGGGAGATGCTTTGAAGCAGTTATTGGTTTGTATTTCATCAGGTAAATAATGGTCAATATTTCACACAACTGAACAAGACGCAGAGGTGACAGGGGTCAGATACAAGCATACGTCAAACAAGCATATGACAATGACAAACACAAGAAGACTCTTTGATTCAACTGGGCTGTCCCATAGAACTGTAATGTTTTGTGCACCACAATACATACACTCCCTACTAAATTCCAAAGCCATGTAATCTCCTAGGAGATCTGAAAAAGCAAATTAAAAACTCAAGCAACGATTGACATTTTAGAAATCACCTCCCCTCGTTAGGCACATGACACATCAACTCAGGCTGCTCTCATTTTGTTTGCATGCAGAAACATCATGAATATTCCTGGTGTTAGAAATAAAGGTCTGAGATATTTCTGTTTTAGCTCTGGAGATAGGCCTGGTTCAGGCTTTGGGAAATTACTCTTTCCTAACTTTTTTAAAAATGTGTTGTGGGTTTCCTGTTTCAAGAAACAAATAAATCTTTTATCAGCAGAGGTGTCAAAACGAGGGCTGCCAGGCATATGAGATAAATTGTTCTTTTCTACTTTTCTTCTAACTCATCTTCTCAGTTCCTTCTACGTTTTTGTGGTAAACAGACTTCTGAGAACATGCAGTGTGATATTCAGGTAGAGGTATCTGTGGCTGCAGGAATATAGAGAATTAACCTGCAGCTCACTGAGGGGAAATTCTACATGAAGCAGAGATCAGATCAATCCTCTAACTTGACCAAAAAATTCTATACCAGTACATGACCTGTCAGTTGTTCTTGTGGACAGTGTGGGGTTGAGGTTAGAATACTGAGCACCTTGCATAACCTTTTGGACCAGAAATCACTATGAAGTCATTTCATTTGATTGACTTATTAATGCACTCGCATTAAAGATTTGTAAAAAATCTGCAGTGTAAAAGAGATACACAATGAGTTATAATTTTCTGCAAATTGTTGGATGGTTTGCTTTGTTCTGCCAAAGCCTCACTAAAGCCAATAAAAGTCTCTTCTCGAACTTAATGACGATCATGAAATTGCTGGGTTAACAATGCCAATATGAATTATTCTGACTTTTTTTCTTTCATTCTTAACTCACTCTCTCTCAATCCTTATTCAACTTTCTGTCTCTATATATTTTGTTTGGTTCTAATTCACCCTATTTCTTTCTCTGTCATTCACTCTGTTTCTTTCTCTATCCTTATCTTTCATTGCTTCAGGAGATAAGCCATTAGGTACGATGTGAACAAGGCCTGAGATGCGACATTAACATCACTGTGCTGTTATCGGATGGACTTTCCAGTAATTTGCAGCACAAATATAGCATGTGAATAGTGAGGTAAAAAGTCCAATTAACATAGTTTGCCATGAGATCTGTCATTGCAGTAATTTCTGGCAGTTTGACTCTACATAACGCAATAATCTTTCTGATGGTTAATTGTTAACGCCCGATCTCTGTAGTTAAAAATGCTAAATAAGATATTAGATTGCATCAGCAGCAGAATAGAGTACAACTCAAAGGAAGTGATACCAAAATATATTAATCAGATTTCTTCTGGATTACTGTGGCAGTAATCATTGGAAGAATATTATTAGCCTTGGGAGGGAACAGAGGGCAGCATGGAAGGCATTCCTGAACATCAGGAATTGATATTATGAGCTTGTTTTCTTCAATTACTTTGATAAGAGGAGGCCTTGAAGGGATCTAATTAAATTCAAGCAAATTGTTCACTTTAGTGTAAGTTCAAATATCAGGTGACCAGTTAAAAATTTAGGACAGTAGTGAGTAGAAATTGGTCATCATTGTGCCTGTTTTCCAGACAGAAAAAGGACAAAATTTTGCTGGGCTACATCCTGAGCCCCAAGGAAGTCTGGAAAACATCCAACGCCATATGCTAATGAGGGGCCTAAAATTGTTTTAGGATCACTGTGCCTCAGATTTTCCTGGTTTTAATGGAGCCTCGGAACTAGCTGCTACCAAAAAGCTAAGTCTAATTTTAAAAAAAATTCATGTGGAGCCAGGAGAAGCATAAATGCTCCTATCGGTTCCATAGCAATTCTGACAGCTGCTGCCAGCTTCGACTAGCCCCCACGCAGGACTTACCTTGCTTCCAGTGGTCTTCAGGTAAGTGACCTGAAGTCAATGTGCTGAAGTGGGTGAACTATCCTGTGGAGGCATGACAAGCCCAGAAGCTCACTTATATTGAAATGAGGCGTGAGGCCTCAAGCCTCCTGGTTTGGGCAAACGCTGCTTGTCTGATTGCAGGCCCAGACAAATTTCTACCACTAGGAGTAAGGACGGAAGTGGAATTTCTTTTACACAAAGAATAGACTTATGAAAATGGCTTTGATAACTGACAACATAAGTAAGTACAAGGGGTCGGTTAGCTCAGTTGGCTAGAGTGTGGTGAAAAATAACATCAACACAGGTTCAATTCCTGTACTGACTGAGGTAGTTCTTGGGGCCTGCCTCCTCACCATGCCCCATAGTGATATCATGGCATAAGCCATAATTAGCAATCCTTAGACAATGAGGACACAACGTAGAGAGAGAAATTGAGGCAAGTAGCTGGGTTTATGGAGGGAGCAGTGATTGAACAATTTGGTGGGTATGTAAAGTTGAGATGAATCAAAGATGCACACGATTGTTGAGTCTGATGGCTAAATTCTGTTGTTAAAATTTCTTGCATCATTTTTCTGATAGTATCCATTTAGGTAATAAAATACTGTTAGGCAGTAATAATTCCTGGATCTATATGGCATAGTCCTGAACAGGATGATTTAATCCCTATAGTTTAACAATGAACCAATCTAAACTGCGTGACTGCGCAGCAACTTGAAAGTTCCCACGCAGGCCACACAAAAGTTGGGCCCTTTAAGTTAGTGCACGTGCATGCAGCACAAAAAGATTTCAAGAGCCTGCACACTTACATAATCGGTTGTGTACTCCAAAAATAAATTAGAGGGTACGTTGCATGTGAGGCTGAATCTAATTGACTTTAGGCAGATAGCAATATTTAAATAATTATGTAATGGTTTTCTTAATGATCACACTCATATAATATAATATCGTCTAATCATGTATAATATAGTATTAGAAATAAATAATCTTGCTATATTGATGCATGGCATGCATTGTGGATCAATAATGGATTGATCACTGATGGGGAGTTGCATTAGACTTTGAAGGAGTTCTCCACATTTTTTAAACCATCTCCAATCTGCATGAATAATGATCGCATCAAAAGACTGACAGACGAATGGTCTGTTATAAGGAGTTAATATGTTAATATTAACGGCAGCTCCTCCTGGTCCCACTGAAAAACAATTCTCATTATAATTTTTGGGCAGAATCCAGTGGTCCCTTTATAGGCTACTGGTTACATTGTTCACTAGCTGGTACAAATAAGCAGAGTGTGAACAGTGTACGTTCCACCCATTTATACCTGAAAATGACAATTGAGGTCTAATTGAGGAACCCGATTTGCATATTTAAGCAGCCTTTTGTCGGCTTAAGTGAGTGGACTGCTCATCTATTTACAGGCCTGCCTCAATATTGCATCAAGCAGGCTTTGGCCAGCAATGGGTGGGCTTCAGATACCAACCCCTTCCCCCACAGTCTTCAGCTGCTGGTCGACCATTTCTCAGGTAAGGAATGACAGCCAGCAGTTAAAATTCGGCCCCCAATGTCTTCTCTCTAGCAGCAGATGCCTTATTGCTGGTGCATTGTCCTGTAAAAGATGATCTCCACAATAGATGGAGGGAAACTGGAAGATGATAATTCTTCTGCAGAAACTGTTATATAAACTGTGGAACTGGGCGTAAGCAGTTGTAGATGTCATTTTTGGAAGAAACGCGGCTGAATTTTATCAGCCCTCTAGGTACAGGCAGGGTGGCCTGAGGGCCCGTAAAATGGCAAACGAAAGCAAGGGGTGGAGTGCCCATCGCTTTCTAGACTCCATTCAATTTAATCAGGGGCGGGGAAGGCCGAGGACTGGGACTTCTGAGCTGCTGGTCCCGATTGGCTGGCAGCTCTTGGAGGCTGGATCTCTGTCCTTAAAGGGACGTGGACCCAGGTGTGAGCAGCTAATTGTCCGAGTGCTGTAAAATGCAGCCAGGGGTTCCCAAAACGGCCAAGGCGGAGTTCCCCTCCCTTTTCTGGCTGGTGTCTGGACCCCACTGGCTGCCCGTTAAGTGCAGGAGATGTGTAACAATGGGCTGTTACATAAGGGCCTTTAGTATTTCTATTAGACTTTATTGTCCCACTATTCATCTATAATTAGTTATGTGCCTAGGCTGTGCTTCACCTTTCTACATAACTTGAAACATCTGACGTGATTCACTTTGTGTATCATTTCATATTTATCTGATTCTTTTGTTTCTCATTTTCAGACTGTTCAGCAGATTGTATTTTTAAAAAAATCTTGTGAACACGTTCATTTCTTACAGATCAATTGGTGGAAATGGAAGTGGCATCTGGTTCCACACCTCAGTAAAAGGAAGCTGTGGTAGCCTGAACTGTAACTGGCTCTGCATGACACTTGGAAAGTACTTCTTCAGAGGAACTGCCAGCAGCTTAGTGATAAACAGCTCCAATGATTGTTTAATAAGCCTACCAATTCAAGAAAATGTTCCATTCTGAAAATCAAGGAATATCATTTATAAATCTTTTCATGATCAAAACCAAAGTCAAATTTCCGTAAAAGCTTTTTCTATTAGAGTTAACCCTGAATCAGTTGGTAGCACCCTCGACTCTGCCTCAGAAGGTTGTGGTTCAGTCCCACTCCAGAGACTTGTGTGCCCAGGCCGCAAAATTGGGCTCCGTGGCACCGATTGTTTCAGTTTTGCGGGTGCTGTTTTGGTACCAAAATGGCATCCCCACCGTGGGTGCACACTTCGGTCACAGCCTGGGCTGAACACCAGTTTGTTGAGCATGTTAGCGTGGGCATTAGGAGGGTGTGTCGGAAGTATGCAGAACAGGTATAGCATGATGTCAGTCCGCATGTAATGCTGATTTGATGCCAGCGCTGCCATTTTCAACCTCTCTACTCCAGCGAACACTCTTTCTTAGACACGCACAGCAGCAAATGTATTCAACAACAGTAAGGGCTCCCGTCAGCGTCATTTAAAGCAATCATCAATCACTCTCAGCTTGGTTGCTGATGAATTTCTACTGGTTCTGTTTGAGTTTGCAGAAGTGGTTTGAAGAGTCAGTAAAACCCGGTGAAGTCTGCAGGATGTGGTGCTGCACGTGAAGAAGGTCTTGGTTCTGACTTCAAGGGTTCAGGTCAGACCACTTGCTCCCAGCCTTGGGAGCTACAGTTACCATCCCCCTTGGGCTACAGCATGAGAGGGAGATAGAGCAGAGGCAGCATAGAAGAGGACAATCTGATCACAGAGGCAGGAGGAGGAGGGGGAAAAGGGCTCTCAGCTGAAGGCTGCTGAGTAAAAAGGAGAAGGACAAGATTATCCGTTTAACAGCTGATGGATGAATCTGCTCTGCAACCCAACCACACATGGACAGCATGTGTACAATGAGATCCATGCTGCTACACGAGGCGCCCCATCATGGAACAGAGCATCGGGGTGCTGAAACAGCAGTTCCTCTGGAGGAGGCCTGAAGTACTCAGTGGAACATATGCCCCGATTCATGGCAGTCTTCTGTATCCTCCACAACCTGGCCTTCATGAGGGCCCAGCCCTTGTCACTAGGGATATAGCGCGCATCTCAGGAGTAGGAAGAGGAGGAAGCGGAGAAGGAGCAGGAGGAGGAAGGGGAGGAGCAGGAGGAAGGGAGGAGGCAACCAGCTCATTCCCTTTCCAGTTGGGCTCTTCATGATCACCTCATGAAACAAGGTTCCACTGAACACAACCCCAAATCTCCACTGTATAACAGTCACACAACTTACCATTCCTCTGTTACAGACTATTACAGCGTTGTCTTGGCCACAAGGCTGATACAAAAACCATCGCAAAACAACCATTTCAAATCAACTTTATATGAACAAGAGTAGGCCATTTAGCCCCTTGAGCCTGTTCCGCCATTCAATGAGATTATGGCTGATCAGTGACCTAACTCCATATACGAGCCTTTGCTCCCTATCCCTTAATAAAACTGGTCAACAAAAATCTATCAATCTCAGATATACAATTAACAATTGATCTAGCATCAATTGCCATTTGCTGAAGAGAGTTCCAAACTGCTACCACCCTTTTGTGTAGAGGCGTTTCCTAATTTCACTCCTGAAAGGCCTGACTCTAATTGTTAGATAATGCCCCCTAGCTCCAGACTCGCAAACCAGCAGGAATAACTTCTCTCCATCTACCCTATCTGTTCCCCTTAATATCTTGAAAACGTCAGTCAAATCACTCTTTAACCATCTAAATTCAAGGAAATATAAGCCTAATTTTTGTAATCTTTAGAGTCTAGGTATCATTCTGGTAAATCTAAGCTGGAGTTCCTGCAAAGCCAAAAGGAGTTCCTCCAAAGCCAGTAGGTGTGATGCCCAGAACTGCTCACAGTGCTCTAGATGTGGCCTAACCAAGGCTTTGCATAGCTGAAGCATGACTTCTACCCCCTTGTATTCTGGTCCTTTAAATATAAAGACCAGCATTCCATTAGCCTTTTTGATTATTTTCTGCATCTGTCCATGACATTTTAATGTTCTTATGTGCCTTGACCCCCCCCCCCCCCCCCCACCACCCCCAAGTCTCTTTGGACCTCCAGTGTTTCTAGCTTTTCACCATTTAGAAAGTACTCTGTTCTATCACTTTTAGATCCAAAGTGGATAACCTCACATCTGCCAACTTTGAAATCCATTTGGCACAGTTTAACCCATCCTTAATATTATCTGCTTACAATGCAGCCTATCTTTTTGTCATAGGCAAATTTGTATATGTGGCTTTCTATCCCTTCATCTAAGTTGTTAATACATACGGTGAATAGTTGAGGCCTCAACACAAATCCTTGTGGTACACCATTAGTCACATTGTGCCAATCAGAGAACCTGCCATTATCCCTTCTCTGTCTCCTATCACTCTGCCAATTTCTTAACCAGGTCAGTATTTTGCCTTCAATGCCATGATCTTCAACTTTAGCTCGCAGTCTCTTATGAGGGACTTTATCAAATGTCTCTGAAAGTTCATATAAATGACACCTATAGACAATCAGCACAAAAACAAAATACTGCAGATGTTGGAGAGTGCGAGAGCCATTTATGGCACAGCAGGAAGCCATTCGGCCCATCGAGTCCATGCTGGCTCTTCAGAGTTATGCAGTCAGTCCCCCTGCATCTTTTGCCCAAAACTATCAATGTGTCCCCTAATCCTTGTACTATCAGTTAATGGGAACAGTTTTTCCTTGTCTAACTTATCTAAGCCTGTCATAATCTTGTACACTTCTATTAGATCTTCCCTCAGTCTCCTTTGTTCTCAGCAGAACAAAGCCCAACTTTCCCAACCTAACCTTATAACTAAAGTCCTCCATCACTGAAACCAATCTGGTAAATCTCCTCTGCACCCTGTCAAGGACCCTCACATTCTCCTTGAACTTTTATAAATTTTACTTTAACACTGAAACCAAAACCAACATAAATAAAACTAACAATTAAATCACAATCGATGTACGTACATACTAAAAGTTACATGTTAATTAGCAGATGCAACAAAGATAGTCCTTACGAATCCTCTGAACAGTCTTATCTGCAAGATGGTGCCGAACAGTCCCAGAGTATAAGAAAATCAGGAACTTCCTCAGGTAGATTTCCAAGTCCTGTTCTCCAGGCTGCACATGCGGAAGTAATGATGTCTTGTTGATACTGAGCAATTCAGTCTTCCCTTTAATGGTTTGGTCTGGTCACTTCTCGAACAACCTTGGCCTCACCCATGACCATCCCTGATGGCATGATTCCACCGATAATTCTTTAAGTCATTGAAGACAACTGCTGTAAGTCATTCACCAATGGTCAGCCCTCAGTGCAGGCTCCTCTGCCTGCAGCCAAAACAACTGCTCCAGCCTGCTACTTTGTAGTCTGTTTCAATTCCAAGCAGCTTCTCTGGAAGAACAAAAAAACTGCAGCTCCCAGCTTGTTTCTTTAAAACAAAAGCTGCTGTTTTTGCTTCCATTCTCTGCAGAGTTCTTCTAAACCCTGCAACCTGAGCTCCAGTCACAGGTCTCTGATCATAAGACTGTTTTTCAAAAACAGGTTAGGACCAGCCTGGTTTTCCTGAACTCTCTATAGCTTTCAGTTTCATTTCTGGTGAATAACTGTCTCAGAAAAAAAAAACAAATTGTATAGAATCCAGTCTGCACATGAAGGAAATTGCTAGAGTCTATAATTAAGGATAGAGTGACTGACCACCTTGAAAATTGTCAGCTGATCAGGAAGAGCCAGCATGGATTTGTAAAGGGTAAGTCATGCCTGATCGATCTGATTGCATTTTTTGAAGAGGTGCCTAAAGTACTGGATAGGGGATTAAGGATTAAGATAGAAAAGGGACGGGGTGGGGGAAGGTGGGGAGGGCAAACGGCAAACAAAACACGAGAAAAGAAAAAATGGCGGCAGAGGCTATGCTGTAAAATTATTGGCCCATAGACCTTAATTTGGATCGACGTAGGCTTGGAGGGCCGAAGGGCCTGTTCCTGTGCTGTAATTTTCTTTGTTCTTTGTTCTTGTTCTTCCCCTGTAGTTCATCTGTAAGGCTATGGCATTTGAAGATGCTTTCACTGACCTCGTGTGAAGTCATTAAGCTTCTTCCTGCACTGCAGCCAGCTCTTTGGGGCTAGATTGCCGACATTGTCCACAATGGTTACCTGCTCCCACTGCCTTCTTCACGTCTGTCTGGAGGGCCCCTGCTCTCTGAGCAAGTGGATCTCTCTCACTTCCTGGTCGCCTCCCATACCAAGGCCACTAGTTCTGCATCAGAAAATGTTGGCACACGCTATCTGGCCTGTTGCACCATTTCCACTCTTCTTTCTGCTCAGAGCCTCTTTTGTAACCAGTTCCAGCATCTGCTGCAGCCAGAATGCACCTCGCCTTTAAGAGATGCAGATTAGCTTTAAGTGATGCTAGCCACTGCATGTACTGAGATCCCCTGATGAGGTGGTCAGTTACTCAGCAGTATGCTTAGCCCTGGACTGCATTTAAAATAGCAGGCAGCATGAAAATTGCATGCTGCCTGCATCACTGCTAATGGGCACGATTTAATTGTGCATTGCGATCCTTGCACCTGTTTTTCACCTCAATCCAGTTTTCCCCCCATAATATCTAGGCTGATACTTCAGTGCAGTACTGAGGGAGTGATGTTGGAAGTGCCAACTTTCAGATGAGATGTTGAAGCAAAACCCAGTCTGTCCTATCAGGTGGAGGTTAAATATCTTGCAGCACTGTTCAAAGAAGAGCAGACGAGTTACTCAATATCCTGGCAACATTTATTACTCATCACATTTGGCCATTTGTCTTGTTGCTCTTTTGTAGGACTTTGCAGACGGAAATGATGCCAAAGAGTCTGTAGCTAATAAAGTAATTGTCCCTGAATGTATAAAATAGGGACAGAGCAAAGAACTGCCTTGTACTGACAAGCTTTTTAGTGTACTGAAGGGAAATCTATTTAAATGTTGCCTTTTAACTAGATGTAAGAACAATGTTATCAGTATCATTCCAGAAAGATGCAGCATCCACTCAGTAAACTTTTGCGCAGCTGGAAAATCCTGAGCCTTTATGTCACTCATCATGACAGGGTATCACAGGAAGTGGTTTCTGTTAGTGGGAAGACTCACTCATTTGTTTCCTAAAATGGTAACATTCACACAGTGCTGTGATGGACAAACACCTCAGTTACATCTTGCTGTAAACAAGCAATCAAAAGTCAAGCATACGAGAAATTCCGCTGCTAATATCAGATAAGCAGATTTAAGCAAAAGAGGGGCTTCATGAATAGAGATCATATTTCATTGTTCACATGCATGTTCTGCAAACACATTTCAAAAAGCATCCCTGAACTTCAACAGCTTTAACTGCATTTAAAAACATTGCCCTCCATGTGCTGCATGGAGCAAGATGGATCCTAACTGGTTCTCTAATGCATTACTCATGTTAAATGTGGCACTGAATGTCAGGTGTTAGACATCCCCAGACTATGCAGATCATTTTCCATTTTTATGTAATGATCTAAATGACTGGTCACCATAGTGCTGGTGATCTATCCCACCCCCGCCACCAACCCCCTCGAGTAGGCCCACTAAGGTCTGTATCATTGTGCCACTCATGAGAAACATGAATAGGCTCCCGTACAAACAGCACCAATGCTCATTACCTTAACTCGCTCCATGTCCACAGTCTCATTAACATGTTACTAGGTAAGACTACGATATGCAAAAGGTCAATGAAAGCATTCTCTAACTAAAAGCTTTCGGGGAAAAATTGGGTATGGTAGCACTTTTTTTGGACTAAGTCCCTTAAGGTTTCAAAATGATGTCTGCTGTGTATGCGCACACTTCTTATGTGAAGTGCGCTGGGTGCATATTGGTACAGGGGTTAGCGGCATATACCTAACATCCACTAGCAGCATGCATGTTGTCAAACAGCATTCAATGCTGATTTGATGCCACTGCTATTACATTTTAACCAATCTGCCTCATATCATGTTGAAGTACATGCACTATCTAGTACTGCACAGTTATAGGAGTCCACGATTAACACGTTCATCACAAGACTAAACTCCTTGTGACCAGTATAATTCATTCAGCTTCATCATTATCTTCATCCTCTTCCTCAGAACTCTGTTCTTCATGTGTCATTTTGAGGACTCTACTTCTTCGCTTTGGGCAATTCACTACTTAATGACTCTTCAATTCACACCTGACGCATTTATTAACTGTTTCTTGGGCATTCCTGGGATTCATTCACCTACTATTGCTGTTCCAATTCTGTCTTCAGCTGTAATAGCAAGATCTGCTAAAGGTGCTTTCATCCCATCTGCCTGTCTTTAATCCTTCCATTGCATTGATGCCTGTGTCCAGTATCTGGATCATTTTGAAATCTGGCAATCATTGAATCTTCTATTTTTTTGTGTCACCGCGAATGCCTCATTTATTCCTGGATGCTGAAGGAAATCACTGTTTCTCCAATGATTCTTTTCTAAGACAGCAGATGCCTGATCTGATGGGGCCTCCCTCTCTGAGAACCGAACACCAGTTAGAACCAGTTACCTGTCCATATGAGACACCTTAGCACAATCCAGTAATTTAAATGATAGTACTGATCCACGGATTCCTAAATTAATCTCTATACAATCTGTTAAAGTTCATGAGATATGCTTCCATGGATTGGCCATCTGCTTTCTGAAATCTATCAAATTCTGACCATGCCTCGTAGGCATTTAACAGATCATCTTTTTTGTAGATTTCATCCAAGAATTCTGATAGTAGGTCCACACCTTCATCACTATCCAACTGATGGTCATCTATCTCAAAATATTTTGCTTCTGATTTTACCTCTTACATGAAATGACAACACCAAGGCCATACCTTGTTTTTTTCTTTGGTAAGGACGTAGCCCATAGCCACTTCATTCTTCCACTGGCCATATGGTTCAGACTCCAAGAACATCGGAGAGTAATAATATTCAAACAATTTACACTTGCTTTCTGTCAATTTGAACAATGGCCACTAGGATCTTAGTCTTCTGTCTGAAAATGTTTTCTTGTTTCCAACCTTCACCTTTAGGCAACTATCCTCTGCTACCATATTATATTCCACAAAGCCAGGTGATGAAGGATAGAACTGGAGCCAATCTTTTTACACTTACATTTGTTTATTTATTCACATAAGTACACATTATAAACATGGATCTCCTCACCCAACAATCACAGTTTCAATCATAAAATAAAAACAGGAAGTGCTGGAAATACTTAGCAGGTCTGGCAGCATTTGTGGAGAGAGAGAAGCAGAGTTAACATTTCAGGTCAGTGACCTTTCATCAGAACAGTTTCAGTTTCAGTCAGTTCCTTTTTATAGGGGCACAAGTGATTTCCCAGTTAATGCCAACCACCTGCATATAATTAAATACAATTAATATGCAATTAACAAGTGCTGCCATTTTGGACCTCCGTGATCCAGCCTATGTCCCCTCTCAATCTTACACAGCTGAACACAACATTAAGCAGAAAGAAGGATCCTCCACCAGCACTATTTAAAAGGGATCATCAACTGCTTACAGGTTAGTTGCAGGTTTATTTCTTCTGGCTGTTACTGTTTTGAGTGCATTCCATACTTTGTTCAGTTGCAAAATTCTACCAGCAGTGGTCTGGAAGGTGCTGAAGAACTTTTCTGCTGACTTTCAAGGCTTCTGTGCAAACTAGTTGCTCCCAGACATAGGGGCACTAGGAGGATTTCCTCTTGACATTGAGCATGACTAGGAGAACGAAGAGACCACATAGAGTGGAACAAGCTTTTTTTAAAAAAAATTCTTTCATGAGATGCAGACGTCGCTAGCTAGGCCAGCATTTATTGCCCATCCCTAATTGCCCTTCTTGAACCGCTGCAGTCCACGTGGTGTAGGTACACCAACAGTGCTGTTGGGGTGGGGGTGAGTTCCAGGATTTTTGACCCAGTGACAGTGAAGGAATGGCGATATAGTTCTAAGTCAGGATGGTGTGTGGCTTGGGGAGGAACTTGCAGGTGGTGGAGTTCGCATGCATCTGCTGCCCTTGTCCTTCTAGGTGGAAGAGGTTGTGGGTTCGGAAGGTGCTGTCGAAGGAGGAGTGGTGAGTTGCTGCAATGCATCTTGTAGACGGTACACACTGCTGCCACTGCGCATAGGTGGTGGAGGAAGTGAATATTGAAGGTGGTGGATGGCGTGCCAATCAAGCTGGCAGCTTTATCCTGGATGGTGTCAAACTTCTTGAGTGTTGTTGGAACTGCATTCATCCAGGCAAGTGGAGAGTATTCCAACTGACTCCTGACTTGTGCCTTGAAATGGTGGACAGACTGGCGAGTCAGGAGGTGAGTTACTCGCCACAGAATTCCCAACCTGCTTTTGTAGCTCTCTATTCAAAAAGAGATAACTTCATTTCATTCCCTCTTGCCAGAGACAAACAGGTGGAGTAAGCATAAGAGTTTGCAAGGATTGAAGGCTTCCCCATGGTGCAGGATGCCATTGACTGCATGCCTATTGTTTGCATTTACCTCATGTCAACTCTTCCATCTACCTGAACCAAAAGGGTTTCCACTCCCTCAATATCCAGCTACTATGTGACTATAGGCAGAGAATCATGCAGGTCACTGCCCGGCAGCAGTTATGATGGATCCATTCTGCAGCAGTTTGTTTTGTGAACTGCATTTCAAGCACCATGTAAACCAAAGGATGGCGACTGAGCAACAAGCTATCCGCTGTTGACATGGCTCATGAGTCCGATCTGCATCCCGTGCACATCTGTGTAGCAGGCATACAATGAAAGCTATGCTCCCACAAGAAATCTGATAAAGCAGACAATTGGCAGCCTGAAGCAATGATTCTGCTGCCTGGACTGATCAGACCTGCTGTACTTGGCTGAGTGAGTTTCAAGATTTGTCGTGGTATGCTGCATACTACGGTGCCTTGATAGGAGAATGAATGTTGTCTTCCTGAGGACAGGAGGCTCGTGCTACATGGAGCCACTGCCATTCCCCTGGGAGCTGCCTCAGCAATCCTAGTAATTGTCCTGCTCGGAACTGGAAAACTTTATCAACTTTGCTTCTAATTTCCACCCTTCTCTCACCTTTACATGGTCCATCTCCAACACTTCCCTTCCTCGACTTTTCTGTCTCCATCTCTGGGGATAGGCTGTCCACTAATATTCATTATAAGCCCACGGATTCCCACAGCTACCTTGACTACACTTCTTCACACCCTGCCTCCTGTAAGGACTCCATTCCATTCCCCTAGTTTCTCTGTCTCCGACGCATCTGCTCTGATGATGCTACCTTCCATGACCTTTTTCCTCAACCGAGGATTCCCCCCCACTGTTGTTGATAGGACCCTTAACTGTTGCCGGCCCATTTCCCGCACCTCTACCCTCACCCCTTCCCCTCCCTCCCAGAACCGTGACAGGGTTCCCCTTGTCCTCACTTTCCACCCCATCAGCCTCCATATCCAAAGGATCATCCTTCGCCATTTCCGCCACCTCCAGCGTGATGCCACGACCAAACGCATCTTCCCCTCCCTTCCCCTGTCAGCATTCCGAGGGGATTGTTCCCTCCGCAACACCCTGGTCCACTCCTCCATTACCCCCACCACCTCGTCCCCGTCCCATGGCACCTTCCCCTGCAATCGCAGGAGGTATAATACCTGCCCATCTACCTCCTCTCTCCTCACTATCCAAGGCCCCAAACACTCCTTTCAGGTGAAGCAGCGATTTACTTGTACTTCTTTCAATGTAGTATACTGTATTTGCTGTTCACAATGTGGTCTCCTCTACATTGGGGAGACCAAACGCAGACTGGGTGACCACTTTGCGGAACACCTCCGTTCAGTCTGAAAGCATGACCCTGAGCTTCAGTTGCTGGTCATTTCAACACTCCCCCTGCTCTCATGCTCACATCTCTGTCCTGGGATTGCTGCAATGTTCCAGTGAACATCAACGCAAGCTCAAGGAACAGCATCTCATCTACCGATTAGGCACACTACAGCCTGCTGGACTGACGACTGAGTTAAATAATTTCAGTGCATGACGGGCCCCCATTTTAATTTTAATTTTTAGTTATTTTTTCTTTTTGCGTTTATTTTATTTTAGTTTGTTTCTACTGTGCCTTTCCACTGTTTTTTTCATGTTTCTGCTTGGGGCCAGGCTGTTCAGTTTTCTGTCAATTAACACCCTCTCTGTACTAATGCTTTGTGTTTCAGCACACCATTAACATACCGTTTGCCTTTGCTCCATGACCTTCTGGTCAGTTATTTCCTGTCACCTTGTCCTATCAACACCTCTTTTGTTATCTCGTGCCCCACCCCTACTTTACTTGCTTAACACCTATTACATTTCTAGCCTCTGTCAGTTCAGATGAAGGGTCACTGACCTGAAATGTTAACTCTGCTTCTCTCTCCACAGATGCTGCCAGACCTGCTGAGTATTTCCAGCATCTTCAGTATTTTGCTTTTAATCCTAGTAATCTGTTGGAGAATAGATTGCCAGACTGCTGTGACACCCTGCAAGCCCCTTTGAACACTGGCATCTGGAGCCATGATGGCAGCAGCCTGAGCTTCCACTGCAGCTTGTGTTGCAATGGAAGCTGAGATATCAGCCATCAGATGCTGCATCATGGTTGGGTCCATCAGTGTGCTGAAGGAGTTAGCCACCAGTTTCATGCGCTCTAAGCTCTGCACAAAGCCCTGTGCCAAGTTGGTGCTGGACTCCTCCATACCAGCTGACATTGAAAGCATGCTTTCTGGCCGGCTTTTCAATGTACCAAGCATCTTGGTGTTTACATGGATCAGTCTTCTTCTGTAGCCTGACCCATCAAAATCCTCAGATGACTTCTCTGCAGCAGAACTAGTGTGCGACCACCTTGTGCCCACTCTCTCATCATGTGCAAATCCTTCCTCCATGCCATCCTCTAAATCACACAATGTCAGTATCTGAGCTGGTGGCTACGACTGTGAAATCCACTGACCGTGCTCTTTATCTTCTGGATCTTCCTGCTCTTCCTCCACTGCCTGGGAAGGTTCCAGTTCTTGGGTGTCTGAAAGGAAAAAGGGACAAGGGTTGGGTTGTGGCGAGGGAAAAGGAGGAACTAAGAAGTACATGCTTACACTATCAGCAGCTTCTCAGTCAGAAGAGACTGGGATGAGGGAGAAGTGGGATGTGGGAAGGAGGATTAGATATGAGAATGTTACCTTCAACTACTTCAGCACTGCTGGTGGCCATGGCCTTACTCATAATGGCCAGCACCGTCTTCTCCATGGGGTTTATTTTTTTTTAAATTTGTTTCTTGAGATGTGGGTGTCCCCGGCTCGGCCAGCATTTGTTGCCCATCCTAGTTGCACTTGAGAAGGTGGTGGTGAGCTGCTGTCTTGAAAGCCTGCCAGGAAGGCTGCAGTCAATGCCAAGGAGCATGGAGGAGTCCAGCACTGACTTGGCATAGAGCTTTGCACAGAGCTTGGAGCCCAGAGCCCATTCTTTCCAGCACTGGGGTAGCATAGGCAGTATTAGGCTAGGCAAAGACACATGGAAGACAGGCAATAAGGAGTGCACAAGGATGATTAGTTGACTTTTATATGTAATACGGCATGAATTAATTTATAAATTTGGTTTGAGATGTTTATTTTGTGGTGGTTTTTGTTTTTGTGTTGTGGCCAAGCAGACATTGTGATGATCATTAACAGAAGGACCTTAAGGACAAATGGAAAATTGGGGGTGTGGTTACTGGTATGGCACTCAAATTAGATTTTCATGGCATGAAATGCAGTTAGCTCTCTTTGAATGGACAGCCTCAGTGCACTTACATAACAGTGGATGATAAACTGTGAAGGAGCCAGACACACAAAAGCTCATTGCAAGGTCACCTTCACAGCCACTGGCAATGCAGTATTTGCCCTTCTCTGAGGATGAAGCTGAGCTGCAGCAGGTAGCAGATTTCCTTGTAAGTGGATAAATCGCCCGGGCTGGATGCATTGTAACCCAGGTTGTTAAAGGAAGCCAGGGAGGAAATAATAGATGCTCTGAGGATCATCTTCAAATCCTCACTAGATACAGGCAAGGTACCAGAGGATTGGAGGTCTGCGAACGTTGTACCATTGTTTAAAAAGGGTGCGAGGGATAGGCTAAATAATAACAGGCATGTCAGTCTGACCTCAGTGGTGGGTAAATTATTAGAATTAATTCTGAGAGACAGGATAAACTGCCACTTAGAGAGGCATGGATTAATCAGGGATAGTCGCATGGATTTGTTAAGGGAAGGTCATGTCTTACTAACTTGATTGAATTTTTTGAGGAAGTAACAAGGAGGATTGATGAGTGTAGGGCAGTGGATGTGGTGTACATGGATTTTAGTAAGGCATTTGACAAAGTCCCACATGGCAGACTGGTCAGAAAAATGAAAGCCCATGGGATACAGGGGAAAGTGACAAGTTGGATCCAAAATTGGCTCCATGACAGGACAGATAGGGTAGTGGTCGATGGATGTTTTTGCGAATGAAAAAAGTGATTTCCAGTGGCATTCCACAGGACTCTGTGGGGTCCCTTGCTGTTGGTGGTATATTTTAAGGATTTGGACTTAAATGTGGGAGGCATGATTGGGAAATTTGCAGATGACATAAAAATTGACCGTGTAGTTGATAGTGAAGAGGATTGCTGTAGACTCCAGAATGATATCAATGGTTTGGTTGAGTGGGTGGAAAAGTGGCAAATGGAATCTAATCTGGAGAAGTGAGAGATAATGTATTTGGGGAGGGCAAACAAAGCAAGGGAATACACAATAAACAGGAGGATATTGAGAGGGATAGAAGTGAGGGACCTTGGAGTGCATGTCCACAGGTCCCTGAAGCCCTGAAGGAGGCAGGACAGGTAGACAAAGTGGTGAAGAAGGCATATGGAATGCTTTCCTTTTTTGGCCGAGGTATAGAATACAAAAGCAGGGATGTAATGCTGGAACTGTATAAAATGCTGGTTAGGTCACAGCTGGAGTATTGCACACAGTTCTGGTCACCACATTACAGGAAGGATATAAATAGCTCTGGAGAGAATACAGAGGAGATTTACAAGAATGTTGCCAGGATTTGAAAGTTGCAGCTATGAGGAAAGATTGGATAGGCTAGGATTGTTTTCTTTAGAACAGAGGAGGCTGAGGGGGGACTTAAATGAGGTGTACAAAATTATGAGGGGCCTAGATAGAGTAGACTGGAAGGACCTGTTTCCCCTAGCAGAGAGGTCAATTACCAGGGGACACAGATTTACAGTGATTGGATTAGAGCGGAGAGGAGGAAAAGCTTTTTTACCCAGATGGTGTAGGGTGTCTGGACTTCACTGCCTGGATGGGTGGTGGAGGCAGAAACCCTCAATTCTTTTAAAAGGTACCTGGACATGCACCTGAAGTGCTGTAACTTGCAAGGTTATGGACCAGGTGCTGAAAGGTGGGATTAGATTGGGCGGCTAGTTTTTACAGCCAGCACAGACACGATGGGCTGAATGGCCTCCTTCTGTGCTGTAACTTTTCTATGATTCTATAATTTCAGTGAGGACATCCTTATTGAAGCGCAGATATCTCACATTTTTTATTACTGAAGTCCGGATAGGAGAATTCCCCCTGTGCTCCGTGGGCAGATATGTCCTCTTCTTGAGAGCCCTTCTCCCCTCCCTCCTCCTCCTCCCTCTTCCAACAGCTTGTCCTGCTCACCATGGCCTATCCTCATTCTCCCAAAAATGCAGCCATCTGAGAGGATTGTCTACTAGTACACCCATGTCCAGGAGCAACTGGCTTGTGCAGAAGCCTTGAAGTCAAGAAAAACTCCTTCAGTACCTGCCACACTGTAGACTTTTGCAAATTGAGGACTATGGAAAACACCAAAAATAATAGTCAATAAAGCAGCCAGAAATAAGTCAACCAGCAACTAACCTGTAAATAATTTATGATCCCTTTAAATAGCACTGATAAGGGATTGGGGGATCCTTCCTGCTGCTGAATGCATGTTTAGTTTTGTGAGGTTAACAGGGTGTCAGTTGGAGTATTGAGCATCAAAGCAGCACTGCAAGCTGGTTGAAGACATGATCTGCCTGTTCTGCATAGATTTGACAGATGCTAGCTGTATGCACTAACACCCTCACCAATATGCTATCTGGCGTGATTCGTGGAAGATGCGTGCATGCACATCGGGTACCTATTTGATCCCCTGAATGGCACCCATAGCGCCCAAGCAACAGGCACTGCCGAGCCCAATTTCGTGTCCAGTGTATATCAGGGGCTCAGTGCTGGGTTCACTATGACTGGACTTGTGTATCAAGAGCACAATTACAAAATTTGCTGAGAACAGAAAAGTTATTGGCTTGGGAACCAAAGAAGAGGACTATAAAAGACTTACGGAAGACTTATCAGTTAGCAGAATAAACATATGGTGGAAGATACAATTTAAGGTGGATAGTTTTGACATAAAGAGGAAACATTAGGGTCAGGAATATTGTCAGAACCAAGTTACAGAAGCGGTGCAGGACAATTCTCCGCTTAGGAAAGGGATTCTACACTCAATGGAAAGACACTGAAGGGTGTGAATGGAAATAGAAACCTAGAGGCTCAAATACATAATTACCTGAAAGTGCAGGTGCAGGTAGTAAAAGCCAGTAAAACTTGTGGTTTTATAAATAGGGGCATAAAGTACAAGAAAAAAAGTAGTAACGATAAATTTATACAAATATTGGTTTTGGTCATGGTTACTGTCTTGGCATGCAGTTTTGGGTTTCCCATTATAGAAAGGACATTAACACCATGCAGAGTGTATAATGTAGATTCACCAAGATGATACCAGAGATGGAAACTATAGTTATGAGGCAAGGTTTGAGATAATGAAACTAAACTTATTGAGGCAGAGAAGCCTAACTTGAAATTTAATAAGTGATTTTCTCTGGTTGGGAAATCTGTGACAATTACTGAGAAATTCTTCTGAGTAATTTCTTTACGCCATGGGTTGCTGGAGCATGGAATATGTTACCACAAGGTAAGATTGATGCAGATACAATTGAATCTTGTAAGCAAAAAATTAGACAAATATTTGAAGCAGAGGAGGGTATAGGACTGTGGGGAAAGCATGGGGCAATGGAATTAGTTTTGGCTTGCTCCAGAAAAGAGCCAGCATAGCCTCAATGGTGTGAATGGCCTCCCTCAGTGTTGTAACCTGTTACTCTGCTTGGTCTGAAAATTTTACCATATGAGACAATTCATATTTAGACCTTTTATCAGTAATTTTCATTTTACAGTAAATCCTATCTAAATAAGACTTTTCTAACCCTTAATAAGCAGCCACTCCAGGCGCTGCTTCACAAACCACTGACCACCTCCAGGCGCGTATCCATTGTCTCTCGAGATAAGGAGGCCCAAAAGAAAAGAAATAAGCAATCAGTGCTACACTAATGATATAATTAAATTCTACAAAGAGTAAGTCTGTTTACAATGACAGTCCTGCCTAGTCTGACCACAATAGTTTCAGTCCCTTCAGTACTTTTATGACAAAATGCATTTAAGCTAGGACCACATCCTTCCTGGTTCAGCTTTATGAGGCACGATAAGCACACTCACAGTTTTAACAAAAAAATGAATATGTAACATTGATAGTTATGATTCAGGCTTTCTCCCAATGCTTTTTTGTGTTCATAGCAAGCAGCTGGTTTCCATCAACAGACTAAGTCTACTTTAAACAAAAGCCATTCACTCTTGTACCTATCATGCCAGAGATAGAGCGCTCAGGGTTAACAAATATCCTTTAATTCTGACATGAGCCACCAGAGGTCACGAGTTGTTCACCATGCTTTTCCTGTTTTCTCCAAAAGGCAGAACACAACAAAGCAAAACATAAAGGCAAAAATAACAGTTTATTTACAAATATATGAACAGCAAGACATAACCACAGTGTGAAAGATGCAAAATAAATGCAAATTGTTGTTGTCCAGGGTCTGAACTGTTGACAGTTCTTTTAAAGAGCCCTGCCTGAAAATTTCATGGAGAAAATTACACCCCGTTTGTGAACTTCTGTTTCGTGACCTATTTGTTGTTGTCACTTTGGTGTTCATGTACTATTGTGGTAACTGTGGGCCCAGAGCAACTTTTATCTCAGCCTCATTAATAAACCGATAGATTTCCCATGGGAATTCCCTGTATTTATTGGGGGTGGGGGTCAGTGCTTTGGCAGAATAAAAGCTAGTATGTAGCTGAGGAGAGAGGGAAGCTATTACTGAGGCAAGTCTGATAGCACATGAAAATCAGCCCAGAGATCAAATTTCAGTTTTTTTCATAAGGGATTTCTATAGGTATTTTGGGGATTACATTCTTTGATTTCATCCATTTTGCTGCTAAACACATGGTAAAGCTATAACCTTCTTGCATAAACAATTTTGGGTGTTGACTAATTAATCTAGACTATATTTAATTTTGAAATGATATTTGGGGTATTGCAATTATATGCACCATTATTATACCAGATATTAAAACCAAGATATAAAAAGGAGAAGTTTCAGTCAGCTGAAGAAGAGCATTCTTTTCTACGCAACCTAACTGGTGGAGGGACTTCTCCAGGAATAAACATGTGAGTCACAGTATCTGACTTGTTTTCATGAACTTTGAAGAAGTGCAACAACCGTTCAATAAAGCAAACATTTCTCAGCTGTGCTATCAGTTGGAACTTCCCTATTTGCCTTCAGTGGAAAGATTCACTTCTTCCTGACGGTTTTTCCCTTTTGTTTTTGGCCTCCTCAATTTGACAGATGTTCAAGAAACTTTACTTATACTACCAGAAGGGTGATGACAAACCAATCAACCAACACAAGGAAACAGCTTGTGAGTTTCTGTTGGATGAAAAGCAATGGGTGGTTATATCTCCCTCTATCAGCAGGGCATTCTGCAAGTCAAGAGTGGAGACTCATGCAGAAAGCAAACTTTCAATCAGGTCTTAAAGCTGTTGCAACTTTGGATTGCACAGCTGTTAATGGCATATATAAAAAAACTTCCCCTTTTGGCTCTTTGATTGAAATGAAGACATTTCACACACATCAATGTAAAAGGTTTCCATACCATGTTTGTAACCCAGTATTAATATCAAGCTACCCCCCCCCCCCCCCATGACTGTTCTCCAACTATTAGATACAGAGCAAGGATCCAACCTCCCCAACATAGTTACTGCAGAGTACTATAGACTGAAGCCAAAGGCCCTAGTCAGACCATTTGTTAAGGAAGTTATGGCAGAGTTTAAGACCTCAACTAACAGATTGGAGGTGGAGGGGGTGGTGTTGGTGGAGAGATAGGCTGGGGTCTGCTGGAAAAGGCCCTGAAGAGGCTAAGCTCCCCATGGTGGTCTTCAGCTTGCTCAGGCAACCATGCAGCACTATCCAGAAGAGAAGATGTTGTGTATAATGCTGTTCCAGGCCATTGTACAGATGGGCAAGATCTTAACTCACTTAAAACCCATTCACTTACCCAGAATTAAAATAGGGCCCCCTGTCTTTTAAAGAATAAATAAACAACTTGGGAGAGAAAGAATAATAAAGAACAAAAGGAAGCAAAATGGGAGGAGGCTTCTGACCTCCCCATGTATCCAGACCCACAGACTGCAGAGGCTCATTTTCCATAGGTGATTAAGGACCTTATGTTTACAGTGCTTCTCCCATCTGCATTTGCTGGTGCCCATGATGTGCAGTATCCTCCCACAATTAGATAGAAAAGATAAAGTTGAGAGAACATATATCACTGAAGTGCAGAGTCCAGCTCTTATATGAGTGTGAATCTCTACACAATCGACATGCAGGTAGTTTGTATTGACATCATGCTTACTCTCTGTATCTTTCCACATTTAATTGTGCGCAGGGAAAACACACTGGCATGGAAGTAATACAGGGTAGGCAGCAAAAATATGGATATGCCTGTGCATTTGGGAAATGGCTGCCCTGGATATTCTCCCTCTGTGATAGAACATAGAACATACAGCACAGAACAGGCCCTTCGGCCCACAATGTTGTGCCGATCCTTTGTCCTCTGTCAAGGACAATTTAATCTATACCCCATCATTCTCCTTTATCCATATACCTATCCAAAAGCCTTTTGAAAGTCCCTAAAGTTTCTGACTCAACAACTTCCCCGGGCAAGGCATTCCATGCCTCGACCACTCTCTGGGTAAAGAACCTTCCCCTGACATCCCCCTTATATCTCCCACCCTTCACCTTAAATTTATGACCCCTTGTAACGCTTTGCTCCACCCGGGGAAAAAGTTTCTGACTGTCTACCCTATCTATTCCCCTGATCATCTTATAAACCTCTATCATGTCACCCCTCATCCTTCTCCTTTCTAATGAGAAGAGGCCTAGAATGTTCAGCCTTTCCTCGTAAGACTTATTCTCCATTCCAGGCAACATCCTGGTAAATCTCCTCTGCACCCTCTCCAAGGCTTCCACATCCTTCCTAAAATGAGGCGACCAGAACTGCACACAGTACTCCAAATGAGGCCTTACCAAGGTCCTGTACAGCTGCATCATCACCTCACGGCTCTTAAATTCAATCCCTCTGCTAATGAACGCTAACACCCCATATGCCTTCTTCACAGCCCTATCCACTTGAGTTGCAACTTTCAATGATCTATGCACATAGACCCCAAGGTCTCTCTGCTCCTCCACATGCCCAAGAACCCTACCGTTAACCCAGTATTTTGCATTCATGTTTGTCCTTCCAAAATGGACGACCTCACACTTTTCAGGGTTAAACTCCATCTGCCACTTTTCAGCCCAGCACTGCAACCTATCCAAGTCCCCCTGCAGACGACAATAGCCCTCCTCGGTATCCACAACTCCACCAACCTTTGTATCATCTGCAAATTTACTGACCCACCCTTCGACTTCCTCATCCAAGTCGTTAATAAAAATCACAAACAGGAGAGGACCCAGAACTGATCCCTGCGGCACGCCACTGGTAACTGGGCTCCAGGCTGAGTATTTACCATCTAAGACCACTCTCTGCCTTCTATCAGTTAGCCAATTCTTAATCCAACTGGCCACATTCCCCACTATCCCATGCCTCCTGACTTTCTCCATAAGTCTACCATGGGGGACCTTATCAAATGCCTTACTAAAATCCATGTACACCACATCCACTGGTTTACCCTCATCCACTTGCTTGGTCACCTGCTCAAAGAATTCAATCAGGCTTGTGAGGCAAGACCTACCCCTCACAAAACCGTGCTGACTGTCCCGAATCAAGCAGTGTCTTTCCAGATGCTCAGAAATCCTATCCCTCAGCACCTTTTCCATCAACTTGCCTACCACCGAAGTAAGACTAGCTGGCCTGTAATTCCCAGGGTTGTTCCTATTCCCTTTCTTGAACAGGGGCACAACATTTGCCACCCTCCAATCACCTGGTACCACCCCCGTCAGCAGAGAAGATGAAAAGATCATTGCCAGCGGCTCTGCAATTTCATCCCTTGCTTCCCATAACATCCTTGGATATACCCCGTCAGGCCCGGGAGACTTGTCTATCTTCAAGTTATTCAAAAACCCCAACACATCTTCCCTCCTAACGAGCACTTCCTCGAGCTTACCAGTCTGTTTCACACCGTCCTCTTCAGTAATACACCCCTTCTCATTCGTAAATACCGAAGAGAAGTACTCATTCAAAACCTCACTTATCTCTTCCGGCTCAACACACAGTCTCCCGCTATTGTCCTTGACCGGACCTATGGTCCCCCTGGTCATCCTCATATTTCTGACATACGCGTAAAAGGCCTTGGGGTTTTCTTTTATCCTACCCGCCAAGCATTTTTCATGCCCTCTCTTAGCTCTCCTAATCCCTTTCTTCAGATCCTTCCTGGCCATCTTGTATCCCTCCAGAGCTATGCCTGTGCCCTTTTTCCTCAACTTTATATACGCATCCTTCTTCTTCCTAACAAGACTCTCAACCTCTCTTGTCAACCACGGTTCCCTCACATGACCATCCCTTCCCTGTCTGACAGGGACATGCTTATCAATGGCCCCTACTATCTGCTCCTTGAAAAAGTTCCACATTTCGACCGTGCCCTTCCCTGCCAGCATATGCTCCCAACTTATGCTCCTCAGTTCCTGCCTGACAGCATCATATCTACCCTTCCCCCAATTGTAAACCTTGCCCTGTTGCACATACCTATCCCTCTCCATTACCACAGTGAATGCTACAGAATTGTGATCACTATCTCCAAAGTGCTCGCCCACCAACAGCTCTATCACTTGCCCTGGTTCATTACCTAGTACCAAATCCAATATTGCCTCCCCTCTGGTCGGGCAGTCTACATACTGAGTCAGAAAAGCTTCCTGGACATACTGCACAAACACTACCCCATCCAAACTATTCGATCTAAAGAGTTGCCAATCAATATTTGGGAAGTTGAAATCCCCCATAATTACTACCCTGTGACTTCTGCTCCTTTCCAAAATCTGTTTCCCAATCTGCTCTTCCACCTCCCTGCTGCTATTGGGGGGCCTATAGAAAACTCCCATCAAGGTGACTGCTCCTTTCCTGTTCCTGACCTCAACCCACAGTGCCTCAGTCGGCAGATCCTCCTCGAAAATTCTTTCAGCAGTTGTTACACTATTTCTAACTAACAATGCCACCCCCCCACCTCTTTTACCACCATTCCTAATCTTATGAAAACATCTATAACCAGGTACCTCCAAAAACCATTCCTCCCCCTCACCTATCCACGTTTCAGTGATGGCCACAACATCGTAGTCCCAAGTGCCCATCCACGCCTTCAATTCACTCACCTTATTCCTGATGCTTCTTGCGTTGAAGTATACGCACTTTAACCCTTCTCCGTGCCCATCTGTCCTCTGTGACAGTGCTACCTTCCCCAATACCTCACTACACTCTTTGTCTTTCTGAGTGGACCCACTGGTCCCTGGATTACAAGTCCGGTTCCCATCCCCCTCCCAAACTAGTTTAAACCCTCCCGAACAGTACTAGCAAACCTCCCTCCCAGGATATTGGTGCCCCTCTGGTTCAGATGCAGCCCGTCCTGTTTGAACAGGTCCCATCTTCCCCAGAATGCAGTCCAATTATCCAAGAACTGGAAGCCCTCCCTCCTACACCATTCCTGCAGCCACGTGTTCAGCTGTGCTCTCTCCCTATTCCTAGCCTCACTATCACGTGGCGCCGGCAACAAACCAGAGATAACAACTCTGTCCGTCCGAGCTTTCAGCTTCCAGCCTAACTCCCTAAACTCACTTCTAACATCTGTGCCACCCTTCCTTCCTACGTCGTTGGTGCCAATGTGCACCACGACCTCTGGCTGCTCCCCCTCCCCTTTAAGGATCCTGAAGACGCGATCACAAACATCACGGACCCTGGCACCAGGGAGGCAACAAACCATCCGTGCGTCTCGCCTGCGCCCACAGAACCGCCTGTCCGTACTCCTCACCATCGAGTCCCCGATGACTAGTGCTCTCCCATTCTCCCTCCTTCCCTTCTGAGCCACAGTGCAGGACCCCGTGCCAGAGGCCCGGTCACTGCAGCCTGCCCCCGATAGGCCGTCCCCCCCAACAGTATCTAAAACTGTATACTTGTTGTTGAGGGGAACGACCACAGGAGATCCCTGCACTGACCTCTTCCCACCTCTAACTGTTACCCAGCTGCCTTTGATTTGTGGAGTAACGACCTCCGTGTAGCTTCTATCTATCAACCCCTCAGCTTCCCGAATGATCCTCAGTTCATCCAGCTCCAGCTCCAATTCCCTAACACGGTCTGATAGGAGCTGGAGACGGATGCACTTCCAGCAGGTGAAGTCGGCAGGGTCACCGGAGGTTCCCCTCACCTCGAACATTCTGCAGGAGGAGCAATACACTACACTGGCTGCCATTTCTTTTATTCAATTACCCCTTAGTTAAGTACAACTATAGATATTAACAAAAACAGTAAATAGCTTACCTGCTCAGTCCTTTTTGGTTAGAGGAGGAGGGTAAAAAGGGTCTTATTATTAGGTTAGAGGAGGAGGATGGGTGGGAGACACTACATGTGTAGTGGCTCGGGTTAACTCAGCTCCGCACCTTTAAGGAAAATACCTACCCAGGAGTCCTCGCTGCCGACCAGCTTCCGGTTCCTCCGGCGCCAAAAGAAACTCAAAGACAAGGAAAACAGTAAGTAAAACAGTAAGTACTTACTTTTAAAACACAGCTCCTGATGCCTTCACTCACCCAACGAAGAGTCGCTACCTTCTCCTGCTGCTCCGCCGGGAAATGAGGCCGAGTCCACGGAGCTCCGCACCTTTAAGGAAAATACCTACCCAGGAGTCCTCGCTGCCGACCAGCTTCCGGTTCCTCCGGCGCCAAAAGAAACTCAAAGACAAGGAAAACAGTAAGTAAAACAGTAAGTACTTACTTTTAAAACACAGCTCCTGATGCCTTCACTCACCCAACGAAGAGTCGCTACCTTCTCCTGCTGCTCCGCCGGGAAATGAGGCCGAGTCCACGGAGCTCCGCACCTTTAAGGAAAATACCTACCCAGGAGTCCTCGCTGCCGACCAGCTTCCGGTTCCTCCGGCGCCAAAAGAAACTCAAAGACAAGGAAAACAGTAAGTAAAACAGTAAGTACTTACTTTTAAAACACAGCTCCTGATGCCTTCACTCACCCAACGAAGAGTCGCTACCTTCTCCTGCTGCTCCGCCGGGAAATGAGGCCGAGTCCACGGAGCTCCGCACCTTTAAGGAAAATACCTACCCAGGAGTCCTCGCTGCCGACCAGCTTCCGGTTCCTCCGGCGCCAAAAGAAACTCAAAGACAAGGAAAACAGTAAGTAAAACAGTAAGTACTTACTTTTAAAACACAGCTCCTGATGCCTTCACTCACCCAACGAAGAGTCGCTACCTTCTCCTGCTGCTCCGCCGGGAAATGAGGCCGAGTCCACGGAGCTCCGCACCTTTAAGGAAAATACCTACCCAGGAGTCCTCGCTGCCGACCAGCTTCCGGTTCCTCCGGCGCCAAAAGAAACTCAAAGACAAGGAAAACAGTAAGTAAAACAGTAAGTACTTACTTTTAAAACACAGCTCCTGATGCCTTCACTCACCCAACGAAGAGTCGCTACCTTCTCCTGCTGCTCCGCCGGGAAATGATGTACTATCAAACTTACTGTGTAGTGCTTTGAACATCTGTTGTAGAGCAACCTTGTGTTAAATTTCTCGAAGTGTAATGACATTCACCTTGGTAACCTTTTGGAGTCCTATAAATTACTTGTGCACCTACTCTCATGTCAAATGGCAGTGACCCTTTCTGTTAACTCTGTTTCATACTTTCCTCACAGCAGGAAGCCCCTTGCCACCAAAAAGCACCATCCTTCTGAAACTGGACCTCCTGAGCTGTAACTTGAAAAAGTTTCAATCTATTGCTTGCCCTTCTTTCAGCCATGAAACACCTTTAGTAAGAGTACCTGGTAATGTGCAATGAGACAGGATTAATTAATGACTTCATAGTAAAGGAGCCTCTGGGCAACAGTGATCTTAACATGGTTGAATTTCACATTCAGTTTGAGGGTGAGAAGTCTGGGTCTAAGACAAGTGTTCTAAACTTCAATAAAGGCAATTACAAGGGTATGAAAACAGAGTTGGCCAAAGTGAACTGAGAAATTAAGTTAAGAGATAGGACAGTAGAGAAGCAGTGGCAGACATTTAAGGACATATTTCACATCTCTCGGCAAAGATATATTCCAGTGAGAAACAAAGACTCTAGGAGAAGGATGCACCATCCATGGCTAACTGAGGAAGTTAAAGATAGCATAAAATTGAAAGAATAAGCATAAAATCCTGTTAAGATTAAGGGTAGATCAAAAGATTGGACAGATTTTTAAAAACAGCAAAGAATGACTAAAAAATGGGAGAAATTAAAGTATGAGCCAAAGCTAGAAAAATAAAAACCAGTAGTAAGAGTTTCTACATGATTTAAAAAGGAAAAGAGTAACTCAAGTGAGCATTAGTCCTTCAGACAGTGAATGTGGGGAATTAATAATGGATAACAAGGAAATGGCAGAAGTATTGAACCCGTATTTTGTGTCAGTCTTCATTGTTGAAGAAATAAACATCCCAAATATACTTGAAAAGCAAGAGGTAAAAAGGAAGAAAGAACTTAAAACAATCACAATCACCAGCGAAAACTATTAGAGCTAAAGACTGACAAGTCCCCAGGACCTGATGGCCTGCATCCCAGAGTCTTAAAAGAAGTGGCTGCAGAAAGATGCATTATGCATTAGACGCATTAGTTGTGATCTTCCAAAATTCCCTGGATTCTGGAAAGGTATCAGCAGATTGGAAAATAGCAAATGTAACACCTCTATTCAAGAAAGGAGAGAAACAGAAAGCAGCAAACTATAGATCAGTTAGCCTAACATCAGTCGTAGTGAAAATGCTAGAATCCATTTGTGCGTGGGAAATCATGTCTCACGAATTTGATTGAGTTTTTCGAGGAGGTGACCAAGAGGATTGATGAGAGCAGGGTGATGGACGTTGTCTACATGGACTTTAGCAAGGCTTTTGACAAGGTCCCGCATGGTAGGCTGGTCCAGAGGGTTCGAACACATGGGATCCAGGGTGAGCTAGCAAATTGGATACAAGATTGGCTTGGTGATAGGAGGCAGAGGGTGGTAGTGGAGGGTTGTTTTTCAGATTGGAGCCCGGTGACCAGTGGTGTGCCGCAGGGATCGGTGCTGGGCCCTTTGTTGTTTGTCATATATATTAATGACTTGGATGTGAACGTGAGGGGCATGATTAGTAAGTTTGCAGATGACACCAAAATTCGTGGTATAGCGGACAGTGAAGAAGGTTGTCTAAGGTTACAACAGGATATAGATCAACTGGGAAAGTGGGCAAGGGAGTGACAAATGGAATTTAACGCAGACAAGTGTGAAGTGGTGCATTTTGGGAAGTTAAACCAGAGCAGGACATATACAGTGAATGGCAGGGCCCTGGGGAGTGTTCTTGAGCAGAGAGACCTTGGGGTGCAAGTACATAGTTCCCTGAAAGTGGCAACACAGGCAGACAGGGTGGTGAAGAAGGCATATGGCATGCTTGCCTTCATTGACCGAGGCACTGAGTGCAAGAGTTGGGACGGTCATGCTACAGTTGTTCATAACGTTGGTTAGGCCGCATTTGAAGTACTGTGTGCAGTTCTGGTCACCGCACTACAGGAAAGATGTGATTAAGCTAGGGAGGGTGCAGAAAAGATTCACAAGGATGTTGCCTGGTTTGGAGAGCTTGAGTTATAAAGAGAGATTGGATAGGCTGGGTCTGTTTTCCCTGGAGCGAAGGAGGCTGAGAGGGGACATGATAGAGGTATATAAAATTATGAGAGGCATAGATAGGGTGGATAGCCAGAGTCTGTTTCCCATGGTAGGGGTGACTAAAACTAGAGGGCATAGATTTAAGGTGAGAGGGAGGAGGTTTAAAGGGGATCAAAGGGGTAAATATTTCACACAAAGCATAGTGGGTATCTGGAATGAGCTGCCTGAGGAGGTGGTGGAGGCAGGAACAGTAGTGACATTTAAGAGGCATCTGGACAGGTACTTGAATGAGCAAGGCATAGAGGGATATGGAGTTAATGCAGGCAGGTGGGATTAGTATAGATAGGCATTATGGTCGGCATGGATGTGGTGGGCTGAAGGACCTGTTTCTATGCTGTACGACTCTATGACTCTATAACCATTATTAAGGAGGTTATAGCAGTACATTTAGAAAATCATAATACGATCAGGCAGAGTCAACATGGTTTTGTGAAAGGGAAATCATGTTTGACTAATTTATTAGCGTTCTTTGAGGAAGTAACAAGCAAGGTGGATAAAGGGAACCTGTAAATGTGATGTACTTGGATTTCTAATAGGCATTTGAGAAGATGCCACATCGACGGTTACTACACAAAGTAAGAGTTCATGGTGTATGGGGTAACATACCAGCATGGATAGAGGGTTGGTTAGCCAACAGGAAGCAGAGAGTATGGATAAATGGGTCATTTTCGGGTTGGTATGATGTGACCAGTGGAATGCCACAGGGATCAGTGCTGAGGCCTCAACTATTTACAATCGATATCAATGACTTGGATGAAGGGACTGAATGTATGGTAGCTAAATTTGCAGATGACACAAAGATAGGTAAGAAGGTAAGTTGACAAGAGGACACAAACATTCTACAAAGGGACATAGATAGGTTAAGTGAGTGGGAAAAAAATTGGCAAATGGAGTAAAATGTGGGAAAATGTGAGTTTGTCCACTTTGGCAGGAAGTATAACAAAGCAGAATAGTATTTAAATGGGGAGAAACTGCAGAACTCTGCAACACAGAGGGATCTGAGTGTCCTGGTACATGAATCAGGAAAGGTTAGTGTGCAGGTACAGCAAATGAATCGGAAAGCAAATGAAATGTTGTCATTTATTGCAAGGGGAATAGAATATAAAAGTAGTGAAGTTTTGCTACAGCTTCACAGGGCCTTGGTGAGACCATATCTGGAGTACTGTGTACAGTTTTGGCCTCCTTACTTAAGAAAAGACAATTTTTTTTATTTGTTCAGGGGATGTGGGTGTCACTGGCTATACCAGTATTTATTGCCCATCCCTAATGGCCCTTAACAAGGTGGTGCTGAGCTGCCTTCTTGAACTGCTGCAGTCCATGTGGGGTGTTGGTACACCAACAGTGCTGTTAGGAAGGGAGTTGCAGGATTTTGACCCAGCAACAGTGAAGGAACGGCGATTATAGTTCCAAGTCAGGATTGTGTGTGACTTGGAGGAGAACCTGCAGGTGGTGGTGTTCCCATGCATCTTCTGCCCTTGTCCTTCTAGGTGGTAGAGGTTGCGGGTTTGGAAAGTGCTGTCGAAGGAACCTTGGTGAGTTGCTGCAGTGCATCTTATAGATGGTACACACTGCTGCCACTGTGCGTCGTTGGTGGAGGGAGTGAATGTTGAAGGTGGTGAATGAAGTGCTAATCAAGTGGGCTGCTTTGTCCTGGATGGTGTCGAGCTTCTTGAGTGTTGTTGGAGCTGCACCCATCCAGGCAAGTGGAGAGTATTCCATCACACTGCTGACTTGTGCCTTGTAGACAGGCTCTGGGGAGTCAGGAGGTGAGTTACTGGCCACAGAATCCCCAGCCTTTGACCTGCTCTTGTAGCCACAGCATTGATGTGACTGGTCCAGTTCAGTTTCTGGTCAATGGTGACCCCCAGGATGTTGATAGTGGGGCATTCAGCGATGGTAATGCCATTGAACATCAAGGGGAGATGGTTAGATTCTCTCCTGTTTGAAATGGTCATTGCCTGGCACTTATGTGGCACGAATGTTACTTGCCGCTTATTGGCCCAAGCCTGGATGTTGTCCAGGTCGTGCTGCATATGGACATGGGCTGCTTCAGTATCTGAAGAGTCGCGAATGGTGCTGAACATTGTGCAATCATCAACGAACATACCCACTTCTGACCTTATGATGGAGGGAAGGTCATTGATGAAGCAGCTGAAGATGGTTGGGCCTAGGAAACTACCCTGAGGAAATCTTGCAGTAATGTCCTGGGACTCAAATGATTGACCTCCAACAACTACAACTATCTTCCTTTGTGCTAGGTATGGCACCAGCCAGCAAGAATTTTCCCCCTGATTTCCGTCGACTTCAACTTTGCTAGGGCTCCTTGATGCCATACTCGGTCAAATGCTGCCTTGATGTCAAGGGCAGTCACTTCACCTCATCTCCGGAGTTCAGTTCTTCTGTCCATGGTTGGACAAAGGCTGTAATGAGGTCAGGAGCTGAGTGGCCCTGGCGGAACCCAAACTGAGTGTAGGTGAACAGGTTATTGCTGAGCAAGTGCTGCTTGAAAGCACTGTTGAAGACCCCTTCCAGCACTTTGTTGATGATCGAGAGTAGACTGATAGGGCGATAATTGGCCGGGTTAGATTTGTCCTGCTTTTTGTAGACAGGGCAATTTTCCACATTGCTGGGTAGATGCTAGTGTTGTAGCTGTACTGGAACAGCTTGGCTAGGGATGCAGCTAGTTCTGGAGCACAAGTCTTCAATACTATTGCCAGAATGTTGTCAGGGCCCAAAGCCTTTGCAGTATCCAATGCCTTCAGCCATTTCTTGATATCACGTGGAGTGAGTCGGATTGGCTGAAGACTGGCATCTGTGATGCTGGGGACCTCAGGACGAGGCCGAGATGGATCATCCACTTGGCACTTCTGGCAGAAGATGGATGACAATACTTCAGCCTTGTCTTTTGCACTGATGTGCTGGGCTCACCCATCGCTGAGGATGGGGATGTTTGTAGAGCCTCCTCCTCCTGTCAGTTGTTTAATTGTCCACCAGACTCATGCCTGTGGCAGCACTGTAGAGCTTAAATCTGATCTGTTGGTTGTGGGATCGCTTAGTCTATTGCATGCTGCTTCTGCTATTTGGCATACAAGTAGCCCTGTGCTGCAGCTTCACCAGGCTGACACCTCTTTTTTAGATATGCCTGGTGCTGCTGCTGGCATGACCTCCTTGCATTAGAAGCAGCTCAGGGAAGGTTGACTCAACTGATTCCTGGGATGAAGGAATCTTATGAGGAAAGATTAAACAGGTTGGGCCTATACCCATTGAAGTTTAGAAGAATGAGAAGATCTTATTGAAACATACAAGATCCTGAGGGGACTTGACAGGGTGGGTGCTGGAAGGACGTTTCCACTTAACAGCGAGACTAGAACTCGAGGACACAGTTTAAAAATAAGGGGTCTCCCATTTAAGATGGAGATGAGGAGAAATTTTTTCTCTCAAAGGGTTGTTGGTCTGTGGAATTCATTTTCTCAGTGAGTAGTAGAAGCTGGGTCATTGAATATATTCAAGACTGAGTTAGGTAGATTCTTGATAGACAGGGAGTCAAGTTTTATGGGGGGCAGACAGGAACGTGGAGTTGAGGCCACATTCAGATCAGCCATGATCTTATCAAATGGTGGAGCAGGCTCGACGGGCCGAATGGCCTACTCCTGCTCCTAATTCGTATTTTTGTGTGTTCATACATATAGTGTCCATAGCACTGTCTTTTGAATAAGACATTAAATTGAGACCTGTCTGTCCATTTTGATATTTCATCTGGACATTAAGGTTAAACAAAGCTTGCATTTATATAGCACTTTTCATGGCCTCTGGATGCCACAAAGCACTTTATAGCGAAGGATATACTTTTAAAGTGCAGTCACAGCGGTAATTAGGGAAACTCGGCAGCCAATTTCTGCACAGCAAACTCCCACAAACAGCCATTTGATAATGATCAAATTATTTTTTTTTAGCTGTTGGTTCAAGGATAGATATTGGCCAGGACATTGGGGATAACTCCCTGCTCTTCTCTGAATGGTTCCATAGGATCTTTTACGACCATCTGAGAGCACAGACGAAGCCTCGGTTTAACATGTCATGTGAAAGATGGCACCCCTCCAATGATGCAGTACTCATCAGTACAGAATTTTTTTCTTTTATTTATTCATGGGATGAGAGCGTCACTGGCAAGGCCAACATTTACTGCCAATCCCTAATTGCCCTTGAGAACCTAGTGGTGAGCCGCTTACTTGAACTGCTGTAGTACTTGTGGTGCAGGTACACCCACAGTGCTGTTAAAGAGGGGGTTCCAACATTTTGACCCAGTGACAGTGAAGGAACGGTGATATATTTCCAATCCAGGATGGTGTGTGACTTGGAGGGCAACTTGCAGGTGGTGGTGTTCCCATGCGTCTGCTGCTCTTGGCTTCTAGGTGATGGAGGTTGTGAGCTTAGAAGGTGCTGTCGAAGGAGCTTTGGCGAGTTGCTGCAGTGTATCTTGTAGATGGTACACACTGCTGCCACTGTGTTCCGGTGGTAAAGGAAGTGAATGTTTAAGGTGGTGGATGGGTTGCCGATCAAGCAGACTGCTTTGTCTTGGATGGTATAAGCTTCTTGAGTGTTGTTGGGGCTGCACTCATCAAGGCAAGTGGTGAGTATTCCATCACACTCCTGACTTGTACCTTGTAGATGGTGAACAGGCTTTGGGGAGTCGGGAGATGAGTTAGTCACTGCAGAATTCCCAGCCTCTGACCTGCTCTTGTAGCCACGGTATTTATATGGCTACTCCAGTTCAGTTTCTGGCCAATGGTAATCCCCAGAATGTTGATAGTGGGGCATTCAGCGATGGTATTGCCATTGAATGTCAAAGGGAGATGATTATATTCTCTCTTGTTGGAGATGGTCATTGCCTGGCACTTGTGTGGGGCGAATGCTACTTGCTACTTTTCAGCCCAAGCCTGAATGTTGTCCAGGTCTTGATGCATGTGGACACGGACTGCTTCAGTATCTGAGCAGTTGCAAATGGTAGTGAACACTGTGCAATCATCAGCGAACATCCCCATTTCTGACCTTATGATGGAGGGAAGGTCATTGATGAAGAAGCCAAAGATGGTTGGGCCTAGGACATTACCCTGAGGAACTCCTGCAGTGATGTCCTGTGGTCGAGGTGATTGGCTTCCAACAACCACAACCATCTTCCTTTGTGCTAGGTATGTCTCCAACCAGTGGAGAGTTTCCCCTGATCTCCATTGACTTCAATTTTGCTAGGGCTCCTTGATGCCATACTCGGTCAAATGCTTCCGTGATGTTAGGGGCAGTCACTCTCACCTCAACTCTGGAACTCAGCGCTTTCGTCCATGTTTGGACCAAAGCTGTACTGAGGTTAGGAGCTGAGTGGCCCTGTCAGAACTCAAGCTGAGCATCAGTGAGCAGGTTATTGTTGAGTAAGTGCTGCTTGTTAGCACTGTCGATTACACCTTCCATCACTTTGCTGATGATTGAGAGTAGACTGATGGAGCAGTAATTGGTCAGATTGGATATGTCCTGCTTTTTGTGGACAGCACATACTTAAGCAATTTTCCACATTGTCAGGTAGATGCTAGTGTTGTAGATATACTGGAACAGTTTGGCGAAGAACTCTGCAAGTTCTGGAGCACAAATCTTCAATACTACTGCTGGGATGTTGTCAGGGCCCATAGTCTTTGCCATATTGAGTGCCTTCAACCATTTCTTGATATCACGTGGAGTGAATCGAATTGGCTGAAGACTGGCATCTGTGATCATAGAATAGAATCATAGAATGATTACAGCACAGAAGGAGGCCATTCGGCTTGTTGTGTCCATGCTGGCTCTCTGCAAGAGCAACTCACCTAGTCCCACTCCCCACTATTTCCCCATAGCCCTGCAAATTTTTTCTCTTCTGATAATTATCCAGTTCTCTTTTGAAAGCCATGATTGAATCTGCCTCCAACACACTCTCAGACAGTGCATCCAGATCCTAACCTCTCATTGTGTAAAAAAGGTTTTCCTCATGTTGCTTTTGGTTCTTTTGCCTTAAATCAGTGCCTTTGATTCTCGACACTTCCACCAATGTGAACAGTTTCTCTCTATCTACTCTGTCCAGACCTCTCATGATTTTGAATACCTCTATCAAATCTCCTCTCAACCTTCTCTTCTTGAAGGAAAACAGCCCCAGCTTCTCCAATCTCTCCACAGAACTGAGGTCCCTCATTCCTGGAACCATTTCCATAAATCTTTTCTGCACCCACTCTAATGCCTTCACATCCTTCCTAAAGTGTGGTGCCCAGAATTAGACACAATGTTTGAGTTGAGGCCGAACCAATGTTTTATAAAGGGTCACCATAACTTCCTTGCATTTGTACTCCATGCTGTATTTATAAAGCCCAGTATCCTGTATGCTTTGTTAACTGCTTTCTTAACCCACCTTGCCACCTTCAACAATTTGTGCACATACACCCCCAGATCCCTCTGTTCCTGCACACCTTTTAGAATTTGATGCTGGGGAGCCCAGGAGGAGGCCAAGATGGATCATCCACTCGCTTTTGGCTGAAGATGTTTGAAAATGCTTCAGACGTGTCTTTTGCACTGACGTACTGGGCTCTGCTATCAGAGGACGGGAATGTTTGAGGAGCCTCCTCCTCCTTTAGTTGTTTAATCATCCTATTCCTGACTGGATGTGGCAGGACTGCAGAGCTTTGATTTGACCCATTGGTTGTGAGATGACTTATCCTTGTCGATAGCTGTTTATTGGTCAGCCTAGACTCTATGCTCAAGTCTCTGGAGTAGGACTTCAGACTGAAGTGAATGGAACTGAATATTGAGCAGGATATTGAACATGCAGGCGATGCAATGCCTGTTTGATCTGTCACCTAATTCAAATTTCTATCTGGATAGCTTTGCACTCAGCAGTTGTGAGGCTTCGTGTTCATAGCCGAGCCCCATGAAATTACTCCTGCAGTGTTTAATACAACAGATATCCAGCAGGGGGCATTTAGTTATGGAGGTCGTTAATTTGATAAGCTTGTGACTGAGATGCAGATACTGCTATAAGTGGGCTACTGTAGCAGAAGGAACACAAATGCATTTCATGCAAATAAAGGGGTTTTCTTCAATTCATTTCAAACACAGATCCACTTTGTGGAGATTTAGAAAATGCCTACAGTTCACTTTAAAAAATCACATTACTCCTCCCATTGCACACTTGGTGCTTGCTCCTCTTGACTATTTGAAAATGGGCAGGTTACCAAACTGCTGGCCTGAAAGAGGCCCCTGTATCTCCAACCATTGTTCCTATCATTGCTGCTATCAGTGAAGCAATGCTTAATCTATCATTGCAATTTACTGGACAGCTCCAGACTTCTGTTAGTGCTGCCACTGCCCCTCTCCTTCCTTGCTTTGCTCTCTATCTGTAATTTCTAATGGTAGGTGTCTGTGTCTCGACAGTGCTGCAGCTGAATAAAAATTCCTGAAATATTAGCTGGAGAAATTCCTTGGTGCAGGAGGCTCAGTCCCCTGCTAATAAAGTTTAGAGCAGCAAGCTGGCTCAACAATGAGAACAATTACTCTCAGTAACAGCTTCTGTTCTGAATAATCAGCAAATTCCACAAAGTAATTAATTACCAACACCAGGCCATACTGCTGTGAACTTTGAAACATTTTTCTCAGATATTGTCAGAGATTGTTCTCTTGTACGCCCTACCACCCTTCTAATTTTCCCTCATCATTATTCACTGTAGCCTTAATGTTTGGCAGTTACTGATATTCTAATTCTTTATTTCACTCGAATTCTGTTTGAACTGCTTGATTAGTCTTTATTTTCTTCATCTCCTGTTCTTTGAAAATTCTAGGTAATAATAATAAGAAGCATTAAATTAGATTGCAGTGCACATTAATCACATATTGGGATTACTTTGTATAATATCTTCTCTCTTTTCCTAATGTCTCCGCTGAATTACTTAGGCCTCTCACTCACTTTATGAGTGGAGATCTCCATGGATACTGTCAATATCACTCCTCAGTTTACCTAGGACGTCTGTTTGAAGGGACCACCCAGATTCTTTTAACTCTTTTGCTCCAGCCAACAAACAACTTGCGTTTATATATGCCTCTAAAGAAGGAGCTTGGCAGTTGATAGTCAGACCTCAGCAGGAGTGAGACTGATGTTAGTGAGACGGCCATCAGATGGTCATCATGCAGGTCAGTGTCCATGGTCAGACAGGGGCAAGGAGCAGGGGCATATGTAGACTGGGCACAGATGACAATAGTATCTCTCAGTATGACAACACATCTACATACCTAACATGCCCCTATGATAACTATACATGTACTAGAAACTGGGCAGAACTGTACCTAAGGAATTGATGGAGCAAGTAGCTGGCCTCAGCACTCTGATCACACATTTTGAGGTCCAACGCAATTCCAAGAATCTCTCACAGCTACAAATCAGTCCACCACTTCACACACCCTTGTCCCAGGGGATAATAATATAGGGTTAGATGAAGTACAGAGGGAGGAGGCTGGTGTCGAGCATAAACACTGGCATAGACTATTTCAGCCTGTTTCTATGCTATAAGTTCTGTACAATAACCCAGAAGAAGCACTAGGTTAGCTTGCACTGTGCATTAGTCACAAACTGGGGTAGACTTTCAAATATGGTGCAAATCAGGTGGATGGTGGGCAGAGTGATTGGGACTAGAGAGAAGCCTGAACTATTTTCACAGTCGGGCCCCAATTTAAAATTGATGGTGAGCTGCCTGTGCATTATGGGGTGTTGTCAGGCATCTTGCTGAAGGAGGAGAGAGTAAATGAAAATGTCATTACTGCCCTACTAACATCATAAGATCCCAATTGATCTAAATGGGAGTGGGCGCTAAGTTCTACACTCTAATTTTAAGCACGGGTGGCACAGTGGTGAGTGATGGGTGGCACAGTGGTGCAGTGGTTAGCACCAGAGCCTCACAGCTCCAGCAACCCGGGTTCAATTCTGGGTACTGCCTGTGCGGAGTTTGCAAGTTCTCCCTGTGACCGTGTGGGTTTTCACCGGGTGCTCCGGTTTCCTCCCACAGCCAAAACTTGCAGGTTGATAGGTAAATTGGCCATTATAAATTGCCCCTAGTATAGGTAGGTGGTAGGAGAATTGAGGGAAGGTGGGGATGGGGTAAGAATATGGGATGAATGTAGGATTAGTATAAATGGGTGGTTGATGGTCAGCACAGACTCAGTGGGCCGAAGAGCCTGTTTCAGTGCAATTTTCAATAAAAATAAATACCCAGTTCCTATCTGAAAATAGGGATGAAAGCCATGATACCTGTCACCAAGGGGAAGCATTGGAGTCCTCCAATTGACTGGCAGCTCTTGGAGGGATGCACTTGTTCCTTAGAAGGACAGGAACCCCAACGGCAACTCATTAGCTATTAGATTGGCAGAAAATCTGGCCAAGGTGGGACTGCCCCCGGCTTTCCTGCCCATTGACGGGGCCATCACCACCCGATAAAATCAAGCCCTTTGTGTCCTCTTCACAACTTACTTTCCCAACAATCTTTGTAATATCAGCAAATTTGGCTACAAAGCGCTCAATCCCTTCACCCAGTCATTAATATATGTTGTAAATAGTTGAAGCCCCAGCACTGAACCCTGCAGCACCACATTAGTTATTTTTGCCAACTTGAAAATGAACCATTTATCCTGACTTTCTGTTTCCTGTTAGTTAGCCAATCCTCTATCCATGTTAATTTATTACCCCTTACACCATGAGCTCTTATCTTGTGTATTAGAATTAGAATTAGAATTAGAACATTACAGCGCAGTACAGGCCCTTCGGCCCTCGATTTGCGCCGATCATCTGACCTACACTATTCCATTTTCATCCATATGTCTATCCAATGACCACTTAAATGCCCTTAAAGTTGGCGAGTCTACTACTGTTGCAGGCAGGGCGTTCCACGCCCCTATTACTCTCTGCGTCAAGAAACTACCTCTGACATCTGTCCTATATCTTTCACCCCTCAACTTAAAGCTATGTCCCCTCGTGTTTGCCATCATCATCCGAGGAAAAAGACTCTCACTATCCACCCTATCTAACCCTCTGATTATCTTGTATGTCTCTATTAAGTCACCTCTCCTCCTCCTTCTCTCTAACGAAAACAACCCCAAGTCCCTCAGCCTTTCCTCGTAAGACCTTCCTTCCATACCAGGCAACATCCTAGTAAATCTCCTCTGCACCCTTTCCAAAGCTTCCACATCCTTCCTATAATGCGGTGATCAGAACTGCACGCAATACTCAAGGTGCGGCCTCACCAGAGTTTTGTACAGCTGCATCATGACCTCGTGGCTCCGAAACTCGATACCCCTACTAATAAAAGCTAACACACCATATGCCTTCTTAACAGCCCTATTAACCTGGGTAGCAACTTTCAGGGATTTATGTACCTGGACACCAAGATCTCTCTGCTCATCTACACTACCAAGAATCTTCCCATTAGCCCAGTACTCTGCATTGCTGTTACTCCTTCCAAAGTGAATCACCTCACACTTCTCCGCATTAAACTCCATTTGCCATCTCACAGCCCAGCTCTGCAGCCTATCTATGTCCCTCTGTACCCTACAGCACCCTTCGACACTATCCACAACTCCACCGACCTTCGTGTCATCCGCAAATTTACTAACCCACCCTTCTACACCCTCATCCAGGTCATTTATAAAAATGACAAACAGCAGTGGCCCCAAAACAGAACGTTGCGGTACACCACTAGTAACTAAACTCCAGGATGAACATTTGCCATCAACCACCACCCTCTGTCTTCTTTCAGCTAGCCAATTTCTGATCCAAAGCTCTAAATCACCTTCAACCCCATACTTCCGTATTTTCTGCAATAGCCTACCGTGGGGAACCTTATCAAACGCCTTACTGAAATCCATATACACCACATCCACGGCTTTACCCTCATCCACCTGTTTGTAGTAACCTTATATGCGGCACCTTATCAAATGCCTTTTGGAAATCCAAATACACTACATCTACTGGTTCCCCTTTATCCACCCTGCTTGTTACATCCTCAAAAACCCGAATAATGGCTCGGTAGCACCACAACTGACCGAGCTGGCCGAGTCCTAAACGACATAGCTTCTAGACTGGGTATGCGGCAAGTGGTGAGGGAACCAACAAGAGGGAAAAATATACTTGACCTCGTCCACACCAATCTGCCTGCTGCAGATGCATTTGTCCATGACAGTATTGGTAGGAGTGATCACCGCACAGTCCTTGTGGAGACTAAGTACTGCCTTCACATTGAGGATACCCTCCTTCGTGGTGTGTGGCACTACCACCATGCTAAATGGGATAGATTTCGAACAGATCTAGCAATGCAAAACTGGGCATCCATGAGTCACTGTGGGCCATCAGCAGCAGCAGAACTGCACTCAACCACAATCTGTAACCTCATGGCCCGGCATATCCCCCACTCTCCCATTACCATCAAGCCAGGAGATCAACCCTGGTTCAATGAAGAGTGCAGGAGGGCATGCCAGGAGCAACACCAGGCATACCTCAAAATGAGGTGTCAACCTGGTGAAGCTACAACACAGGACTATCTGTGTGCCAAACTGCGTAGGCAGCATGCAATAGACAGAGCTAAGCGATCCCATAACCAACGGATCAGATCTAAGCTCTGCAGTCCTGCCACATCCAGTCATGAATGGTGGTGGACAATTAGACAACTAACTGAGGAGGTGGCTCCACAAATATCCCCATCCTCAATGATGGGGGAGCCCAGCACATCGGTGCAAAAGATAAGGCAGAAGCATTTGCAACAATCTTCAGCCAGAAGTGCCGAGTTGATGATCCATCTCGGCCTCCTCCTGAAGTCCCCAGCATCACAGATGCGAGACATCAGCCAATTCAATTCACTCCACGTGATATCAAGAAACAACTGAAGGTATGGATACTGCAAAGGCTATCGGTCCTGACAATATTCTGGCAATAGTACTGAAGACCTATGCTCCAGAACTTGCCGCGCCCCTGGCCAAGCTGTTCCAGTACAGCTACAACACTGGCATCTACCCAGCAATGTGGAAAATTGCCCAGGTATGTCCTGTACACAAAAAGCAGGACAAGTCCAACCCGGCCAATTACCGCCCCATCAGCTGACTCTCAATCATCAGTAAAGTGATGGAAGGTGTCATCAACAGTGCCATCAAGCAGCACTTGCTTAGCAATAACCTGCTCAGTGACACTCAGTTTGGGTTCCGCCAGGGCCACTCAGCTCCTGACCTCATTACAGCCTTGTTTCAAACATAGACAAAAGAGCTGAGCTCAAGAGGTAAGGTGAGAGTGACTGCCCTTGACATCAAGGCAGGATTTGACTGAGTAAGGCATCAAGGAGCCCTAGCAAACCTGAAGTCGATGAGAATCAGGGGTAAAACTCTTCGCTGGTTGGAGTCATAACTAGCGCAAAGGATGATGGTTGTGGTTGATGGAGGTCAATCATCTGAGCTCCAGGACATCACTGCAGGAGTTCCTCAGGGTAGTGTCCTAGGCCCAACCATCTTCAGCTGCTTCATAAATGACCTTCCTTCAAGCATAAGGTCAGAAGTGGGGATGTTCGCTGATGATTGCACAGTGTTCAGCACCATTCATGACTCCTCAGATACTGAAGCAGTCCGTGTAGAAATGCAGCAGGACTTGGACAATATCCAGGCGTGGGCTGATAAGTGGCAAGTAACATTCGCGCCACACAAGTGCCAGGCAATGACCATCTCCAACAAGAGAGAATCTAACCATCTCCCCTGGACATTCAATGACATTATCATCGCTGAATCCCCCACTATCAACATCCTAGGGGCTACCATTAACCAGAAATTGAACTGGGGTAGCCATATAAATACCGTGGCTACAAGAGCAGGTCAGAGGCTAGGAATCCTGCAGCGAGTAGCTCACCTCTTGACTCCCCAAAGCCCGTCCACCATCTACAAGGCACAAGTCAGGGGTGTGATGGGAATACTCTCCACTTGCCTGGATGAATGCAGCTCCAACAACACTCAAGAAGCTCGATAACATCCAGGACAAAGCAGTCCGCTTGATTGGCACCCATCCACAAACATTCTCTCCCTCCACTATCGACGCACAGTGGCAGCAGTGTGTACCATCTACAAGATGCACTGCAGCAATGCACCAAGGATCCTTAGACAGCACCTTCCAAACCTGCGACCTCTACCAACTAGAAGGATAAGGGCAGCAAATGCATGTGAAGACCACCACCTGCAAGTTCCCCTCCAAGTCACACACCATCCTGACTTGGAACGATATCGCTGTTCCTTCACTGTCACTGGGTCAAAATCCTGGAACTCCCTTCCTAACAGCACTGTGGGTGTACCTACCTCACATGGACTGCAGAGATTCAAGAAGGCAGCTCACCACCACCTTCTCAAGGGCAATTAGGGATGGGCAATAAATGCTGGCCTGGCCAGCGATGCCCACATCCCATGAATGAATTTAAAAAAAATTGTCAAACACAATTTCCCTTTCATGAAACCATTTTGACTCTGCTTATTTGTATTATGATTTCCTAAATGCTCTGCTACTACTTCCTTAATAATGGATTCCAGCTTTTTCCCAATGACAGATGTTAGGCTAACTGGTCTCTAGTTTCCTGTCTTCTGTCTCCCTTCTTTCTTGATTAAGTGTATTACATTTTGGTTTTCCAATACGCTGGGACCTTTCCAGAATCTAGGGAATTTTGGAAAATTACAACTATTACACTCCCTATCTCTGCAGCCAGTACTTTTAAGACCCTAGGATGCAGGCCACCAGGCCCAGGGGACTTGTCAGCCTTTCGTCCCATTAGTTTGTCTGGTACTTTTTCTTTAGTGATAGCGATTGTTTTCAGTTCCTCCTCTCTTTTGCCCGCTGATTTTCTGCTCCACTTGGGATGCTTTTAGTGTTTTCTATCACATAGACAGATACAAAATATTTGTTCAAATTCTCTGCCATTGTTTCCACTTGTTTCCCATTATTAATTCCCCAGTCTCAACCTTGAGTCCACGGTGACAGACAATCTGTCCCTTGATGCAGAGCTCGATACACACATAGGGAAAGCAGCTACCACCTTTGGCCAACTTGCAAAACGTGCATGGAATAACACCAAGCTGACCTTAGGACCAAGCTGATGGTTTATAAGGCCTGTGTTCTCAGCACCTGACTGTATGGCTGTGAAACATGGGTCACTTACTACTACCAGGAAAAGAAGTGCAATAATTTCCATCTTTGCTGTTTGCAGTGCATTATGGGTATATCTTGGCAGGGCAAAATCACAAATGTGGCAGTCATCTCAAAGGCAGAGCTCCCAAGTGTGTTGGCACTAATCAAAAAGAGGTGGCTTTGGTGGATCAGACATGTCCGCAGGATGGAAGACGGTTGCATACCCAAGGACCTTCTGTTTGGTGAAGTAGCCAGGGCCAGACGACCAGTGGGGCACCCAAAGCTCCACTTCAAGGATGCTTCCAAGCATGACATGAAGGCCCTGAATGTCGACTATCGCACTTGGGAGTCACTAACTGGCAAAAGAGAGAAATCGTGCCACATCTTGTGGACTGGAGTGCACTACCATGATGACCAGTTGCTACAGCAGCTTGGCAACAGGCACCAATGTCAAAAACAATAACTCACAGCGTTACTTGGCAGCTTCACCTGCAGCACTTGTGGCAAGACCTGCCTCTCAAGGATTGGCCTTCACAGCCATCAGCAAAGGTGCAACAAGAGAAGACACCCCACTTAAATGGATTGTTCGCTGCGTGTCCATCATCTTTCATAGATGGAAAGATGCCAATCAACCAGCCAATTATTAATTCCTAAGTCTCAACCTCTAAGGGACCACCTTTTACTTTGCCTATTCTGTTCCTTTTTATGTAGTTGTAGAAGCTTTTGCTGTCTGTTATTATATTTGCTAGTTTATGCTCATAATCTATTTTCTCCCTCTATATTTTTGGAGCAAACCCAAGCAGAAAATCAAAGCTCTGAACTCAGATTTCTACCATACTTCTGATTGGGTTTACAGGTCTGTAATAAACTCCGTCAGCACATTCAAACTGAATGTTCTTATACAGGTGAATTCTTGCAAAGTTTTTTCAAGTAGCTATTTACTTTGGTGAACTTTGCTAACTTTCCAACAACTTCCCCAGTAGTGTTTTGTATTCATATCTATAAATAGTTTTACTGATGAGCTGAAATAAGGTTCAAAAAGCTCCTAGGTCATTGGCACTTTGTGTAATGTAAAGGGGGCTTTTGTTTAGAGAAGGGCACTAATGATTCAACCTTTGTGTGGCTTGCTGCTGCGCTGGTATGCTGATACATTGGATGACCTGTTGTTGGTGACTGTCTACATTTGTGCCCAGTAATCCTGACAGCACAGGCATGCCAAGCTCTCAGCAGGTGTGAGTCACAAAATAGCTCAAATAGGTGTTGAAACACTTCACATTGAATGAATCAGATTTTAAACATGTGCATTCCACAATTTGCAAACAATTTGAAATGATCTCAGAGAGGCGAGCTCTGCTGCTAAGCTGCCAGAGACAGCATTTAAAACATGGATTCAGCTGACTGTGACTGTATGTTCCCACCCCACTGCTGCTTGGCCCTGTTTCACAGGCAGCCCACGTTGCACTGACTGCCATGATAGTCTCACTAGATGTTAGTTGCTGCAGCTGATCTTCACTCACTGTTTTAGCACAATCCAAAATAAAAAGGCTGAATTGACACTGAGACCACACTTGGGATACTGTGAACAGTTCTGGTCTCCATACCACAAAAACAATATTAAGGCACTGGAAAAGGTGCAAAAAAGATTGGATTTATTGGAATGATATCAGAACTGAGAGGTTATATCTATCAGGAAAGATTGAACAAATTGGCTGTCTTTTCTCTAGCATGTGCCTGCCCACTGTTTTTTTTCATGTTTGTGCTTTTGGCTAGGGATTTCATTATTCTGTCATTTAACACCTTCTCGGCAATAACGTTTTGTCTTTCACTACACCATTAACACACTTTTTGCCTTTGCCCATGACCTCCTTGTCAGTTATTCTCTGTGACTCCCTGTCCTATCAGCACCTTCCCTTTTGTTTTCGTTTGTCCCACCTCCGCTTTATTTGCTTAAAACCTATTACATTTCTAACCTTTGCCGGTTCTGATGAAAGGTCACTGACCTGAAACGTTAACTCTGCTTCTCTCTCCACAGATGCTGCCAGACCTGCTATGTATTTCCAGCACTTTTTGTTTTTATTTCAGATTTCCAGCATCTGCAGTATTTTGCATTTATATTATGCATCATGAAGGTGCCTGAAAGTTTCCCTTTATGATGCCAATGAAATATTGCGGGATCTGCTTTTAGTTGAACACAGCCTATTTTCAGCAAAAGAGATCTCACCAAGAAATACCTAACCCCGCAAGCATCGTTCAGGCCATAGACACACTTGTTTAGTTTCCATAGTTTTCCTTCTGCATCTGTTGCCTCTTTGGGCAGTTTCAGAAAAGTATCACCCTGCAGAAATGCAACTTTTATGTTGATTGGTCTACAATCCCATGAATAAGAGTCCAAAAGAGCTAAAAAAAATTTAAAGATTACTTTTCCAGCTGTGGGAGAGTCCACTCTAACATCTGTATCACCCAGTCACTTTTCAAAACCCCTAGCACCTAGCTCGCTTTAGCCTTATAAGTCTCATCTGCAGGACGTTTTCAGTATAAATCCATCTACGTGACAAGGCTGGCTGTACCTTATCTGGTACCTCAGAATAAACATCAAACTCCCACCAAATCTCTAATTCTTTTTGTTTTACCTCTTTTATTCATTTATCCTTATGTTTATTGGCAGCCACCAAAACCTCACGGTCATGAGGACTTCTGCTTCTATTGCGAAACTGTTCTGTAGCCCTCATTTCATTCAAGCTACGGCCTTTACTTGCACTATGATGTCTTTTGGGACTACTACTATAAGATCTCCCTCTCACTCTATCAGAGGCTCTTTCTCCAGTACATGATCATTTTCTGACGCAAGAATCACTTCCAGACCCACTACTAGAACTTGCATTGTACTTTCTTACTCTCCACACTTTCATCCCATTCTGCTAGTCCATGGATCTTGCTTCTTGGCTATCATCCTGAACATTCAACCTTTAAACATTGAACCATGAACATTTAAACTTGCCAATAGATTTTCCTGTGTATCCCACAATTATTGCATCCTGCCATTTATTAGACCGCTCTGGAATATATGTCACCGAATTCCCACTCTGGGGAATTAACCATTGGATGCTATAGCTCTGTCCTGTGTATCATGATCACTCACATTGCCACTATCCAACCCTCGATCTACCATATTCGGTTCCTCAGGACATTTATCAAAAAACACATGAGCACTTGAGGTACATGGTGCCTCAGTTCCTTCTAGCACCTGCTCAGATTCTGAAATTTTGTAGTCAATCCTTATTAACAGTGAGGAATGAAACTTAACAGTTTGAATTCCATGTTTGATAACCACTGTCTTACCATCACAACCTATTACCTTACCAGAGCCTTTCCATTCCCTATGACCCTCCCTTTTATAATACACCAAATCTCCTAAATTAAATTCTGTCTCAGATGGTCTTATACGATACCTCAGAGCTCTCCGAATATTCTCTGAGACCTCAGCCTTGATGAAAACCTGTCTCACTGCAAGTAAGGCATTCAAATGTGCAGAAAAAATTGAAGTAATTGTTGTACCTTCTACAGCAGGAGGACTATTACACATTACTGAAGGCAATTTGGAATTTTGCTCATAGTCCAATTGATAGGACTATACCCTCCAACCATCTGAAGTGGATTCTTTGCATGAACTGTCCATGCCAGGGCAGTTGCAGTTTGTTTGATCAGCTAAGATTTTATGTAGCATTTTGTCAATCACCACATGATTCCTTTCACAGACTCTGTTGCTGAAAGGACTTTCAGCTGCTGTATTCATGTCCATAATGTTCATGTTTTCACACATATCTCTAAACTCATCATTGGCAAATTCCCCCCCCCCCAAGTTATCAGTCAGATACCTAGCTGATGCCCCAAGTCCAGTCCCTATCCATTTCTCCTTGAATTTGTCTCATCACCTTTTCATCCATGCAATGTATTATTGTAAAAATATTAAATAGTCTGTGTAACTTTATAACAGTTTGCTTTTTTTCTCTCTGATTCTTATCACCTGATGCCATTAATACTTCTCTAACACTTGGATTAGAAACATCAGGTTTTAGTTTAGTTTAGAGATACAGGACTGAAACAGGCCCTTCGGCCCACCGAGTCTGTGCCACCCATTTATACTAATCCTACACTAATCCCATATTCCTACCACATCCCCACCTGTCCCTATATTTCCCTACCACCTATCTATACTAGGGGCAATTTATAATGGCCAATTTACCTACCAACCTGCAAGTCTTTTGGCTTGTGGGAGGAAACCGGAGCACCCGGAGGAAACCCACGCAGACACAGGGAGAACTTGCAAACTCCACACAGGCAGTACCCGGAATTGAACCCGGGTCGCTGGAGCTGTGAGGCGGCAGTGCTAACCACTGCACCACTGTGCCGCCCCGTTTTGTTAAGGGAAGACAATAATGCCCTGATTAGGTAAACTGCAGATCCACTGACTTTCCAAAAACAATTACCTTACCATGCTCTATGTCAAGTTTCATCTGTGGCTTTTTTACAGAAGGTTTACTCATCAATACTGAACAAGTGGCTTACTCCAGCTATTTTACATGGAAATACAACTCTCTTTAGTGACCTCAATGTGTTGTCATTACCAAACCTAAACAAGTAGTACTTTTATACTCCTTAATCTTTCACTGCTCCTCACTAATGAGTGAATCTAGATAACATTTTAACCAATCTGTTCCACATACTTTTGAGGTGCAAGCACTAGCTAGCACAGCACAGTTGAACAAGTCTGTTACTAACACATTCACCACGGGACTAAAAGTCCCTGTGATGAGCACAATTCTTGCAAATTTATCATAATTTTCATCTGCCTCAAAATTCTCTGTTCCATGTGCCATTTTGAGGATGCTGCCTCTCTCCACTTTGGGTAGTTCATCGCATAATGATACTTTGAGCCACACCTGAAGCACCTATTAACTGTTCCTTGGGTATTTCTGGGATTCATTCGCCTATTATTGCTGTTCCAATTCTGTCTTCTGCTGTAATAGCCAGATCTGCTAAATGTACTTCCATCCCCATTCCACCTGTCCGTAACTCTTCCATTGTATCAACACCTGCATCCAGTATCTGAACCATTTCAAAATTTGGCAATCATAGAGTCCTCTATGCTTTGTGTCACCACAGAATGGCTCACTTGTTCGATCAAGGCTGCATGAAATGATTGTTTCTGCATGATTTGTTCAAGGCAGCAGACATCTGATCCAAAGGGAGTCTCTCTCCAAGAACTGAACACAAGTTAGAAACAGGAGCCTGCCCATATGCGACACCTTAGCGCAATCCAGCAATTTAAATGGTAGCACTGAACCTGGGATCTCTAAATTGAAGTTCCTCAATCTTTTATACAGTCTGTTAAAGTCCATGATATATCCCTCCTTTGAATAACCACTTGTCTTCCAAAATCTATCAAAGTCTCACCATGCCTCATAGGCATTTAACAGATCATCTTTCATGTAAATTTCATCCAAGAACTCAGATAGAAGATCCAAATCTTCATCAGCATCCAACTGACAGGCATCCAGCTCACAAAATACTTTATTTCTGATTTTACATCTGGTAGGAGACAGCAACACCAAGGCCATACCTTGTTTCCTCTTTGGTAGGGATGTAACGTGTGTCCACATATCCACTTCATTCTTCCACTGGTCATATGGTTCAGAATCTGAGAATATCAGAGGGTAATCATACCCCAACAATTTACCCTTGCTTTCTGTCATTTCTCACAATAGCTATTAGGATTGTAGCCTTTTGTCTGATTTTTTTTAAGTTTCCAAACTTCACCTTTAGGCAACCATCCTCTGCTACCATGTTATATTCCAGAAAGCCTGTTGTTGAAGGATGATCCTGGAGCTAATCTTTACTCAGGTTTATATTTATTTACAGAGTGAAACATTACAAGCAGTATACCTCCTAACTCAACCTCCACATACTTTCAGTAAGTTTCTTTTTGTATATGCTCAAGTAAGACCCCAATTAATGCCATCAATCACCTGCATACAAACTCAGTTGTTATATAATTAACAGATACACTCTGGAGTTCAGAAGAATGAGAGATATTCTCATTGAAACATATCAGATTCTGAAGGGGCTTGACAGGGCGGACAGTGAGAGATTTGCTATATTTTGTTCTGGCGACAGGGGTATCGGCGGCGGGCCAGAAGATGGGGAAGACCCCATCTCGGCCCTTCATCAGGTCCCCGTTGCAATTCCACAGCAGGCAGGAAATTAATTGCCTGCCATCAGGGACAAGCTCCCACTTCCAGAGCTGCCAGCCAATCGGAAGGCAGACAGCTCAGCAGTACCAGCAGTGCCACTGGGAGCAGTGGCCTCTGCCAGTACTGCATGAGGCCCTGCAATAAAGAAAAGTGAAGACCCCAGGAAGGTAAGTGGAGTTGGGATCGCTGGGGGTATTCACGCAGGCCCTGGCAACAGGGTTGGGGATGGGTTGGGGTGGCATTGGTGAGGGTGGAGGTGGTGATTGCTGCTGGGGGGGGGAGGGGTCATCCAGGGGCCCTGGGTTGCCCCCAAAGGAGGGACTCCCGACTTAGCTAGGAGGCTGCCTGGTTTTACCTGCTAGCATCCTCCCGCAGTGCTGGACCCCTCCGCCTTCCATTAAATTGAGGTGGAGGCGGGAAGCGGTCCTTAAGTGGCCATTAATTGGTCTCTTAAGGGCCTCAATTGGCCTGACGCAGGAAGGCTTCCCTTGGCCTTCCCTGCCCTGGACTAAACTGGAAGCCATTGGGAAGTCAACTTGCACTCTGCCACCCACCCCCGCAGCCCCTCCCCACCCCCCTCCACCAGCATTCCGACTAATTTTATGGGCCCCTGCTTCCGTTCCCATCCCTAGGGGGCCCATAAAATTCAGCCTGTTGTTTCCCATGGCTGGGGAATCTAGAACACAGGGGCACAGTCCCAGGATAAAGGGGTTGATTATTTAGGACTGAGATGGGGAGAAATTTCTTCATTCAGAGAGTTGTGGATGCTCCATTGTTGAACAGATTCAAGGTTAGGATAGATGGATTTTTGATCTCTCAGGGAATTAAGGGATATGGGGAGTGGGCTGGAAAGTGGAGTTGAGGCAGAAAATCAGTCATGGTTATATTGAATGGCTTGAAGGGACATATGGTCTGCTCCTGCTGCTTATTTTTAATAATGTTCTTAAGTCCTGCTGACGTTTGATCTCCAGTTTCCGCTAATTTTTGCATTGCCTTGTAAGTGCCCTTATGAGGCTGGAGACAGGTCCAAGGATGGGGAATCCCTAAGCTGGGAGTTCCTGCTACTGAACTTAAGTCAGGGAATCAGCCAGTGTCGTGCCAGCTGTTGATAATACTCAGAGAGATGAAAGGTACATGTAGGCCCGTTGGTGGGGACCCCCAAAGAAAACGCTTCTTTAAAAAGGCGCCCATTTGTTTGGATACCACAAGTGCCCTTAGGGTTCCAAAATGGCATCTGTGGTGCATGCACACACGTCTGATGCCAAGCATGCTGGACAACCGGCTGAATTTTGTTCTCTTGTCTGAGCTAGGTTCAATGGCTTTGGGGGGTGGGTAGGGGGCGGAAAATCTCTGCGGAGCCATCCGCCATGAAACCCAGCACCGTAACGCAGTGTGCCAATTCTCTCAGAGGCGGGCAAGTACCATGGCGGTATGGACACCCCAATTTAAATGCCTGAAATGCTGTTTTAATAAATTTGAATCTAATTCACTGTGATCCAACGAATGTCCTGGAATTTGTGGATGATGGGCAGCAATCAATGCAGCCTTCAGTTTTGCGACCCTGAAAGGCAGCAAGGCAGAAGGCCTCAGTGCTGCTAAAGGGAAGATAACCTGACCAGAGTTGCATAGGGGAAGTGGGGGTTACAGCGGCCATTGCTGCTATTCTGAGTGTCCAAGGAGGTTCTGCATGCCGCAGGATCTCTGCAAGGGGGTTTTGTGCAAATGGGGGGAGCTCTGCAAGGGGCTTATATGTGAATTGGGGAAACTCTACAAGGGGCTTATGTGCGAATAGGGGAACTCTGCAAGGGGGTTGTGTGTGAAGGGGGGGGGGTTCTTTCCAAGGGTGCTGTGTGTGACTGGGGGGAGCTCTGCATGGGGCTTATGTGCGAATAGGGGAACTCTGCAAGGGGGTTGTGTGTGAAGGGGGGGGGGGGGTTCTTTCCAAGGGCGCTGTGTGTGACTGGGGGGAGCTCTGCATGGGGCTTATGTGTGAATGGGGGGAGCTCTGCAAGCATTTAGGTTGTGTGTGCCAGAGGGCCATTAGAGGGTATCCTAAATGATGTTGTTATGTGCGTGAAGCCTCACATTTCTGGAAAAGATGTTAGATCGACAATAACCTTTACTCTAGAGCCACATCAGGCAACCAGACAAGTGAAGATTGACAAACATATTTGGCAAGACAGGCTCATCTCTGCATCGGAAGGGAGCCAAAGTGCCCAGGGAAATTGGCATGGGTCTCATTCACCCTGTGTTTCTGGATCCCCTTGGCATGTTGATGCGCCTCCGGTGGAGGTGGACCCAAGATGCAGCTGCAGTTCAGCCTGAAGCTCCAAGGTGCGAACAGCAGCAGCTGGCAAGGCCAAGAAGAACCCAAGTACGCCAGAGAGTCTACAGGACCTGAATAACCTACCTGAAGATGTCACTGAAGGCTACGTCTTTCCAGGGAGGCTGTTACAGACCTATGCGGCCTTCTGCAAGATGATTTGTGACCAATGGGATTTGTGGTCATCCTATGCCTATGGCACTCAAGATAACCATGGCGCTCAACCTTTATGCATCGGAAACTTTCCAGGGATCCACTGGTGACATGTGTGGAGTCTCCTAAGCTCCACCCCACCTTGTTCAAGAGGGCTGGCAACTATGTGCACTACCAGACTGACCCTGACAATCAGACAGACAGGGCCATCGGATTTGGTGAGATAGCTGGATTCCCACAGGTGCAAGGTGCAATTGATTGTATGCATGACCACAAAGATAATAATCTATGGATTACTACCTGAGCCACAAGCAAATTGGCATCGGGTAAATAAGGTCAGAGAGTTGAATGCATGGATCAAAGATTGGTGTGGGAGAAATGGGTTTCAATTCATGGGAAGCTAGCATCAGTACTGGGGAAAGAGGGATTGCTTTGTTGGGATGGGATTCACTTGAACCGAGCTGGGACCAGTATCCAGGTGAATTGAATAACTAGGGATGTAGAGAGGGCTTTATACTAAATAGTGCAGGGGGATGTTTCAGGTGAGGGGAAATTTAGAAAGTTTAAGAGAAAGGGTAATAGTGCAGGGTTCATTCGTTCGTTCATTGGCGTTATCGTCTTCCTAGAAGGTTGACTGCCATAGATCTTCACCTCTGTCTGTCCTGTGCTGTCCATATACATTCTGCATAGGTCAACTGCATCCAGTACATTATATCCATCATCCATTTTCTCCTCTGCTTCCCTCTCTTACATTCTCATTGATCTTTCCTTCCAATATTTGTCTCTGTCTACCTTCTGCTCTAATGATGTGACCGAAGTATTGTATCGTTCTCTCTTTGATGCTATGCACTAACTTCCTCTTCTCTCCAGCCATTTCCAGCACTTCCTCATTAGTCTTTCTGTCTGTGTACGCTGTGAGGAACATCCTCTGATATGTCCAGATCTCGAATGCGTCCAGTTCTCAATAGTCTCTGTTTGGTATCCATGTCTCCGAGGCACATAACATAGATGACAAAATGTAACATCTCAGCATTCTTTTTCTAGGATTCAGGTTCAGTTTCTTTGATGTTAACATGCCCTTCATTCTGACAAAGCTAGTCTTGACTATCTCAGTTCTCCTTGAGATCTCACAATCACATCTCCCATTGTCTGTGATAATCTGTCCAAGGGTAGCAATATGAGTAATGATAACCAGAGTGTGACTGGAAGGGACAGAGTGTACAAACATAAGTGTGCACCAGCAAACAGGGTCAGATTATGGAAAAATGGTAAAAAGACAGAATTAAAGGCTCTTTCTCTGAATGCATGCAGCATTCATAACAAGATAGGTGAATTGATGGCACAAATAGAAATAAATGGGTATGATATAATAGGCATCACAGAGAAGTGGTTGTAAGGTGACCAGGGCTGGGAACTGAATATTCAAGGATATTTGACATTTTGGAAGGATAGGAAGAAAGGAAAAGGAGGTGGGGTAGCTCTGTTAAATAAGGATGAAATCTGTAGAGCAGAGAGAAATGATCTTGGCTCGGAAGATCAAGATGTAGACTCAGTTTGGGTGGAGCTAAGAAAGAGCAAGGGAAAGAAATCACTGATAGGAGTAGTTTATAGGCTCCCTAACAGTAGCTTACAGGTCTCGACAGGGTTGATGCAAGAAAGATGTTTCCCTTGGCTGAGGGATCTAGAAACAGGGGACACAGTCTCAGAATAAGAGGTAGGCCATTTAGGACTGAGATGAGGAGGAATTTCTTCACTCAAGGGGTGGCAAATCTTTGGAATTCTCTACTCCAGAAGGCTGTGGAGGCTCAGTCATTGAATATGTTCAAGAGATCAATAAATTCCCAGATATTAAAGATATCAAGGGATATGGGATAATGCAGGAAAATGGTGTTGAAGTAGAGGATCAGCCATGATCTAGTTGAATGAGTGAGCAGGCTCAAGGAGCTGAATCGCCTACTCTTGCTCCTATTTCCTGTGTTCCAATGATCCTCTAGGGAAGAGTGATCATAACATGATAGAATGTCGAATTCAGTTGGAAGGGCAGAAACTTGGGTCTGAAACCAGTGTCTTAAACTTAAATAAAGGCAATTATAAAGGTATGAAGACAGAGTTGGCTAAAGTGGACTGGGAAAATAGGTTAAAAGGTAAGACAGTAGATAAGCAGTGGCAGACATTTAAGAAGATATTTCATAACTCTCAACAAAGATATATTCTATTGAGAAAGACTCTATGAAAACAATGAACCATCTATGGCTAACTAAGTATGTTAAGGATGGTATCAAACTGAAAGAAAAATAAAAGCAGATAGTAAGAGCTTCTGCAAGTATATAAAAAGGAAGGGAATAGCTAAAGTAAATCTTGGTCTCTCGGAAGAAGAGACTGGGGAATTAATAATGGGAAACAAGGAAATGGCAGCGATTTTGAACAAGTATTTTGTATCTGGCTTCACAGTACAAGATACAAAAAGCATCTCAAGAATAGTAGAAAATCAAGAGGCAAAAGGGAGGGAGGAACTTTAACAATCACTACTAATAGAGAAAAAGTACTAGGAAAACTAATGGGACTAAAGGCTGACAAGTCCCCAGGACCTGATGGGCTGCATCGTACAGTCTTAGAAGAAGTGGCTGCAGAGAAAGTGGATGCATTGGTTGTAATCTTCCAAAATTCCCTAGATTCTGGAAAGATCCCGTCAGATTGGAAAACTGCAAATGTAACAACTGCATTTCAGAAAGGAGGGAAACAGAAATCAGGAAACTATAGTCCAGTTAGCCGAACATCATTGGGAAAATGCTGGAATCCATTATTAGGGAAGTAATAGCAGGGCATTTAGAAATTCAGAATACAATCAAGCAGAGTCAACATGGTTTTATGAAAGGGAAATTGTGTTGACAAATTTATTAGAATTCTTTGAGGATGTAACAAGCAGGGTGGATAAAGCAGAACCAGTAGATGTATTGTATTTGGATTTCCAGAAGGCATTCGATAAGGTGGCATATAAAATGCTACTACACAAGATAAGAGCTCATGGTGTTGTGGGTAATGTATTAACATGGTTAGAGGATTGACTAGCTAACTGGAGGCAGAGAGTTTCATGTTGGCAAACTGTTTAGTTTAGTTTAGAGATACAGCACTGAAACAGGCCCTTCGGCCCACCGTGTCTGTGCCGACCATCAACCACCCATTTATACTAATCCTACACTAATCCCATATTCCTACCACATCTCCACCTGTCCCTATATTTCCCTACCACCTACCTATACTAGGGGCAATTTATAATGGCCAATTAACCTATCAACCAGCAAGTCTTTGGTATGTGGGAGGAAACCGGAGCACCCGGAGGAAACCCACGCAGACACAGGGAGAACTTGCAAACTCCACACAGGCAGTACCCAGAATTGAACCCGGGTTGCTGGAGCTGTGAGGCTGCGGTGCTAACCACTGCGCCACTGTGCCGCCCCTGTGTAACTAGTGGAGAGCCACAGGGATCAGTGCTGGGGCCTCACCTACTTACAATCTATATTAATGATTTGAATGAAGGGATTGTGTGTATTGTAGACAAATTTGATGATACAACGATAGGTAGGAGAGCAAATTGTGAGGAGGACACAAAGGGGGGAATTATATGCTCTCCGCTGCATCGCATTTGGAGATGGGGGAGAGCATATAATAGGATGGGGTGGTGCCAGGGGGCACTGCCACCTTCCTGCCTCCACCAGGACAGGAAGATCTGTGAACGGCCTTTCGGCCCTGTCACCAATTGAGGTCCTTAAGTGGGCAATTGATGCCCAGTTAAGGGCCTCATCCCGCCCCTGCCAGAATTAGCTCAGTGGTGAGTGGGCCTGTCGCCGCAAGGGGTACATGCCAAGCAAACCCGTGTGGGTTGTTTGTTGGCTCCGGGGGACAGGGGCCCCTTGTTAGAAGAAACATAGCACCTGATCGAGGGACCCAGCATCGGGAAGGGTGGGACCGCTGAGAGCCACCTCCATGCCCTTACTGCTGACCACCCTACACCCTCCAGCCCCGCGAAACCCCCACCCAGTGAAATCTTTCCCTCCCTGACTTACCTGCGGCCTGGGTCCCTCGGCAATCCACGGTTACCGGTGCGTCCATTACTGGCAGCAACCACCACCTCCACGGTGTCACTGCTCAGTTAAAAAGCTGCCGGCCTCTGATTAGCCAGCAGCTGTTAGCAGGCAGGACTTCCATTGCCGGGGAAGGCCCGCTGCTGTCCACTTAAGTGCCTAATTGGCACTTGATCTGGTGGGCTTTCCCCAGAGGTAGGAGCGTGAGGCTCTTGCCGACGCTTTTGCCAAAGGTCGAGACCCCCGTTGCCCGGGTAAAATCCTGACCAAAGAGTCTGCAAAGTGATATAGATAGGTTAAGTGAGTGGGCAAAATTTTGGCAGATGGAATATAATGTGGGAAAATGTGAGTTTGCCCGCTCTAGGAAAGCAAAATATTATTTGAATGGAAAGAGACTACAGAATGCTTTAGTACAGACATATTTGGGCATCCTTGTACATGAATCATAATAAGTTAGCATGCAGGTATAGCAAGTAATGTTGAAAGCAAATGGAATGTTGGCCTTGATTACAAGCGGAATGGAGTATAAAAGTAGGGACATCTTGCTGCAACTGTACAGGGCATTGGTGAGACTGCACCTAGAGTACTGCATACAGTTGTGGTCTCCTTATTTAAGGAGGGATATACTTGCATTGGAGGCAGTTCAGGGAAGGTTCACTAGGTTTATTCCTGGGATGAAGGGATTGTCTTATGAGGAAAGGTTGAGCAAGTTTGATCTATACTCATTGAAGTTTAGAAGAATTAGAGGTGATCTTATTGAAACATGTAAGATTCTGAGGGGGCTTGACAGGGTAGATGCTGAGAGGATAATTCCCCTTGTTGTTGGGGGGGTGGGGAACTAGAACTCGGGGCACAGTTTCAGAATAAGGGGTCTCCCATTTAAGACAGAGCTGAGGAGGAATTTCTTCTCTTAGACGGTTGTTAATCTTTGGAATTCTCTACCCCAGAGAGCAGTGGAGGCTGGGTCACTGAATATATTCAAGGATGAGTTAGGCAGATTTTTGATCTACAAGGGAGTAAAGGGTCTTAGGGGGCAGGCAAGAAAGTGGAATTGAGACCATGATCAGATCAGCCATGATTTTATTGAATGGTAGAGCAGGCCTTAGGGGCTGAATGGCCTCCTCCTGCTCCTATTTCTTATGTTCTTCTGTTCTTATAAAAGTGAAGCCAGCTGTTATGACATTTTCAAGCCAATCTGCAACCTCTCATATCCAGGAGCTGCAGACACTTGTGAATTGGAGCCCAAGGTCGCTTTAGCTCTAGTACATACTGTACATACATCTGGGGATCGCAGGAAAATTGGCCAGAGAATTTGCACTTTAACACTCCATTTTCCAGCATTTTGAACTGGAATTTACTATATTTGCCATACACGATAATTGAATTGACTAAGCTGAGCAGAATGCAGCTATAATGGTGTTGCTTTTACATTGCAGTAATTGTTAGCAGAGCATCTATTTAATTCCTCAGGGGAGACCTCGACTTTGTTCGATAGAATAATGAGTTGGAAACCTATTTAACATCTCTCCTGATTATTATTTCTATTGACTTCAACAGAAATAACAATCAGAATATATATAAAATGATGGAAATAAAATTCAGGAGAGATGTAAAGCAGGCTGCTGACTATCACCTGTTTTATACTATCACACAAAGTCAAGAATGACAGCTTGACTCTCGTTTCAAGTTGCCTCCTGTCACAACACTGGGTTTTCTCTGGTTTCAGAATGAATCACAGGCAACTGCCCCCTCATCTATTTGTGAAACAAATTAGATATATCTCATCATTTTCTTTAAATAACTATTCACGAGTCTATGTATCATGCAAATCTGTTCAGGCGGGAAATAATATGTATGGTGAGCTAGGCAATCTTTGTTCACTTGTTACCAGATAAAACCAAGAGCAAGGTTTTCAAAAATATAGACTGGGAAATACCTTGTCATTCCTCCTGCTCCACCAGCGTTACATTGCCGGAAAAGCAGAGCCATAATCCTGGCAAAGTATCATTGAGTGGGAGCAGCTTTGAGGAATTTCTTGCCCATAATATATTAAAACAAATTTTTAAAGCATGAAAATACCTCTATTTAGAAATGCTCTTTTTCAAGTCTTTCCTCAGAACTATGTGTGAAAAAATCAGTCAGGGAAGGTGGCGCTATGAATGCCTACTTTCATTTTCTGGGGGCCTGCGTGACATTCTCCAGGAATATGGGCACAAGCAGGGCTGTCTCCTGTGTACACTGGTAGACATTGATTTGGTGTCATCCTGACATCATATGACCCAACCCGCTGTTGTGACGTCAGGATCCTAAATTTTGGCAACGAATATGCTGGTGATGAAAAAAGAAGCGTGAAGCTGCAAGATGAACCCTGCAGTAATGTTTTTTAAAGGGCCACATACCCAATTTGCAGTTATGTTGAATTTTTGGTAGCTTTTCTATTGCAAAATGTCTGAAAGTATTCAGGAGTTTTTTTTTTGGATGTGTTGTGATTTTCTGGACTTGCTAGAGAGTGTTACCACATCTTCACAGGAATTACACAGAAGTAGGTGACATGTCCATACAAAGACTGCAAGAGGGATGGGAGCAGCAGTAGTACTACCTCTGGGTCTGTAGCATGATAGGGAGATGGAGCAGAGGCTGTGGAGACGGCAAGGTCTGTGCCAACCCCCTCTGCCAAGTTGGAGCTTGACTCTTCCATGCTCCTTGACAGTGATGGGAGCTTGTCTAGCAGGCCAGCCAATTCCCCCAGCATCTTAGTGTGCATGCCCATTCAACACTGTCTTGTTTGCTGTCCCATTGAACTCCTCATCTGGGTCCTCTGCAGTAATACTCACTTGCGACCTTGCCTTCCAGTGAGCTGGCACACACACCATCCTTTCTCCCTGGCCTGCTTGCCTGGTGACTCACCACATGCTGATCCCAACTCTATACTAGCCTCCAAGGTAAGTGCAGTACAAATATCTGAGCTGGTGGCTGCGAATGTCAGATCAAGTGACAGGGCCCCTTCAGCAGTGATGTGCTGTTGCTCCCTTTCCTCTTCCATATGGACTCATATGGCTGGGCAGGTGACAATTCTCAGGGTCTGAAAGTAGGAATTCAGAAGGGAAGGTTGGTGTGAGGGAAGGGGAGTGGGGTGAAAAGCAAGAGCACCATGGTCACACCATCAGCAGCTTGTTCATTATTCCAGATAGCAGGATAAGGGCATGCTGGGAGTTGAGAGATCTCAGCAACATTGGATGCTATGGGCTCTGTCGCAGCCAGCGCCTTGATGCAGGGAACCATCTCCTCTGTAGGGCTCAGGAGATGCAGGAGTCCTGGTCCCCTGCCAACTCTGCTCTGCTCCCTTCTATTGTGTGCCACCTTGTCCTGCAAGAGAGAGGGCAGAATGTCAGTGATTGTGTCATGCTATTTTTGGGTGATGAGTCTGCCGTAGCTGAACAGCTGGAGGTATATGAACGCAGCAAGAGGTGGATGTGGGGCTGGCAGCATTGGTATGTTCGTGAGGGTGAGGTGGAGCACCTGAATGTTAGGTTTTTAATGGGATGTTGGCATTGCTGGCTAGGCCAGCATTTATTGCCCATCCCTAATTGCCCTTGAAAAGGTGGTGGTGAGCTGCCTTCTTGACCCGCTGTAGTCAGTTTGAGCCCTGAGTGCCAGGGTGTGCTGCTAGGTGAGTGATGGCAGTGTGGTGCATTGAGCAGTGTAGGAAATTGCTGATGTGGTGGGTAGGAGATGCCATGTGATGATGAGGACATTAGACTTCTTGTGGCACTGCTGCCAGACCTCAGGTCCAGGCTGCAGGAGTTGATTTTCCTGGCCATCTGCTCCCACTACCTTCTGAGGGTGGTCCTTGAGGGTCTCTTGACTCCCCCCCCCCCCAATGGAAATATGGCATCTCTCCTCCTGCCCATCTCCACCACTATTGCTTCCAGCACCACATCCATCACTATAGATCCTTCTATCTTCCCTGGTGTTCAATTTACAAAAAATTACATTGTAGCAATCTTTTTATGTAGCTTCCCTTTAAGAGACAGCCTGCCTTTAAGCCTGCTTGTACCATGTGATACGCAAACAATGCTGCTGGGGCCTGTTGGTGTGTGCAGAGATCTTCGCAGCGTTCAGAAGCAGAAAGCAGTGCTGGAGGCACATCAGCTAGTACCAAACTCATTCAGATGAGTTGGGTACACGAATTCTGCACATCGTGATTCATGACCCCTGCGCCCATAAATCAGGCATTCAACTTCTAACCCTATCATCGTTCATTCTGGTAATTGTATGCCAATATCGCAAACTGTGTCTTTTATACTGAACGTCTCTGCGACACCTATTCATCCAAAGTGGACAATTAAACCATAATTTGGATTGTCTCATGTCCTTTTCCACTCAAATAGCATGAATCTTGGTATTTCTTCCCTTGTAAAATGGATCACCACATACTAGATACGGGCACATGTAATGCACAGGATTCAATCTTAATATGTAAGAATTGTTTTGCTATATTCACCCATTCATACTTCAAGTTCCAACATTACTAATATCCTGCTCTATGGTTTACATTAGAATCTTCATCTCCACTCCACCCACACTACCACAATGTGATGGAAACAGGGCCCAAGAACTGGATATGGCATTGAACCTGGAGGCGAGAAGCCTGAATGAGAACTAAGAACCCTGAAATAGCATAAGGGAGAGCTTAGGATGTGGTGGAGGCTGGAGGCAGCACAGGGGAAAGAGTTCAAAGAACCTGGGGAGGGTAAAGGAGGAAAGTTCAGGATTTAGAGAAATCTAAAGAGAAATTCACATCTAGAATGGGAGACTAAATTGGAACCTGGAGCTGGAGGCCACAGGGAAGATTGAGGATCCCTCACCTGTGGAAGAAATTGAGAAGATATTTAAAAATTAGCAGCATTAATTATACTGCTTTCCCAGCAAGAGACAACAGAAATTGCAGAAATGGATTTTCAATGGTAAGAACAGTTCATAGGATTCACACATGGTCACAGTCATCAAAGATTGAATATGGTCCCCAAGTCCAGAAATAGCTGAAAATGAGGCAAAGGGTGCCAGGAGGGAACAAACAAACCCTTGTTTGCATCCATCTCAAATTTCAAAATCCACAAAAGGATCATGTTGCTTTTCAACCATGAAGGCTTATGGAGCATCCTGCTCAAATTTGGCTGCCCAAAGAAGTTTGTCACCATCCTCCATCTACTCCACTGTTAATTAATGATGGCATTAGCATATTAGAGTGGGATGACCTAAGTTCAGGAAACCAGGATGTAGAAGCAGTTTGGGTAGAGATGAGAAATGATAAAGGCAAGAAGTCACTCGTGGGAGTGGTGTACAGGCCCCTTAACAGTAACCACATGGTAGGACGGAGTATAAAGGAAGAAATAATAGGAGCTTGTCAGAAAGGTACGGTTATAATCATGGGGGATTTTAAACTACATACAGACAGGAAAAATCAGATGGGCAAAGGTAGCCTAGATGAGGAGTTCATAGAATGTTTTCAGTATAGTTTCTTAGAACAGCACGTACTGGAGCCAACCAGAGAGCAGGCTATACTAGACCTGGTATTGTGCAACAAGATAGGATTAATTGATGACCTCATAGTGAAGGCACCACTAGGTAGCAGCAATCATAATATGATTGCATTTTGCATTCAGTTTGAGGGAGAGAAGAATGGGTCCAAGACTAATATTTTAAACTTAAACAAGGGCAATTATGAGGGCATGAAAGTGAACAAGCAAATTTGGTTAAATGATAGGTCAATAGAGATGCAGTGGTAGACATTTATGGGAATATTTCAAACAGAATAGATACATTCCAATGAGAAAGAAAAATTCCAAGGGGAGGATCCACCATCTGTGGTTAACTAAAAAAGTTAAAGATAGTATCAAACTTAAAGAAAAAACATATAATTGCGCAAAGATGGGTAGCAGGTCAGAAGATTGGACAGAAGATAAAAAACAGCAAAGAATGACTAAAAAATTGATAAGGATGGAAAAATTATAGAAAGAGAGATAGCTAGCTAGAAAGATAAAAACATAGTAAGAGTTTCCATAGATATTTAAAAAAGAAAAGTTAACCAAGTGAGTGTTAGTCCTATAAAAAGCGAGTCTGGGGAATTACTAAGGGAAAATAAAGAGATGGCAGATGAATTGAACAGGTATTTTGCATCAGTATTCACAATGGAGGATACAAATAACATCCCAGAAATAGCTGTAAATCAGGAAATGGAAGGGAGGGAGGAACTCAAGAAAATTATAATCACCAGGGAAGCAGTACTGGGCAAATTGTTGGAGCTGTGGGCTGACAAGTCCCCGGGTCCTGATGGACTTCATCCTAGGGTCTTAAAGGAAGTGGCTAGTGAGATAGTTGATGCATTGGTTTTGATTTTCCAAAATTCCCTAGATTCGGGGAAGATTCCATTAAATTGGAAAATTGCCCATGTAACTCCTTTATTGAAAAAGGGAGGGAGACAGAATGCCGGAAACTACAGGTCAGTTAGCTTAACATCTGTCTTAGGGAAAATGTTGAAAACTATTATTAAAGACATTATAGCAGGGCATTTAGAAAAATTCAAGGTAATCAGACAGAGTCAACATGGTTTTGTGAAAAGGAGGTCGTGTTTAACCAATTTATTGGAGTTCTTTGAAGAAGTAACATGCTGTGGATAAAGGGGAACTGGTGGATGTACTGCACTTAGATTTCCAGAAGACATTTGATAAGGTGCAACATCAAAGGTTATTGCGGAAACTAAAAGCTCATGGTGTAGGGGGTAGCGTATTAACATGGATAGATGATTGGCTAGCTAAGAGGAAACAGAAAGTAGGGTAATTTTCTGGTTGGCTGGACATGTGGTGTGCCACAGGGATCAGTGCTGGGGCCTCAACTTTTTACAATTTATATAAATGACTTGGATGAAGGTATGGTTGCTAAATTTGCTGATGACACAAAGATAAGTAGGAAAGTAAGTTGTGGAGGACATAAGGAGGCTACAAAGGGATATAGATAGGTTAAGTGAGTTGGCAAAGATCTGGCAAATAGAGTATAATGTGGGAAAATGTGAAATTGTCCATTTTGGCAGGAAGAATAAAAAAGAAGCATATTATCTGAATGGTGAGCGATTGCAAAGCTCTGAGATGCAGAGGGTTCTGGGTGTCCTAGTGCATGAATTGCAAAAGGTTAACATGTAGGTTCAGCAAATAATTAGGAAAGTTAATAGAATGCTATCGTTTATTGTGAGGGGAATTAAATACAAAATTAGGGAGGTTATGCTTCAGTTACACAGGGCATTGGTGAGACCACATCTGGAGTACTGTGCACAGTATTGGTCTCCTTATTTAAGAAAGGATGTAAATGTGTTGGAAGCAGTTCAGAGAAGGTTTACTCGACTAATACCTGGAATGGGCAGGTTGTCTTATGAGGAAAGGTTGGACAGGCTAGACTTGTATCTGCTGGAGTTTAGAAGAATAAGAGGCGACTTGATTGAAACATATAAGAACCTGAGGCATCTTGACAGGATGGATGTGAAAAGGATGTTTCCCCTTGTGGGAAAATCCAGAACTCGAGGTCACTGTTTAAAAATAAGGGGTCGCCCATTTAGGACAGAGATGAAAAGAAATCTTTTCTCTCAGAGGGTCGTGAGTCTTTGGATCTCTCTTCCTCAAAAGGCAGTGGAAGCAGAGTCCTTAAATATTTTTAAGGCAGAGGTAGATAGACTCTTGATAAGCAAGGGGGTGAAATGTTGTTGGGGGTAGGTGGGAATGTGGAGTCGAAGTTACAATCAGATCAGCCATGATCTTATTTAATTGGTAGAGCAGGCTCGAGGGGCTGAGTGGCCTGTTGCTGCTGCTTTTTTGAATGTTCGTATGTTCCATGATGACATGCAAGCTGTGATCCTCACCAATGGAATCACCATAGACCCTGTCTCGGTCAAGCAAGGCCGTATCATCACACCATACTCTTCTCCATTTTCCTCGCAGCAAAGCAACACCTCACCTCCAACAAACTACCCGCAGGCGTGGAGATAATCTGCAGAACAGACAGGAAACTGTTCAACCTACACCACTTTCAATCCAAAACTAAAATGACTCCAATCTCAGGCATCGAGCTTCAGCATGCAGATGATGCTTGCGTGTGCACTCACTCTGAAACTGAGCTCCAGATCATTGCTGACTCCTTCTCCGAAACATATGAGAAAATGGGTCTTTCACCAAACATTTGGAAAATGAAGGTCCTCTTCCACCCAGCTCCCACAGCACAGCACCTTCCCCCATCAATCAAGTTCAGTGGGGAGATCCTGAAAATATGGACCATTTTCCATATCTTGGGAGCCTCCTCTCGGCAAAAGCAGATATAGACAATGAGGTTCATCGTCGCCTCCAATGTGCCAGCTCAGCTTTCAGGCTGAGGAAGAGAATATTTGAGGATCAGGACCTCAAACCCGAGGCTAAGATCATGGTTTACCGGGCAGCAGTGATCCCTTTGCTCCTATATGCTTCAGAGATTGGACAACCTATAGCAGGCACTTCAGGGCACTGGGGAAGTACCACCAGAGGTACCTCCAGAAGATCCTCCAAATCCAATGGCAAGAAAGGGGTGCAACAGCAGCATTCTCTCCCAAGCCAACCTGCTCAGCATCAGGGTGCTAATCACCCAAAACCAGCTCCACTGGGTGGGACATGTCGTTCGCATACGTGAACCAGACTCCTGAAGCAGCTGTTCTACTCAGAACTTGGTCATGACAGGAGACTCCCAGGAGGACAGCGGAAACGCTTTATAGATGACCTCAAAGCACCATTGAAGAGTTCAAACGTCCCTGTTGATCCGTGGGAGTCCCTGGCTCATGACCATCCTAGATGGAGAAAGCTTATTCAGGAAAGCATCGTACACCTCGAGGGACTTTGTCGGGAACATGTGGAGGCAAAGTTGAGGTGTTGGATGGAGCGTACAAACCTCCAAACTACTCATCTACCTGACCCTTCAAGCACCACTTGCCCCTCATGTGGCAGATCATGCATTGAATTTATCAGCCATCTTAAAACCCGTCAAACCAGATTGGAAGTAAAAGCAAAATACTGCGGATGCTGGAAATCTGAAATAAAAACAAGAAATGCTGGAACCACTCAGCAGGTCTGGCAGCATCTGTGGAAAGAGAAGCAGAGTTAACGTTTTGGATCAGTGACCCTTATTTTATTTAGAATACAGCACTGAAACAGGCCCTTCGGCCCACCGAGTCCATGCCGACCAACAACCACCCATTTATACTAACCCTACAGTAATCCCATATTCCCTACCACCTACCTACACTAGGGGAAATTTACAACGGCCAGTTTACCTATCACCTGCAAGTCTTTGGCTGTGGGAGGAAACTGGAGCACCTGGCGAAAACCCACGCGGTCACAGGGAGAACATGCAAACTCCGCACAGGCAGTACCCAGAATTGAACCCGGGTCCCTGGAGCTGTGAGGCCGCAGTGCTAACCACTGCGCCGCCCAACTGCGCCACTGTGCCTTCTTCAGAACTAGTACATATTAGAAATGTCAATGATCTCCGTCTCCGATGCATCTGCTCTGATGATGCTACCTTCCATGACGGTGCTTCTGATATGACCTTTTTCCTCAACCGAGGATTCCCCCCCACTGTGGTTGACAGGGCCCTCAACCGTTGCCGGCCCATTTCCCGCACCTCTACCCTCACCCCTTCCCCTCTCTCCCAGAACCGTGATAGGGTTCCCCTTGTCCTCACTTTCCACCCCATCAGCCTCCATATCCAAAGGATCATCCTCCGCCATTTCCGTCACCTCCAGCGTGATGCCACGACCAAACGCATCTTCCCCTCCCTTCCCCTGTCAGCATTCCGAAGGGATCATTCCCTCCGCGACACCCTGGTCCACTCCTCCATTACCCCCGTCCCATGGCACCTTCCCCTGCAATCGCAGGAGGTATAATACCTGCCCATTTACCTCCTCTATCCTCACTATCCCAGGCCCCAAACACTCCTTTCAGGTGAAGCAGCGATTTACTTGTACTTCTTTCAATGTAGTATACTGTATTCGCTGCTCACAATGTGGTCTCCTCTACATTGGGGAGACCAAACGCAGACTGGATGACAGCTTTGCGGAACACCTCCGCTCAGTCCGCAAGCAGGACCCTGAGCTTCCGGTTGCTTGCCATTTCAACACTCCCCCCTGCTCTCATGCTCACATCTCTATCCTGGGATTGCTGCAGTGTTCCAGTGAACATCAACGCAAGCTCGAGGAACAGCATCTCATTTACCGATTAGGCACACTACAGCCTGCCGGACTGAACATTGAGTTCAATAATTTCAGAGCCTGACGGGCCCCCCATTTTACTTTTATTTTTAGTTATTTTTTCTTTTTTCCATTTTTTTTTGTTTATTTCGTTTCATCTTAGTTTGTTCAGTTTGCTTACCCACAGTTTTTTTTCATGTTTGTACTTGCTGCTGTTCAATCTTCAGTCCGTTAATACCTTATCTGTACTAATGCTTTGTCTTTCAACACACCATTAACATATTGTTTGCCTTTGCTCCATGATCTTTGGTCAGCTATGTGGCCTTGTCCAATCTACACCTTCTCCTTTGTTATCTCTTGTCCCACCCCCACCTCACTTGCTTATAACCTTTGACATTTCTAATATTTGCTAGTTCCGAAGAAGGGTCACTGACCCGAAACGTTGACTCTGCTTCTCTTTCCACAGATGCTGCCAGACCTGCTGAGTGGTTCCAGCATTTCTTGTTTTTATTTCGGATTGGAAGTAAGTTGTCCTCGATCCCAAGGGACTTCCGAAGGGACGAGAGAGAGAGATGCTGCTTTCAATGACTGAGAAGTGAGTATATTTTGTTAGCAAAAATCAGAAATGGTTATATGTTTTTTATCTTTTTATAGCACCCCCTACATGCCTTGTGTCATGCTAATTGAATAACGTATGCTTTCGTGTTACTGAGTGAGAGAGTGAGTGAAGGTAACAATGGGATTAATAATTGTTGGATTCCCCTGCTGGTAGGAATTTTCTCAGGTCATGAGCAGCCTGCTCCTAGAAGGAAACACAAAATATCTAGAAGTTGCCAGAGCATTTAGACAGCCATTCCGGTGATCAATCCACAATCCTACTTACTTTGGGGGCTCTTCTTGATATGGAAAAACTTCTCATTTGTCCCAAATTTCTATTGCAAACAAGGCTTTTAGTAAGATCCCACATAGCAGACTGATCATGAAAGTAAAAGCCCATGGGATCAAAGGCAAAGTGACAAGCTGAATCCAAAATTGGCTCGGAGGCAGAAGCAAAGGGCAATGGTCGATGGGTGTTTTTATGGCTGGAAGGCTGTTTCCAGTGGGGTTCCGCAGGGCTCAGTACTGGGTCCCTTGCTTTTTGCGGTATATATCAATGATTTGGACTTGAATGTAGGGGATATGATTAAGAAGTTTGCAGATGATACAAAAATTGGTCGTGTGTTTGATAATGAAGAAGAAAGCTGTAGACAGCAGGAAGATATCAATGGACTGGTTTGGGGCCCAGAAAAGTGACAAATGGAGTTCAATCCGGACAAGTATGAGGTAATGTATTTGAAGAAGGATAACAAGGCAAGAGAATAAACAATAAATGTTAGGATACTGAGAAGTACGGAGGAACAGAGGGACCTTGGATTGCATGTCCACAGATCCCTGAAGGTGGCTGGACAGGAGATTTATTTGTCATATTTCTTCGCTCTTGATGAGGGCATTTTTGAAGGGGGTGGCTGGATGGGTTCCTCGGTTTATGGACCTCACGGGCTCATGAGAGGGGTTTCAGGAACTCTGCATATTTCAGTAGAAAGGAAGGAAGGACATTACAGGAAATTGGATTAAAACTACTCCGAGATTGGATCGACTAGAGATGAGGAGCAGCATCTGCAGGAGGCAGACCCCTGGGCAACAGGAGCACAGGGGTGAGGAGCAAGGGGCAGGAAGGCAACAAATGCGATACCCTCAGCAGTGGGTCTACCCAAGAAGAAGCTACCTGGACATGTTGGAGCATCAGGGCTGCAGAAGGTTGCACTGTCCAGGCAGATGTTTGCTGACTTGTGTGTTCTCATTGAGGGTCATCTGAGGGTTCACAGCAGCTGTCACCATGGCCTTCCTATGGCTTTAAAAGTCACAGCAGCCTTGCCCTTTTTTACAAATGGGTCCTTCCAAGCAGCAGCAGCAGCCATTGGTGGCATTTCACAGGCAGTAGCACATCATTGCATCACAGAGTTAATTGAAGTTCTGTTGATACACAGAGGGTGGTGAGTGCCTGGAACTTGCTGCCGGGGGAGGTGGTGGAAGCAGGTACGATAGCGACGTTTAAGAGGCATCTTGACAAATACATGAATAGGATGGGAATAGAGGGATACGGTCCCCGGAAGTGCAGGTTTTAGTTTAGACAGGCATCATGATTGGCGCAGGCTTGGAGGGCCGAATGGCCTGTTCCTGTGCTGTACTGTTCTTTGTTCTTTGAGAGGACAGGGGATTATATTGAATTCCGGCAGGATAACGGCATGCAAGCTCTAAAGGCAGTGGGATTTGCCTCCTTCACTCGATTCCCTCAGGTGGAGGGGATCATCGGCTTTATCCACGTGGCCCTCAAGGCACCGACTGACCAGCCAGGGAGATTCCTCAACAGGAAGGGATTCTATTCCTTAAACATTCAGCTGGTCTGCAACCACTTTACACAGGTGTTTTCACGCTATCCTGGAAGCTGCCATGATACCTTCATCCTTTGGCAATTCCTGGTGCTGCAGCTCGTCCTGAAGCCATCAGAAATCTGTGGATGGCTGTTAGCGGATAAGGCTTATCCTTTGAGGAGATGGCTGATGACATTGGTGCATTACCCCATCACAGAGGCTCAGAGGCACTACGACCGATGTCCCCTGAGCACAAGAGTGATTATTGAGCAGGCCATGAGCCTCATGAGATGAGGTTCAGGGGCCCTGACTGGTCGAGTGGCTCCCTCCAGTACACACCCTCAAGGGTCTCGTGTGTTGTGGTGTGCTGCGCTCTCCATAAACATGGCCCTCCAGAGAGGTGTGAACCTCGAAGAGGGAGAAGCGCAGGAACAGCAGAGCTCCTCAGAGGAGGAGGAAAAGGAGGAGGAGGAGGAGGAAGATGAGGATGGGGTGGAGGCAGAAGGAGAACAGGAATGCAGGGATATCGTGTTTGCAGGCTCAGGATGGCAGGGACGCTGGGGCCACTCTGATCCAGGCACGCTTCATCTGAGTAAGACTCAGTCTGTAGGACATTTGGAGAGGAGTTTCTCCTTCATCCGAGCGAAAGCAAACATCCGTTAAGAACAAAAGTCAAAATCTTCCAATAGCACAACACTGCAAGGCTCCAGAGTCTCCGCCTAACACTCTCTTCCCCAACACACTCCTTTACTTTGCCAAATCTTATTTTCCATCCTCCTGCCTTTTGCCATAATGAAATGAAAACACACAATTCTGCCCAGTGCTTTATCCACTAACAGTTTGATAATGTGCACAGCATAAACACCCAAGTGACCCACAAAGTAATATGGTAGCCTGAGCTCACGTCCACTCCTATGAGGTGCTCCCCACGTGGCTGAGGATGAGGTGGAGACAGTCTGCTCACTGGTGCCTGTCTGGGACTGAGATTCCAGTGGCGCTCGGCCCGTGGTGGAGATGCTGGGGCACCTCCAAAGGCTGTTGCACTGACATCACTGCAGGAGCAGTCTCTGTCACAGGGCGTAACTCTATAGATGCTTCCTCTGTCAGAGGGGCCATGGGGTGGATGATGATGAGGAGTCGCCCCCTCATCAGCATCTGTCACCTCCTGACTCCTTTCATGTTGCCCTTGATCGCGAGAGGGAACCACCAGCTAAGAGGCAGTCGGCATCTACTCCATGCTTCTTTGCGCCATTTGTACCACTGAACGGTCAATATTACAAACTGCAGCATGCATTCTGGGTATGTCAGTGCTTTGTTGCTGCATCCGCTCTGAGAGATGCTGCATATAACGCTCCATGAGGTTGGCCACTCTCTCAATGGAGGAGCTCATGCGTCCAAAGCACTGAGACATTGTGGAGCACTTGAGACGAATGGATTCCTCCCATTCTCATCCCATGACATTGCAGTGCCTCAGGTAACTCCGACAGGGAGGCACACATCCCACACTGGCACTCCAGGTACACCAGCTTGTTTCGTGACTCCTTAGGCACTTGCTGAGCAGGGCTGCACCTGTCCTCCATCCTCTGAGGGGGACTGGCCATAGCTGTCTCTGCCTCCCCTGTATCCTCCTGCTGTGAGGTGATGTGCATTTCACCCTGTGCCACCATCTCTAATAATGCACGAGGATCTGCCGAGGTGCAAATATCTGCGCTGGTGGAGGGTGCACAAGAAAGATTTAATGGTGCAGGCTCTGAGGTGTCTTCCTCCTCTGACTCCTCCTGAACATGTTGGTGGCATGTTAGCTCCTCCCCCTCTGCAGCTGGCCCTGTGGGAAACATAACAGAAGATGGTCATGAGACATCGGTACAATCAACAGATTTCAGGGGGTCAAAACTCCTTGGGAGTTCTGCTGGTAACTCCAAAGATCCATCTGCCTACATTCCAACAGTGACTACATTTCAAATGTACTTTATTGGCTCTCAAGTGCTTTGGGGTGTCCTGAGATCTTGAAAGGTGCTATATAAAGAAACTATTTATTATTTGACAGTCCCCACATTCTCTGCCTACAGGGGATCCAGAGTAACTTTGGAGGCTGAAAAGCTGTAATGTCCTCCCTCCCAGTGCAGGTGGGTTCTATCTGCAGGTGGAATTTATTTTTTTGCTATGAGCGGTTTCTTACTAGTGTGGCCCACATACACCCTTATGGAGGCCGCCATCCACTTAGTGTACAGGTAAGCTGTGTGCTGGGTCCCCCCATAAGCCTGAGGAGGGGGAATTGCTGCTTTTAGGGAGCTTGGCCTCACTCTGCCCCTGGTTGGCATTTGCTTGTATAGGCCCTGTCCCTTACAAGGCAGCCAGGAATCTCCCAATAATGGCATTGTCCATTACCCTACCACAGAACTACAGCCAAAAGCCTGAACAATTTCAGGCTCATGATCTCCGGTTTCTTTCAAATTTTTTGGAAAAAGCAAAGAAACTCTCATATCCTCACAGGATGAGGGGATATAACTTTCTGCCCTTTACCTTTTGTTGATGAAGAGGTTGCATGCTGGGAAATTCTATTACCTGCACTTGCTCTGAATGCACAAATGTGATTAATAGTTGTCTATTAATTGATGTGAAGGAGAAGTATTCAGTTCAAGCTCAGGTTTTTGAGACAGGCTGAAGTCTTTAAGTAAAATTTTTAATGAAGGCATTAAAACAAGACAAAAATAATCATGTTAGTGCGAAATGTGTAACTTTTGGACTTCTAACATATTGCTTAAATTCCTATTTCAGCCAGTAGAAATTTCAGTCACAAGGAAGCAATACTAAATCAAGGGCTAAAGATTTGATTGCCCCTGAAAATGGGCGAGGGGATCTCAATGTGCAATTAACCCATGAAAAGACAGACAGAAGGGAAAAGGAGGAGGAGTAGCCATGATAGAAAAGGATGACATGAGGACAGTAGTGAGAAAGGAACTTGGCTCAGAAGATGAGGAAGTAGAATCTCTATGGGTGGAGAGTAGGTATAGCAAAGGTTAGAAAACGCTGGTGTGTGTGGTTTATTCTTTATTATTTACTGGACAGAGCATTAAGGAATAAATAATTGGAGCTTGTAACAAAGGCAATGTAATAATTGTGGGGGATTTTAATCTTCATATAGACTGGATAAATCAAATTGACAAAGGTAGTCTGGAAGATGAACATACCAAACATACGAACTAGGAGCAGGAGTAGGCTATTCGGCCCCTCGAGCCTGGTCTGCCATTCCATAAGATCATGCCTGATCTGTTTGTGGACTCAACTACACTTTCCCACCTATCCCTGATACCCTTTTACTCCCTTGTTTGTCAAGCATCTGTATTGAATAGTGGAGCAGGCTCGATGAGCTGAATGGCCTACTCCTGCTGCCATGTTGCTATGCTATAACCTCCTTAATAGATTCCATAATTTTCCCTATGACAAATGTTAAGCTAACTGCCTATAGTTTCCTGCTTTCTGTCTTCCTCCTTTCTTGAATAGTGGAGTTACAGTTGCTATTTTGTAATCTGATTGGACCTTTCCAGAACGTAGGGAATTTTGGAAAATTAAAATGAATGCATCCATGAATTTGTAGAATGCTTTTTGACAGTTTCCTGGACAATATGAGGTGGAACCAACCAAGGATAAAGCTATTTTAAATCTAGTATTGTACAATAAGGCAAGTTTAATTAGTAATCTCATAGTAAAAGATTCAACAAGTGATCATAATGGAATTGAATTCCATAGATAGTTTGAAAGTGACATACACTGTTAAACTCCAGAAAGCTTGTTATGGAAGGATAATACTGGAGCCTATCTTTACTCAGTTTCACATTTATTATACAGAATAAAAAGGATTACAAACGTGTAACTCCTCACTCAAAACCCTCCACCAGTCTCAGTAAATATCTGCTGCCAAGTGTTCAAGTAAGACCCCAATTAACACCCTCCACCTGCATCTAATCAAACAATTGATACACAATTAACAGATTCAAACAAGAATCTTAAACTTAAACAAAGTCAATTGTGTAGGTATTAGGAGAGAGCTGACTAAGGTTAATTGGGTAAATAGACTAAAAGGTCTGGCGGTCAATTAACAGGGGGATACATTAAAAGAGATAAAGACAAGAATGGGCAACAAGGTGGCAGATGGAGTATAATGTGGGAAGTGTGAGGTTATTCACTTTGGTCATAAGAGTAGAAAAACAGAATATTTTTTAAAAGCTGTGAAACTTTAAAATTTTGATGTTCAGAGAGACTTAGGTGCAGTTGTACAAGGAACACAGAAAGTTAACATATAGGTACAGCAAGCAATTAGGAAGGCAAATGGCGTGTTGACCTTTATAGCAAGGGAAGTGGAGTACAACAATAAAAGAAGTCTTGTTACAATTGTACAGGGCTTTGGTAAACTACACCTGGAATACTGTATGTAGTTTTGGTCTCCATATCTAAGGAAGGATATATTTGCACTGAAGATGGTTCGGAGAAGGTTCACTATAGTAGCAGAGAGGTCAGTGACGAGGGATATAGATTTAAAGTGATTGGTAGAAAGATTAGAGGGGAGATGAGGAAAAATGTTTCCCCCCCAGACGGTGGTGGGGGTCTGGAACTCACTGCCCGAAAGGGTAGTAGAGACAGAAACCCTCAACTCATTTAAAAGGTGTCTGGTTATGCACCTCAAGTGCCATAACCTGAAGGACTATGAACCAAATGCTGGAAGGTGGGATTAGGCTGGATAGCTTGTTTCTTGGCCGGTGCAGACATGATGGGCCAAGTGGCCTCTTTCTGTGCCGTAAACTTTTTATGATTCTATGATGCTATATTGTTTCCTGGGATGAGAGGTTGTCCTATGATTAGATGCAGAGTAAATTGAGCCTACTCTCTCTGGAGTTTAGAAGAATGAGAGGTGATCTTATTTGAAACATACAAGATTCTGAAGGAGCTTGACAGGGCAGATACTGAGAGGTTGTTTCCCCTGGCTGGGGAATCTAGAACACAGAGGCACAGTCTCAGGTTAAGGGGCCGATGATTTAGGACTGAGACTGGGGTGTTTTTGGAAAGTCAGTGGATCTGCAGTTTACCTAATTAGGGCATTATTGTCTTCCCTTAACAAAATGGGGCGGCACAGTGGCGCAGTGGTTAGCACCGCAGCCTCACAGCTCCAGGGACCTGGGTTCAATTCTGGGTACTGCCTGTGCGGAGTTTGCAAGTTCTCCCTGTGTCTGCGTGGGTTTTCTCCGGGTGCTCCAGTTTCCTCCCACATGCCAAAGACTTGCAGGTTGATGGGTAAATTGGCCATTATAAATTGCCCCTAGTATAGATAGGTGGTAGGGAAATATAGGGACAGGTGGAGATGTGATAGGAATATGGGATTAATGTAGGATTAGTATAAATGGGTGGTTGATGGTCGGCACAGACTCGGTGGGCCAAAGGGCCTGTTTCAGTGCTGTATCTCTAAATAAAAATAAATAAATAAATTTCTTCACCTAGGTTGTGGACGCTCCATTGTTGAGAATATTCAAGATTGAGATTTTCGATCTCTCTGGGAATCAAGGGACATAGGGAGCAGGCGGAACAGTGGAGATGATCTTGAATGGTGGAGCAGGCTCAAGGGGCTGAATAGTCTACTCCTGCTCCTATTTCTTATGTTCTTATGCTTATGTTCTTATGCCTGTTCAAAGTAATGCGGCAGCACGCAAACTTTGGCTGCCTGCTAATTATAATGTTAGTGGCATGCAACCTGCTGCTGAATGCGCTATTGAGTGGCTGGACACCTCAGCAGGGGGCCCAACTTTGTGCGAGATTAGCACCACTTAAATCTAGTTCTGCGGGGGTCCAGGAGGCACTCCAAACAGATAGTAAAAAAGCAGTGGGAACAGGTAGCTGTCACAGTCAAAGCCAGAAGTAGTTAGACCCAAGTAGTTGGATACAGTTACACAAAAAGTGGAATGACCTCACACGACTGGTCAAGGTCAGTGAATGCATCTCCACATCCTTTTTGCTTACAAATAAAGCAATGGCCTCGCACACTGCTTTATACACCGCACCCCTTCACTACCCTACCAAATATCTCTACCAACCAGGACCCAAAACCTCCCATTCACGGCCTCACCTCAACCTCACAAACTTAACACTACTGCAAGCCTCACATTCACATTTCACAGTTTGCTCAGTTTTTTTATTTGTTTCATGGATGTAGGCATCACTGGCCAGCCCAACATTTATTGCCCATCCCTAATTGCCCTTGAGAAGGTGGTGGTGAGCTGCCTTCTTGAACCGCTGCAGTCCATGTGAGGTAGGTACACCCACAGTGCTGTTAGTAAGGGGGTTCCAGGATTTTGACCCAGTGACAGTGAAGAAACGGTGATATAGTTCCAAGTCAGGATGGTGCGTGGCTTGGAGGGAAACTTGCAGGTGGTGGTACCGCGCATCTGCTGCCCTGTCTTTCTAGCTGTTAGAGGTCACAGGTTTGGAAGGTGCTGCCTGAGTGGCCTTGGAAAGTTGCTGCAGTGCATCATATAGATGGTACACACTGCTGCCACTGTGCGTTGGTGGTGACGGGAGTGAATGTTTGTAGACAGGGTGCCAATCATGCGGATTGCTTTGTCCTGGATGGTGTCGAGCTTCTTGAGTGGTGTTGGAGCTGCACCCATCCAGGCAAGTGGAGAGTATTTCATCACACTCCTGACTTGTGCCTTGTAGATGGTGGACAGGCTTTGGGGAGTCAGGAGGTGAGTTACTCATTGCAGGATTCCTAGCCTCTGGCCTGCTCTTGTAGCTACAGTATTTATATGGCTACTCCATATTTCCAGCTATTCAACCACACTCACTGACCCACTTCCCTCTCTCTTGCAGGACAAGGTGGTGCATAACCAGAGGCAACAGGATCTAACTGGCAAGGGACAGGCACAACTGCAAGTTCTCACCCCCATGGAGGAGGCAGTGTTGGCATCATTGGTGTGAGCATCACTGAGGCTGTGGCCAGCTGCAGGGCTAAAATCATTGAACATGATGGTATATTCATCCTAATCCATCTTCTCACATCCCACTTCACCCTGTTGCGCAATCTGTTAAGATTTACAAGCTGCAGGTGGTTTCCCCCCGTCTCACTCACCCAAGCCCTAATGCTGTGCCTTTATGTTTTCAAATACCCAAGAATTGCTGCCTGTGGGAGGCTGAAGCTCTAGAGGAACAAGAGACTGATGTACAAGAATCACATCACTCAACCTCACATCCCCACCTAACAGCTCAGATCCTGCACTGCGTAAAATTTAGAGGACAGCGCAGAGGCGGAATCTGGACATAGTGGGTTACCGGGCATGAGTGACCTGCAAGCAGGGCAGGGGGAAAGGTTAGTGGGGAAAGGTTAGTGCAGTTGTGAGGGCAGGGCAAGGCTGCACATGAGTTCTGCGGCAGAGGATTCAGATGAGGACATTATTGGGATGGTGTACAGATAAAAGCTGAAGGACATGCTCATTGAAATGCTTGGTGCCTACCAGAGAGCCTGCTGTCACTGACAAGTAGGATGGAGAAGTTCAGCAGTAGCTTGGCACAGGAATTTATGCAGAGCTTGGAGCCCATCCTTTCCAATGTGGAAGTGGCGGCCAACTCCATGACCATGATACAGTTTCTGATGGCCGATGTCTCAGCTTCCGTTGCACCACAAGCAGAAGCCACACAGCATCTAAGTGCTGGAGTGGAAGCTCAGACTGAGGTCATGAAATCTCAGCTTGTTGCTATGCAGGCTCAGACTGCTGCCATCATAGCTGCGGATGCCAGTGCTCAAAGGGGCTCGCAGGCTCTCGCAGCAGTCCAGCAATCTGTGTTCTAACAGATTACTAGGATTGCTGAGGCACTGCCCTGGGGGAGTGGCAGTGGCTCCATGGAGCACAAACCTGCTCTCCTCTCTCCGATGGCAGCTGTCATCCGCCCACCACTGCCACTGCACCAGTGCCCTTCCTTTTGCCTGTCAGCCATCCAGCCCAGATCACTGCAGACCGAAACCGGGCCGCCTAGGCCCGGAACTACTCGAGGGTGTCCTGCAAGGCCATCTGCAAACTGTCCCACCGGAAGTCAGGAGTCTTCCACCAGCCATGCTGCAGCTACTGGGGTAGCACTGCGTAGAAGTACTAGGCCAGGCAAAGACACCCACAAGACTGGTGCTAAGGGATTGCACAAGGGTGATTAGTTGAGTTTTGTATGGAATATTGGATGTTTTCATTGATAAAATTGGTATGGAATGGTGGAGGCTTTTATTTCAGGATTGTGGCCAAGAGGACACTATGATGATCCATAACGGAGGGAAGGTGAAGTTGTACAATGGGGATTGCATGACGTGCTCACAATCCCCGCCCAGCGGGAATGTGTATGTGCTGGCTGCCTCCTCCCTTTCTCCTCCTTCTCTTCCTCCTCAGATTGTCACCAAATCCCTGGTGATAAGAGCTGTGCCCTCGTGATGGCCAGGCTGTGGAAGATGTAGCAGAAATTGAGGAATTGAGACACCTGCTCCAGTGAGTACTGGAGGATTCCTCCAGAGTGGTTGAGGTAGTGGGACTGTTGCAGCTGAACACATCTTCATCTGTGTGTGTTTAAGAGAGGCGTTAACTAGGGCGGCGAGGTCCAAAATGACAGCACAGGCGTCAAATCAGCATTATGCAGTAACTGACGTCATGAACTGCCTACCTTGCATACTTCCACTGTACGCACCTAATACCCACGCTAATGCCCTCACCAAGATGGAATTAGATGTGGACCGGTGCAGAAGTGAACGTGAGTGGGGCAAACACCATTTTGGTACCAAAATGGAAACCACAGCACTGAAACTATCGGTACTACGGAGTTGAATTTTGCAGCCCACGAATTTTCAGATGAAGTTTGACAAATCTGCTATACAGTGCCACCTGCTGGCCTGATTATGAATAGTGGCAAGCTCAACCCGAGTTTATTAATAGTGAATCGTTTTGAATCACAAGCCTTGTGACTGAAAAACATGACTAAGGTCTAAATGCTGTAAATGGGAAAACTCTATTACAGCGCCACCTATGATATCATAGGCAAATACAAGCATATCAGGGATGTAGACATTAAAAGAGGTAAAAGAGGTGGGGGAGTGGCATTGTTAATCAGGGATAGTATCACAGCTGCAGAAAGGGAGGTCGTCGAGGAGGGTTTGTCTACTGAGTCATTATGGGTGGAAGTCAGAAACAGGAAAGGAGCAGTCGCTTTGTTGGAAGTTTTCTATAGACCCCCCAATAGCAACAGAGACATGGAGGAACAGATTGGGAGGCAGATTTTGGAAAGGTGCAGAAGTAACAGGGTTGTTGTCATGGGTGACTTCAACTTCCCTAATATTGATTGGAACCTCCTTTGTGCAAATAGTTTGGATGGAGCGGTTCTTGTCATGTGTGTCCAGGAAGGTTTCCTGACTCAATATGTAGATAGGCCGACTAGAGGGGAGACTATGTTGGACTTGGTGCTTGGCAACGAACCAGGCCAGGTGGTAGATCTCTCGGTGGGAGAGCATTTCAGTGATAGTGATCACAATTCCCTGACCTTTACTATAGTCATGGAGAGGGACAGGAGCAGACGGGATGGGAAAATATTTAATTGGGGGAGGGGGAATTACAATGCTATTCGGCAGGAACTGGGGAGCATAAATTGGGAACAGATGTTCTCAGGGAAATGCACAACAGAAATGTGGAGGTTGTTTAGGGAGCACTTGCTGCGACTGCTGGATAGGTTTGTCCCGATGAGGCAAGGAAGGGATGGTAGGGTGAAGGAACCTTGGATGACAAGAGATGTGGAACAGCTAGTCAAGAGGAAGAAGGAAGCTTACTTAAGGTGAGGAAGCAAGGATCAGACAGGGCTCTAGAGGGTTACAAGGTAGCCAGGAAGGAACTGAAGAATGGACTTAGGAGAGCTAGAAGGGGACATGAAAAAGTCTTGGCGGGTAGGATTAAGGAAAATCCCAAGGCGTTCTACACTTATGTGAGGAACAAGAGGATGGCCAGAGTGAGGGTAGGGCCGATCAGGGATAGTGGAGGGAACTTGTGCCTGGAGTCGGAGGAGGTAGGGGAGGTCCTAAATGAATACTTTGCTTCAGTATTCACTAGTGAGAGGGACCTGGTCATTTGTGAGGACAGCGTGAAACAGGCTGATATGCTCGAACAGGTTGAGGTTAAGAGGGAGGATGTGCTGGAAATTTTGAATGATATGAGGACAGATAAGTCCCCGGGGCCAGACGGGATATACCCAAGGATTATACGGGAAGCGAGGGAAGAGATTGCTGCGCTTTTGGCGATGATCTTTGCGTCTTCACTGTCCACTGGAGTAGTACTGGATGGTCGGAGGGTGGCAAATGTTGTTCCCTTGTTCAAGAAAGGGAATAGGGATAACCCTGGGAATTATAGACCAGTCAGTCTTAGATCGGTAGTGGGCAAATTATTGGAGAGGATTCAGAGAGACAGGATTTATGATTATTTGGAAAAGCATGGTTTGATTAGAGACAGTCAGCATGGCTTTGTGAGGGGCAGGTCATGCCTCACAAGCCTTATTGAATTCTTTGAAGATGTGACAAAACATGTTGATGAAGGAAGAGCAGTGGATGTGGTGTATATGGATTTTAGCAAGGCGTTTGATAAGGTTCCCCATGGTAGGCTCATTCAGAAAGTAAGGAGGCATGGGATTCAGGGGAAGTTGGCTGTCTGGATACAAAATTGGCTGGCCCATAGAAGTCAGAGGGTGGTAGTAGATGGAAAGTATTCAGCATGGAGCTCGGTGACCAGTGGTGTTCCACAAGGATCTGTTCTGGGACCTCTGCTCTTTGTGATTTTTATAAATGACTTGGATGAGGAAGTGGAAGGCTGGGTTAGCAGGTTTACCGATGACACGAAGGTTGCTGGAGTTGTGGATAGTGTGGAAGGCTGTTGTAGGTTGCAACGAGACATTGACAGGATGCAGAGCTGGGCTGAGAAGTGGCAGATGGAGTTCAACCTGGAAAAGTGTGAAGTGATTCATTTTGGAAGGTCGAATTTGAATGTGGAATACAGGCTTAAAGACAGGATTCCTGGTAGTGTGGAGGAACAGAGGGATCTTGGGGTCCATGTCCATAGATCGCTCAAAGTTGCCACCCAAGTTGATAGGGTTGTTAAGAAGGCCTATGGTGTGTTGGTTCTCATTAACAGGGGGATTGAGCTTAAGAGCCGCGAGGTTATGCTGCAGCTCTATAAGGCCCTGGTTCGACCACACTTGGAATATTGTGTTCAGTTCTGGACGCCTCATTATAGGAAGGATGTAGAAGCTTTAGAGAGGGTGCAGAGGAGATTTACCAGGATGCTGCCTGGACTGGAGGGCATGTCCTACGAAGAAAGATTGAGGGAGCTAGGGCTTTTCTCACTGGAGCGAAGAAGGATGAGAGGTGACTTGATAGAGGGGTACAAGATGATGAGAGGCATAGATAGAGTGGATAGTCAGAGACTTTTTCCCAGGGTGGAAAGGGCTATCACCAGGGGGCATAATTTTAAGGTGATTGGAGGAAGGTTTCAGGGAGATGTCAGAGGTAGGTTCTTTACACAGAGAGTGGTGGGTGCGTGGAATGCGCTGCCAGCGGTGGTAGTAGAAACAGATACATTAGGGGCATTTAAGCGACTCTTGGATAGGTACATGGATGATAATAGAATGAAGGGTAGGTCGTTAGTTTGATGTTAGAGTAGGTTAATAGGTTTGGCACAACATCGTGGGCCGAAGGGCCTGTACTGTGCTGTACTGTTCTATGTTCTATGTTCTAAATCCAGGGTATCACCGATGGCATGCTGTTACAAAAGTCTGCTCTGCCTTAGATATTTATTAGGATACTTTTTGCCCTTGTAAACAATCAGAGCATTTTACATTCAGGAATATGCACGTACTGTTGAATACCCAGAGTGCAACAATCGGACCCCCTTGTGATCTGAACTAGATATCACAGGTGTGTATTTCCTCAGAATTTCTCCCACTCAGCTGTTGTAACCTCAGTGGAGGTTTGGTGGAAATTGATATATGTGGGTAAAAATCCCACTAATGCTACTGTGGCAGAGCAGGAGAAATGCTGAGGAAATTCACTTCCTTTGTTTATACCTTCATCAACACTTTGCTAGCTATTTCCAAAAGTAAAGAAAATACTTACTCGAAAGCAGAAAATAAGATATTGATGTTGCTGGGAGTAATGAGCTGTAAAATTTGATGAACATCTCCTGGCCAAAGGATACAATAGTGACATTGTAAAATGGAACTGCAAATATTGACAAATTATTGACTCAAAAGCGTTGTTACAATTGGAAGTAAGGTTTTATTGTGCATTTACAACTCAATATTCTGAATAAGCTATAGATGGGCAAACTACTGGAGTTAGCAAAAGCATAATGAACTATTTGAAAACTGAACTGTCAGATCCCCAAACTAGGTGCTAAGTACTGGGAACTGGAAGCAGCAGCAGGGGGAAGCGGAGTGACAGAGATTAGGGTGGCTGAAAGTAGGCAGGTTTGTCTAAGATCAGCAAGTGGTGTGGTTAGATAGACCTAGGAATGGGCTGGGAATGGCAAGCAGTGGGGAAAGGGATGGCCTGAGTGTGACAGGAAGTGGAAATGGAGGCAGCAGCCAATATGGAGCAGGCTGTGGGGTGAGTGGAAGGATGAAATTATAAAATTTAAATAAATTTGAAATAAAACTTACAATGACTTAATATAGGGACAAAAATAAGTGAAGAATTTAAATAAAATGCATTGAAGCGCCACCTACAGGTGGGAAATGGACCTTACAAAGAGTTACTTTGGGGATTAAATTGGGCTGTTTAACTCCCCTTTTTTAGGTGCTCCACGGTCATTTAAAGTTTCAAAATGGGGTCCACAATGCAGGCGCACACTTTCGGCAGGAAGTGTGCAGGACACAATTTTGGTAGAGGGGCTTGAATGCACCTAACAACTGCCAGCGGTATGTAGAGCAGGCAGATCACGACGTGAATCAGTTGCCATTATTTCCTTTTTCACCTCGAGGACAGTCGGGTATTACCGTTAATGTCAAGGCTTGTGGGAAGCAGATAATATTGAGAAAAATGTTCAAAAATACCGGATGTAAACTTGCCATCCACAGGAACTTTAGGTTAAACTGAAGAAGAAATCGGTGAGGTGAAGGTGTTCTGCCCACAGATGTCTTCAGCAAGCTTTGTATATAGATTTTAAAATCCAAAGTCAATCTTGGGTAAGACCCAATACTTGCTACTGCTAAAACTTACTACTTCCATGTCAGAAACTCCTCCATTAAATTATGCAAAAAAAAAGAAAATTGGGTACATTCTTTTTAAACCACATGTGTCATGCATTTAAATATGTGCCCCATGAGGGTCACTTCATGCTGCAGGTGGTAGTCCATCTGACGAATATCACACACGCACACAATAGAAAAATCTACAGATCCACTGATTAAAATAGTGAGGAATAACTGTTGGAATCAAAGATCTTTTCTGCCTGTTTCCACCCTACTAAATTGTTGGCATGAAGTTTTTTTTTGCTTTTATTTCTCACTGAGTTGTTATGTGCAGAAAAATTCAGGCAGATAAATATTTTTGTGCTTTTGCAGAACAAAAGGGGAAGTCAGTCGATATTATAAATAACAGACAGGAAGCTGTGTTACTGCAAAAGCATAGTTCATGCAGATAAGGTGCTCATTAAAGCCGGACAGCAACGACAATGGTGGCCTGGTTAAGGAAACTTCTAATTATAATTTAACTTAATCTTAGATTGCTTAACTTGCAGAGATACATTCAACAGTTTTTAAAATAAGTATACATTTACAAAAGATAGCTTAACTCTTTTCCTGCATGCAAAATCCCCATCAGAATTGAATGGAAAAGCAGAGACAGAGTGGAAAATACCCGACAGCAATAACTGATTTAATGGAATGAGGTGTCACGGATTTGGTAGGGATTCCCCATTCCTCATTCCACACACAATTCTTTAGATTCTTATCCGTGCTCTTCTCTGAATAGCTTTTCAATGAAGGAATTGAAGGAAACGTTACTGTCATTTCGATTACTTCTGCATTTGAGCATTTCCATGAGGCAAGAAAAACTCACCAGGCATCAGTCACAGGAATAATTTAGATCTATTCTTCCAGAGAGACCAGCACAGGGATGAGTTTCCTCCTGAATGTACAGGATACTCCCATATAATGTTAAACATTGAGCAGTGAAACTGTGCAGTAGAAATGTGTAGTCAAAAGTTAAAAGGAACAATGGTCTTTTTTACCATTATTTGTACCCTAATGCTGCTCAGCAGCTTCACAGGAAAAGGGAAGGAAAATCATTTACCGGAGGTCAACCGATTCTTTTCTGTTACTAAATTTCTCCCCAGATAATTAGGGGAGTTGATTACTTGTTGCGATACAGTTTCATAAGCAGTAGGCAGCCAGCAAATCAATCTTGACAGTGATTTTAACTGAGGTAACTAATATATGACTGAGCCAATACCTGTCTACACCTAATGTCCACACGGGGCGGGATTCTGTAGTATAGCAGCGGGAGCAGAAAATGGCGGCGGTCCCCATGGGATCCACGCCGCTATGATTCTGTGGTGGGCGGCCATTTTACATATTCACGGCAGCAGCCTGCCCCCTGCCTTCCAATCATGAGGCGGGGCAGCATTGGCGACACAGTTCACGGCGTTACCGATGTGGAAGCAGGTGCTGACGCCATTTGTAAAATTTGCCAGCCTTGCAGACAGTTCAACAAAGTGCAGAGTTCACCCCGGCTGCTGCAGCTCTTGTTAGACCGCATGACGGCTCTGGAGCTGCGGATGGACTCACTTTGGAGCATCCGCGATGCTGAGGAGGTTGTGGATAGCACGTTTAGTGAATTGGTCACACCGCAGATTAGGATTGCTGAGGGAGAAAGGGAATGGGTGACCAAAGGCAGAGAAAGAGCAGGAAGGCAGCGCAGGAGTCCCCTGCGGTCATCTCCCTCCAAAACAAGTATACCGTTTTGGATACTGTTGAGGGAGATGGCTCACCAGGGGAAGGCAGCAGTAGCCAGGTTCATGGCACCGTGGCTGGCTCTGCTGTTCGGAAGGGCGGGAAAAAGAGTGGAAGGGCTATAGGCATAGGGGATTCGATTGTTAAGGGGAGTAGATAGGCTGTTATGTGGTCGAAAACGAGACTCCCGAATGGTATGTTGCCTCCCAGGTGCACGGGTCAGGGATGTCTCAGATCGGCTGCAGAACATTCTGAAGGGGGAGGGTGAACAGCCAGTTGTCGTTGTGCACATAGGCACCAATGATATAGGTAAAAAACGGGATGAGGTCCTACAAGCAAAATTTAGGGAGTTAGGAGCCAAGTTAAAAAGTAGGACCTCAGAGGTAGTAATCTCAGGATTGCTACCAGTGCCACGTGATAGTCAGAGTAGAAATGAAAGAATAGTCAGGATGAATGCGTGGCTTGAGAGATGGTGCAGGAGGGAGGGGTTCAGATTTTTGGGACATTGGGACCGGTTCTGGGGGAGGTGGGACTATCACAAATTGGACGGTCTACACCTGGGCCGGACTGGAACCAATGTCCTTGGGGGTGCTTTTGCTAACGATGTTGGGGAGGGTTTAAACTAATGTGGCAGGGGGATGGGAACCAAATGAGGAGATCAGTGGACAGTAAGGAGGTAGTAACTAAAGCCTGCAAGGAACTAGATAATGAAGTCAGCGTGACTAAGGGAAAGAGTAGGCAGGGAGCAGATGATGAACACAAAGGGACTGGTGGTCTGAGATGCATTTGTTTTAATGCAAGAAGTGTAGTAGGTAAGGCAAATGAACTTAGGGCTTGGATTAGTACCTGGGAGTATGATGTTATTGCTATTACTGAGACTTGGTTGAGGGAAGGGCATGATTGGCAACTAAATATCCCAGGATATCGATGCTTCAGGCGGGATAGAGAGGGAGGTAAAAGGGGTGGAGGAGTTGCATTACTGGTCAAAGAGGATATCACAGCTGTGCTGAAGGAGGGCACTATGGAGGACTCGAGCAGTGAGGCAATATGGGCAGAACTCAGAAATAGGAAGGGTGCAGTAACAATGTTGGGGCTGTACTACAGGCCTCCCAACAGCGAGCGTGAGATAGAGGTACAAATATGTAAACAGATTATGGAAAGATGTAGGAGCAACAGGGTGGTGGTGATAGGAGATTTTAATTTTCCCAACATTGACTGGGATTCACTTAGTGTTAGAGGTCTAGATGGAGCAGAATTTGTAAGGAGCATCCAGGAGGGTTTTCTAGAGCAGTATGTAAATAGTCCAACTCGGGAAGGGGCCATACTGGACCTGGTGTTGGGGAATGAGCCCAGCCAGGTGGTTGAAGTTTCAGTAGGGGACTACTTTGGTAATATTGATCACAATTCCGTAAGTTTTACAATACTCATGGACAAAGACGAGAGTGGTCCTAAAGGAAGAGTGCTAAATTGGGAAAAGGCCAACAATACCAAAATTCGGCAGGAGCTGGGGAATGTAGATTGGGAGCAGCTGTTTGAAGATAAATCCACATTTGATATGTGGGAGGCTTTTAAAGAGAGGTTGATTAGCGTGCAGGAGAGACATGTTCCTGTGAAAATGAGGGATAGAAATGGCAAGATTAGGGAACCATGGATGACAGGTGAAATTGTGAGACTAGCGAAGAGGAAAAAGGAACCATACATAAAGTCTAGGAGGCTGAAGAAAGACGAAGCTTTGGAAGAATATCGGGAATGTAGGACCCATCTGAAACGAGGAATTAAGAGGGCTAAAAGGGGTCATGAAATATCTTTAGCAAACAGGGTTAAGGAAAATCCCAAAGCCTTTTATTCATATATAAGGAGCAAGAGGGTAACTGGAGAAAGGATTGGCCCACTAAAGGACCAAGGAGGAAAGTTATGCGTGGAGTCAGAGAAAATAGGTGAGATTCTAAACGAGTACTTTGCATCGGTATTCACCGAGGAGAGGGACATGACGGATGTTGAGGTTAGGGACAGATGTTTGATTACTCTAGGTCAAGTCGGCATAAGGAGGGAGGAAGTGTTGGGTATTCTAAAAGGCATTAAGGTGGACAAGTCCCCAGGTCCGGATAGGATCTATCCCAGGTTACTGAGGGAAGCGAGAGAGGAAATAGCTGGGGCCTTAACAGATATCTTTGCAGCATCCTTAAACACGGGTGAGGTCTTGGAGGACTGGAGAATTGCTAATGTTGTCCCCTTGTTTAAGAAGGGTAGCAGGGATAATCCAGGTAATTATAGACCGGTGAGCCTGACGTCAGTGGTAGGGAAGCTGCTGGAGAAGATACTGAGGGATAGGATCTATTCCCATTTGGAAGAAAATGGGCTTATCAGTGATAGGCAACATGGTTTTGTGCAGGGAAGGTCATGTCTTACCAACTTAATAAAATTCTTTGAGGAAGTGACAAAGTTGATTGATGAGGGAAGGGCTGTCGGTATCATATACATGGACTTCAGTAAGGCGTTTGATAAGGTTCCCCATGGTAGGCTGATGGAGAAAGTGAAGTCGCATGGGGTCCAGGGTGTATTAGCTAGATGGATAAAGAACTGGCTGGGCAACAGGAGACAGAGAGTAGCAGTGGAAGGGAGTTTCTCAAAATGGAGACGTGTGACCAGTGGTGTTCCACAGGGATCCATGCTGGGACCACTGTTGTTTGTGATATACATAAATGATTTGATGTACAGAGAGATTTGGGTGTTCAGGTCCATTATTCCCTGAAGGTGGCAACACAGGTCAATAGAGTGGTCAAGAAGGCATACGGCATGCTTTCCTTCATCGGACGGGGTATTGAGTACAAGGGTTGGCAGGTCATGTTACAGTTGTATAAGACTTTGGTTCGGCCACATTTGGAATACTGCGTGCAGTTCTGGTCGCCACATTACCAAAAGGATGTAGATGCTTTGGAGAGGGTGCAGAGGAGGTTCACCAGGATGTTGCCTGGTATGGAGGGCGCTAGCTATGAAGAGAGGTTGAGTAGATTAGGATTAGAAAGACGGAGGTTGAGGGGGAACCTGATTGAGGTGTACAAAATCATGAGAGGTATAGACAGGGTGGATAGCAAGAAGCTTTTTCAAAGATTGGGGGATTCAATTACTAGGGGTCACGAGTTCAAAGTGAGAGAGGAAATGTTTAGCGGGGATATGCGTGGAAAGTTCTTTACGCAGAGGGTGGTGGGTGTCTGGAACGCGTTGCCAGCGGAGGTGGTAGACGCGGGCACGATAGAGTCTTTTAAGATGTATCTCGACAGATACATGAATGGGCAGGAAGCAAAGAGATACAGACCCTTAGAAAATGGGCGACATGTTTAGATAGAGGATCTGGATCGGCGCAGGCTTGGAAGGCCGAAGGGCCTGTTCCTGTGCTGTAATTTTCTTTGTTCTTTGTTCTTTGTTCCTCCCCCTTTCGTGTACAAAGTACAGAGTTCACCCCTCCCCCACCCCCTTCATGTACAAAGTGGAGTTCGCCCCTTCCTCCCCCTTTCGTGTACAAAGTGGAGTTCACACCTTCCCCCTTTTCCCGATACACAAAGTACAGAGTTAACCCCTTCCCCACTCACTTCATGAACAAAGTGTAGAGTTCACCCCTTCCCCACCCCACCTCGTGTACAAAGTGCAGATTTCACCGTCCGCCCTCTTCCCTATACACAAAGTACAGAGTTCACCGCTTCCCCCAATTTGGTGTACAAAGTGCCAAGTTCACCCCTTCCTCCCCCCGCTTTGTGTGCAAAGTGCAGAGTTCACCCGTTCCCCCCCTTCTGTACAAAGGGCAGAGTTCACCCGTCCGCCCTCTTCCCCATACACAAAGTGCAGAGTTCACCCCTTCCCCCTCTTTCACATACACAAAGTGAAGAGCTCACCCCTTCACCCTTCCCTATAAACAAATTGAAGATTACACCCCTTCCCTTAACAAAGTGCAGAGTTCACCCCTTCACCCCTTCCCTATACACAAAGTGCAGAGTTCACGCCTTCCCCCACTTCCCGATAAACAAATTGAAGAGTTCACCCCTTCCCTTAACAAAGTGCAGAGTTCACCCCTTCACCCCTTCCCTATACACAAAGTGAAGAGTTCACCCCTTCCCTTAACAAAGTGCAGAGTTCACCCCTTCACCCCTTCCCTATACACAAAGTGAAGAGTTCACCGCTACCAATTCCCTATACACAAAGTGAAGAGTTCACCCCTTTACCCCTTCCCTCTAAACAAATTGAAGAGTTCACCCCTTCCCTTAACAAACTGCAGAGTTCACCTCTTCCCCCTCTTCCCCATACACAAACTGCAGAGTTCACCTGTTCCCCCTCTTCCCTATACACAAAGTGAAGAGTTCACCCCTTCCCCCTTTTCCCCTTACACAAAGTGCAGGGTTCACGCCTTCACCCCATTTCGTGTACAAAGATCAGAGTTCACCGCTTCCCCCCCACCTTCGTGTACAAAGTGCAGAGTTCGCCCATCCCCTTTCTCATTAATACACAAAGTGAAGAGTTCAGCCCTTCCCCCTCTTCCCTATACGCAAAGTGAAGAGTTCACCCCTTCCTCCTCTTCCTTACACACAAAGTGAAGAGTTCAGCCCTTCCCCCTCTTCCCTATACACAAAGTGAAGAGTTCAGCCCTTCCCCCTCTTCCGTATGCACAAAGTGAAGAGTTCAGCCCTTCCCCCTCTTCCCGATACACAAAGTGAAGAGTTCACCCCTTCCCCCTCTTCCCTATACACAAAGTGAAGAGTTCACCCCTTCCTCCTCTTCCTTACACACAAGGTGAAGAGTTCACACCTTCCCCCTCTTCGCGATACACAAAGTGAAGAGTTCAGCCTTTCCCCCTCTTCCCTATACACAAAGTGAAGATTTCACCCCTTCCCCCTCTTCCGTATGCACAAAGTGAAGAGTTCACCCCGTCCTCCTCTTCCCTATACACAAAGTGCAGAGTTCACCCCTTCCCTGTACACAAACTGAAGAGTTCACACCTTCCCCCTCTTCCCTATACACAAAGTGCAGAGTTCACCCCTTCCCTGTACACAAACTGAAGAGTTCACACCTTCCCCCTCTTCCCTATACACAAAGTGAAGAGATCACATCTTCCCTGTCTTCCCTGTACACAAAGTGAAGAGTTCACCCCTTCCCCCTCTTCACTATGCACAAAGTGAAGAGTTCACACCTTCCCCCTCTTCCCTATACACAAAGTGCAGAGTTCACCCCTTCCCTGTACACAAACTGAAGAGTTCACACCTTCCCCCTCTTCCCTATACACAAATTGAAGAGATCACATCTTCCCTGTCTTCCCTGTACACAAAGTGAAGAGTTCACCCCTTCCCCCTCTTCACTATGCACAAAGTGAAGAGTTCACCCCGTCCTGCTCTTCCCTATACACAAAGTGAAGAGTTCACCCCTTCACCCTTCCATTTCCACAAAGTGGACTTCACACCTTCACCCCTTCCATATAAACAAATTGAAGATTTCACTCCTTCCCTTAACAAAGTGTAGAGTTCACCCCTTCCCCCTCTTTCACATACACAAAGTGAAGAGTTCACCCCTTCACCCTTCCATTTCCACAAAGTGGACTTCACACCTTCACCCCTTCCCTATAAACAAATTGAAGATTTCACCCCTTCCCTTAACAAAGTGCAGAGTTCAACCCTTCACCCCTTCCCTGTACACAAAGTGAAGAGTTCAACCCTTCCCCCTCTTCTCTATACACAAAGTGAAGAGTTCACCCCTTCCCCCTCTTCCCGATAAACAAATTGAAGAGTTCACCCCTTCCCTTAACAAAGTGCAGAGTTCACCCCTTCACCCCTTCCCTATACACAAAGTGAAGAGTTCACCGCTACCAATTCCCTATACACAAAGTGAAGAGTTCATCACTTCCCCCTCTTCCCAATACACAAAGTGAAGAGTTCACCCCTTCACCCCTTCCCTCTAAACAAATTGAAGAGTTCACCCCTTCCCTTAACAAACTGCAGAGTTCACCTCTTCCCCCTCTTCCCCATACACAAACTGCAGAGTTCACCAATTCACCTCTTCCCTATAAACAAAGTGAAGAGTTCACCCCTTCCCCCTCTTCCCTTAACAAAGTGCAGAGTTCACCTCTTACCCCTCTCCCCTATACACAAAGTGAAGAGTTCACCTGTTCCCCCTCTTCCCCATACACAAAGTGAAGAGTTCACCCCTTCACCCCATTTCGTGTACAAAGTGCAGAGTTCGCCCGTCCCTTTTCTCATCTATACACAAAGTCCAGAGTTTATTCCTTCCCCCCATTTCATGTACAAAGTGCAGAGTTCACTCCTTCCCTCTCTTCCCTATACAGAAAGTGAAGACTTCACCCCTTCCTCCTCTTTCCGATACACAAAGTGAAGAGTTCACACCTTCCCCCTCTTCCCTATACACAAAGTGATGAGTTCACCCCTTCCCCCTCTTCCTTACACACAAGGTGAAGAGTTCACACCTTCCCCCTCTTCCCGATACACAAAGTGAAGAGTTCAGCCCTTCCCCCTCTTCCCGATACACAAAGTGAAGATTTCACCCCTTCCATCTCTTCCCGATACACAAAGTGAAGAGTTCACACCTTCCCCCTCTTCCCTATACACAAAGTGAAGAGTTCACCCCTTCCCCCTCTTTCTTACACACAAAGTGAAGAGTTCACACCTTCCCCCTCATCCCGATACACAAAGTGAAGAGTTCAGCCCTTCCCCCTCTTCCTTACACACAAAGTGAAGAGTTCACACCTTCCCCCTCTTCCCTATACACAAAGTGAAGTGTTCACCCCTTCCATCTCTTCCCAATACACAAAGTGAAGAGTTCACACCTTCCCCCTCTTCCCGATACACAAAGTGAAGTGTTCACACCTTCCCCTTCTTCCGTATGCACAAAGTGAAGAGTTCACCCCGTCCTCCTCTTCCCTATACACAAAGTGCAGAGTTCACCCCTTCCCCTTCTTCCGTATGCACAAAGTGAAGAGTTCACCCCGTCCTCCTCTTCCCGATACATAAAGTGCAGAGTTCACCCCTTCCCCCTCTTCCCTATACACCAAGTGAAGATTTCACCCCGTCCCCCTCTTCCCGATACACAAAGTGAAGAGTTCTGCTCTTCCCCCTCTTCACCAGACACAAAGTGAAGAGTTCACCCCTTCCCCCTCTTCCCGATGCACAAAGTGAAGAGTTTACCCCGTCCTGCTCTTCCCTATACACAAAGTGCAGAGTTCTCCCCTTCCCCCTCTTTCCTATACACAAAGTGAAGAGTTCACCCCTTCAACCTTCCATTTACACAAAGTGGAGTTCACCACTTCACCCCTTCCATAAAAACAAATTGAAGATTTCACCCCTTCCCTGAACAAAGTGCAGAGTTCACCCCTTCCCTCTACACAAAGTGCAGAGTTCACCCCTTCCCCCTCTTTCACATACACAAAGTGAAGAGCTCACCCCTTCACCCCTTCCCTTAACAAAGTGCAGAGTTCACCCCTTCACCCATTCCCGATACACAAAGTGCAGAGTTCAACCCTTCCCCCTCTTCCCTTAACAAAGTGCAGAGTTCACCCCTTCCCCCTCTTCCCTATGCACAAAGTGACGAGTTCAACCATTCCCCCTCTTATCTATACACAAAGTGAAGAGGTCACCCCTTCCCCCTCTTCCCGATACACAAAGTGCAGAGTTCACCTCTTCCCCCTCTTCCCCACACACAAAGTGAAGAGTTCACTTCTTCCCCCTCTTCCCCATACACAAAGTGAAGAGTTCACCACTTCCCCCTTTTCCCCATACACAAAGTGAAGAGTTCACCCCTTCCCCCTCTTCCCTATGCACAAAGTGACGAGTTCAACCATTCCCCCTCTTATCTATACACAAAGTGAAGAGGTCACCCCTTCCCCCTCTTCCCGATACACAAAGTGCAGAGTTCACCTCTTCCCCCACTTCCCTATACACAAAGTGAAGAGTTCACCTCTTCCCCCTCTTCCCCACACACAAAGTGAAGAGTTCACTTCTTCCCCCTCTTCCCCACACACAAAGTGCAGAGTTCACCTCTTCCCCCACTTCCCTATACACAAAGTGAAGAGTTCACCTCTTCCCCCTCTTCCCCACACACAAAGTGAAGAGTTCACCTCTTCCCCCTCTTCCCCACACACAAAGTGAAGAGTTCACTTCTTCCCCCTCTTCCCCATACACAAAGTGAAGAGTTCGCCCCTTCCCCCTTTTCCCCATACACAAAGTGAAGAGGTCACCCCTTCCCCCTCTTCCCTATCCACAAAGTGAAGACTTCACCCCTTCCCCCTCTTTCACATACACAAAGTGAAGAGTTCACCCCTTCCCCCTCTTCCCTATAAACAAATTGAAGATTTCACCCCTTCCCTTAACAAACTGCAGAGTTCACCCCTTCCCCCTCTTCCCTTAACAAAGTGCAGAGTTCACCTCTTACCCCTCTCCCCTATACACAAAGTGAAGAGTTCACCTGTTCCGCCTCTTCCCCATACACAAAGTGAAGAGTTCACTTCTTCCCCCTCTTCCCCATACACAAAGTAAAGAGTTCACCCCTTCCCCCTTTTCCCCATACACCAAGTGCAGAGTTCACCCCTTCACCCCATTTCGTGTACAAAGATCAGAGTTCGCCGCTTCCCCCCCACCTTCGTGTACAAAGTGCAGAGTTCGCCCATCCCCTTTCTCATCGACACACAAAGTCCAGAGTTCATTCCTTCCCCCCATTTCATGTACAAAGTGCAGAGTTCACCCCTTCCCTCTCTTCCCTGTACAGAAAGTGAAGAGTTCAGCCCTTCCCCCTCTTCCTTACACACAAAGTGAAGAGTTCACCCCTTCCCCCTCTCCCCTATACACAAAGTGAAGAGTTCACCCCTTCCCCCTCTTCCTTACACACAAGGTGAAGAGTTCATACCTTCCCCCTCTTCCCGATACACAAAGTGAAGAGCTCACCCCTTCCCCCTCTTCCCGATACACAAAGTGAAGTGTTCACCCCTTTCATCACTTCCAAATCACAAAGTGGAGAGTTCACCACCTTCACCCATTCCTGATACACAAAGTGCAGAGTTCACGCCTTCCCCCTCTTTCCCATACACAAAGTGAAGAGTTCACCCCTTCCCCCTCTTCACTATGCACAAAGTGAAGAGTTCACCCCGTCCTGCTCTTCCCTATACACAAAGTGAAGAGTTCACCCCTTCACCCTTCCATTTCCACAAAGTGGACTTCACACCTTCACCCCTTCCATATAAACAAATTGAAGATTTCACTCCTTCCCTTAACAAAGTGCAGAGTTCACCCCTTCCCTATACCCAAAGTGTAGAGTTCACCCCTTCCCCCTCTTTCACATACACAAAGTGAAGAGTTCACCACTTCACCCTTCCATTTCCACAAAGTGGACTTCACACCTTCACCCCTTCCCTATAAACAAATTGAAGATTTCACCCCTTCCCTTAACAAAGTGCAGAGTTCAACCCTTCACCCCTTCCCTGTACACAAATTGAAGAGTTCACCCCTTCCCTTAACAAAGTGCAGAGTTCACCCCTTCACCCCTTCCCTATACACAAAGTGAAGAGTTCACCGCTACCAATTCCCTATACACAAAGTGAAGAGTTCATCACTTCCCCCTCTTCCCAATACACAAAGTGAAGAGTTCACCCCTTCACCCCTTCCCTCTAAACAAATTGAAGAGTTCACCCCTTCCCCCTCTTCCCCATACACAAACTGCAGAGTTCACCAATTCACCTCTTCCCTATAAACAAAGTGAAGAGTTCACCCCTTCCCCCTCTTCCCTTAACAAAGTGCAGAGTTCACCTCTTACCCCTCTCCCCTATACACAAAGTGAAGAGTTCACCTGATCCCCCTCTTCCCCATACACAAAGTGAAGAGTTCACCCCTTCCCCATTTTCCCCATCCACAAAGTGCAGAGTTCACCCCTTCACCCCATTTCGTGTACAAAGTGCAGAGTTCGCCCGTCCCCTTTCTCATCTATACACAAAGTCCAGAGTTCATTCCTTCCCCCCATTTCATGTACAAAGTGCAGAGTTCACCCCTTCCCTCTCTTCCCTATACAGAAAGTGAAGACTTCACCCCTTCCTCCTCTTCCCGATACACAAAGTGAAGAGTTCACACCTTCCCCCTCTTCCCTATACACAAAGTGATGAGTTCACCCCTTCCCCCTCTTCCTTACACACAAGGTGAAGAGTTCACACCTTCCCCCTCTTCCCGATACACAAAGTGAAGAGTTCACCCCTTCCCCCTCTTCCCTATACACAAAGTGAAGAGTTCACCCCTTCCCCCTCTTCATTACACACAAAGTGAAGAGTTCACACCTTCCCCCTCTTCCCGATACACAAAGTGAAGATTTCACCCCTTCCATCTCTTCCCGATACACAAAGTGAAGAGTTCACACCTTCCCCCTCTTCCCTATACACAAAGTGAAGAGTTCACCCCTTCCCCCTCTTCCTGACACACAAAGTGAAGAGTTCACACCTTCCCCCTCTTCCCGATACACAAAGTGAAGAGTTCAGCCCTTCCCCCTCTTCCTTACACACAAAGTGAAGAGTTCACACCTTCCCCCTCTTCCCTATACACAAAGTGAAGTGTTCACCCCTTCCATCTCTTCCCAATACACAAAGTGAAGAGTTCACACCTTCCCCCTCTTCCCGATACACAAAGTGAAGTGTTCACACCTTCCCCTTCTTCCGTATGCACAAAGTGAAGAGTTCACCCCGTCCTCCTCTTCCCTATACACAAAGTGCAGAGTTCACCCCTTCCCCTTCTTCCGTATGCACAAAGTGAAGAGTTCACCCCGTCCTCCTCTTCCCTATACATAAAGTGAAGATTTCACCCCGTCCCCCTCTTCCCGATACACAAAGTGAAGAGTTCTGCTCTTCCCCCTCTTCACCAGACACAAAGTGAAGAGTTCACCCCTTCCCCCTCTTCCCGATGCACAAAGTGAAGAGTTTACCCCGTCCTGCTCTTCCCTATACACAAAGTGCAGAGTTCTCCCCTTCCCCCTCTTTCCTATACACAAAGTGAAGAGTTCACCCCTTCAACCTTCCATTTACACAAAGTGGAGTTCACCACTTCACCCCTTCCATAAAAACAAATTGAAGATTTCACCCCTTCCCTGAACAAAGTGCAGAATTCACCCCTTCCCTCTACACAAAGTGCAGAGTTCACCCCTTCCCCCTCTTTCACATACACAAAGTGAAGAGCTCACCCCTTCACCCCTTCCCTTAACAAAGTGCAGAGTTCACCCCTTCACCCATTCCCGATACACAAAGTGCAGAGTTCAACCCTTCCCCCTCTTCCCTTAACAAAGTGCAGAGTTCACCCCTTCCCCCTCTTCCCTATGCACAAAGTGACGAGTTCAACCATTCCCCCTCTTATCTATACACAAAGTGAAGAGGTCACCCCTTCCCCCTCTTCCCGATACACAAAGTGCAGAGTTCACCTCTTCCCCCTCTTCCCCACACACAAAGTGAAGAGTTCACTTCTTCCCCCTCTTCCCCATACACAAAGTGAAGAGTTCACCACTTCCCCCTTTTCCCCATACACAAAGTGAAGAGTTCACCCCTTCCCCCTCTTCCCTATGCACAAAGTGACGAGTTCAACCATTCCCCCTCTTATCTATACACAAAGTGAAGAGGTCACCCCTTCCCCCTCTTCCCGATACACAAAGTGCAGAGTTCACCTCTTCCCCCACTTCCCTATACACAAAGTGAAGAGTTCACCTCTTCCCCCTCTTCCCCACACACAAAGTGAAGAGTTCACTTCTTCCCCCTCTTCCCCACACACAAAGTGCAGAGTTCACCTCTTCCCCCACTTCCCTATACACAAAGTGAAGAGTTCACCTCTTCCCCCTCTTCCCCACACACAAAGTGAAGAGTTCACCTCTTCCCCCTCTTCCCCACACACAAAGTGAAGAGTTCACTTCTTCCCCCTCTTCCCCATACACAAAGTGAAGAGTTCGCCCCTTCCCCCTTTTCCCCATACACAAAGTGAAGAGGTCACCCCTTCCCCCTCTTCCCTATCCACAAAGTGAAGACTTCACCCCTTCCCCCTCTTTCACATACACAAAGTGAAGAGTTCACCCCTTCCCCCTCTTCCCTATAAACAAATTGAAGATTTCACCCCTTCCCTTAACAAACTGCAGAGTTCACCCCTTCCCCCTCTTCCCTTAACAAAGTGCAGAGTTCACCTCTTACCCCTCTCCCCTATACACAAAGTGAAGAGTTCACCTGTTCCGCCTCTTCCCCATACACAAAGTGAAGAGTTCACTTCTTCCCCCTCTTCCCCATACACAAAGTAAAGAGTTCACCCCTTCCCCCTTTTCCCCATACACCAAGTGCAGAGTTCACCCCTTCACCCCATTTCGTGTACAAAGATCAGAGTTCGCCGCTTCCCCCCCACCTTCGTGTACAAAGTGCAGAGTTCGCCCATCCCCTTTCTCATCGACACACAAAGTCCAGAGTTCATTCCTTCCCCCCATTTCATGTACAAAGTGCAGAGTTCACCCCTTCCCTCTCTTCCCTGTACAGAAAGTGAAGAGTTCAGCCCTTCCCCCTCTTCCTTACACACAAAGTGAAGAGTTCACCCCTTCCCCCTCTCCCCTATACACAAAGTGAAGAGTTCACCCCTTCCCCCTCTTCCTTACACACAAGGTGAAGAGTTCATACCTTCCCCCTCTTCCCGATACACAAAGTGAAGAGCTCACCCCTTCCCCCTCTTCCCGATACACAAAGTGAAGTGTTCACCCCTTTCATCACTTCCAAATCACAAAGTGGAGAGTTCACCACCTTCACCCATTCCTGATACACAAAGTGCAGAGTTCACGCCTTCCCCCTCTTTCCCATACACAAAGTGAAGAGTTCACCCCTTCCCCCTCTTCACTATGCACAAAGTGAAGAGTTCACCCCGTCCTGCTCTTCCCTATACACAAAGTGAAGAGTTCACCCCTTCACCCTTCCATTTCCACAAAGTGGACTTCACACCTTCACCCCTTCCATATAAACAAATTGAAGATTTCACTCCTTCCCTTAACAAAGTGCAGAGTTCACCCCTTCCCTATACCCAAAGTGTAGAGTTCACCCCTTCCCCCTCTTTCACATACACAAAGTGAAGAGTTCACCACTTCACCCTTCCATTTCCACAAAGTGGACTTCACACCTTCACCCCTTCCCTATAAACAAATTGAAGATTTCACCCCTTCCCTTAACAAAGTGCAGAGTTCAACCCTTCACCCCTTCCCTGTACACAAATTGAAGAGTTCACCCCTTCCCTTAACAAAGTGCAGAGTTCACCCCTTCACCCCTTCCCTATACACAAAGTGAAGAGTTCACCGCTACCAATTCCCTATACACAAAGTGAAGAGTTCATCACTTCCCCCTCTTCCCAATACACAAAGTGAAGAGTTCACCCCTTCACCCCTTCCCTCTAAACAAATTGAAGAGTTCACCCCTTCCCCCTCTTCCCCATACACAAACTGCAGAGTTCACCAATTCACCTCTTCCCTATAAACAAAGTGAAGAGTTCACCCCTTCCCCCTCTTCCCTTAACAAAGTGCAGAGTTCACCTCTTACCCCTCTCCCCTATACACAAAGTGAAGAGTTCACCTGATCCCCCTCTTCCCCATACACAAAGTGAAGAGTTCACCCCTTCCCCATTTTCCCCATCCACAAAGTGCAGAGTTCACCCCTTCACCCCATTTCGTGTACAAAGTGCAGAGTTCGCCCGTCCCCTTTCTCATCTATACACAAAGTCCAGAGTTCATTCCTTCCCCCCATTTCATGTACAAAGTGCAGAGTTCACCCCTTCCCTCTCTTCCCTATACAGAAAGTGAAGACTTCACCCCTTCCTCCTCTTCCCGATACACAAAGTGAAGAGTTCACACCTTCCCCCTCTTCCCTATACACAAAGTGATGAGTTCACCCCTTCCCCCTCTTCCTTACACACAAGGTGAAGAGTTCACACCTTCCCCCTCTTCCCGATACACAAAGTGAAGAGTTCACCCCTTCCCCCTCTTCCCTATACACAAAGTGAAGAGTTCACCCCTTCCCCCTCTTCATTACACACAAAGTGAAGAGTTCACACCTTCCCCCTCTTCCCGATACACAAAGTGAAGATTTCACCCCTTCCATCTCTTCCCGATACACAAAGTGAAGAGTTCACACCTTCCCCCTCTTCCCTATACACAAAGTGAAGAGTTCACCCCTTCCCCCTCTTCCTGACACACAAAGTGAAGAGTTCACACCTTCCCCCTCTTCCCGATACACAAAGTGAAGAGTTCAGCCCTTCCCCCTCTTCCTTACACACAAAGTGAAGAGTTCACACCTTCCCCCTCTTCCCTATACACAAAGTGAAGTGTTCACCCCTTCCATCTCTTCCCAATACACAAAGTGAAGAGTTCACACCTTCCCCCTCTTCCCGATACACAAAGTGAAGTGTTCACACCTTCCCCTTCTTCCGTATGCACAAAGTGAAGAGTTCACCCCGTCCTCCTCTTCCCTATACACAAAGTGCAGAGTTCACCCCTTCCCCTTCTTCCGTATGCACAAAGTGAAGAGTTCACCCCGTCCTCCTCTTCCCTATACATAAAGTGAAGATTTCACCCCGTCCCCCTCTTCCCGATACACAAAGTGAAGAGTTCTGCTCTTCCCCCTCTTCACCAGACACAAAGTGAAGAGTTCACCCCTTCCCCCTCTTCCCGATGCACAAAGTGAAGAGTTTACCCCGTCCTGCTCTTCCCTATACACAAAGTGCAGAGTTCTCCCCTTCCCCCTCTTTCCTATACACAAAGTGAAGAGTTCACCCCTTCAACCTTCCATTTACACAAAGTGGAGTTCACCACTTCACCCCTTCCATAAAAACAAATTGAAGATTTCACCCCTTCCCTGAACAAAGTGCAGAATTCACCCCTTCCCTCTACACAAAGTGCAGAGTTCACCCCTTCCCCCTCTTTCACATACACAAAGTGAAGAGCTCACCCCTTCACCCCTTCCCTTAACAAAGTGCAGAGTTCACCCCTTCACCCATTCCCGATACACAAAGTGCAGAGTTCAACCCTTCCCCCTCTTCCCTTAACAAAGTGCAGAGTTCACCTCTTCCCCCACCTCCCTAGACACAAAGTGAAGAGTTCACTTCTTCCCCCTCTTCCCCATACACAAAGTGAAGAGTTCACCCCTTCCCCCTTTTCCCCATACACAAAGTGAAGAGTTCACCCCTTCCCCCTCTTCCCTATGCACAAAGTGACGAGTTCAACCATTCCCCCTCTTATCTATACACAAAGTGAAGAGGTCACCCCTTCCCCCTCTTCCCGATACACAAAGTGAAGAGTTCACCTCTTCCCCCTCTTCCCCACACACAAAGTGAAGAGTTCACTTCTTCCCCCTCTTCCCCATACACAAAGTGAAGAGTTCACCCCTTCCCCCTTTTCCCCATACACAAAGTGACGAGTTCAACCATTCCCCCTCTTATCTATACACAAAGTGAAGAGGTCACCCCTTCCCCCTCTTCCCGATACACAAAGTGCAGAGTTCACCTCTTCCCCCACTTCCCTATACACAAAGTGAAGAGTTCACCTCTTCCCCCTCTTCCCCACACACAAAGTGAAGAGTTCACTTCTTCCCCCTCTTCCCCACACACAAAGTGCAGAGTTCACCTCTTCCCCCACTTCCCTATACACAAAGTGAAGAGTTCACCTCTTCCCCCTCTTCCCCACACACAAAGTGAAGAGTTCACCTCTTCCCCCTCTTCCCCACACACAAAGTGAAGAGTTCACTTCTTCCCCCTCTTCCCCAGACACAAAGTGAAGAGTTCGCCCCTTCCCCCTTTTCCCCATACACAAAGTGAAGAGGTCACCCCTTCCCCCTCTTCCCTATACACAAAGTGACGACTTCACCCCTTCCCCCTCTTTCACATACACAAAGTGAAGAGCTCACCCCTTCCCCCTCTTCCCTATAAACAAATTGAAGATTTCACCCCTTCCCTTAACAAAGTGCAGAGTTCAACCCTTCACCCCTTCCCTGTACACAAAGTGTAGAGTTCACCCCTTCCCCCTCTTTCACATACACAAAGTGAAGAGTTCACCCCTTCCCCCTCTTCCCTATAAACAAATTGAAGATTTCACCCCTTCCCTTAACAAACTGCAGAGTTCACCCCTTCCCCCTCTTCCCTTAACAAAGTGCAGAGTTCACCTCTTACCCCTCTCCCCTATACACAAAGTGAAGAGTTCACCTGTTCCGCCTCTTCCCCATACACGAAGTGAAGAGTTCACTTCTTCCCCCTCTTCCCCATACACAAAGTAAAGAGTTCACCCCTTCCCCCTTTTCCCCATACACCAAGTGCAGAGTTCACCCCTTCACCCCATTTCGTGTACAAAGATCAGAGTTCGCCGCTTCCCCCCCACCTTCGTGTACAAAGTGCAGAGTTCGCCCATCCCCTTTCTCATCTACACACAAAGTCCAGAGTTCATTCCTTCCCCCCATTTCATGTACAAAGTGCAGAGTTCACCCCTTCCCTCTCTTCCCTGTACAGAAAGTGAAGAGTTCAGCCCTTCCCCCTCTTCCTTACACACAAAGTGAAGAGTTCACTCCTTCCCCCTCTCCCCTATACACAAAGTGAAGAGTTCACCCCTTCCCCCTCTTCCTTACACACAAGGTGAAGAGTTCATACCTTCACCCTCTTCCCGATACACAAAGTGAAGAGTTCACCCCTTCCCCCTCTTCCCGATACACAAAGTGAAGTGTTCACCCCTTTCATCTCTTCCCAATACACAAAGTGGAGAGTTCACCACCTTCACCCATTCCCGATACACAAAGTGCAGAGTTCACGCCTTCCCCCTCTTTCCCATACACAAAGTGAAGAGTTCACCCCTTCCCCCTCTTCACTATGCACAAAGTGAAGAGTTCACCCCGTCCTGCTCTTCCCTATACACAAAGTGAAGAGTTCACCCCTTCACCCTTCCATTTCCACAAAGTGGACTTCACACCTTCACCCCTTCCATATAAACAAATTGAAGATTTCACTCCTTCCCTTAACAAAGTGCAGAGTTCACCCCTTCCCTATACCCAAAGTGTAGAGTTCACCCCTTCCCCCTCTTTCACATACACAAAGTGAAGAGTTCACCCCTTCACCCTTCCATTTCCACAAAGTGGACTTCACACCTTCACCCCTTCCCGATAAACAAATTGAAGATTTCACCCCTTCCCTTAACAAAGTGCAGAGTTCAACCCTTCACCCCTTCCCTGTACACAAATTGAAGAGTTCAACCCTTCCCCCTCTTCTCTATACACAAAGTGAAGAGTTCACCCCTTCCCCCTCTTCCCGATAAACAAATTGAAGAGTTCACCCCTTCCCTTAACAAAGTGCAGAGTTCACCCGTTCACCCCTTCCCTATACACAAAGTGAAGAGTTCACCGCTACCAATTCCCTATACACAAAGTGAAGAGTTCATCACTTCCCCCTCTTCCCAATACACAAAGTGAAGAGTTCACCCCTTCACCCCTTCCCTCTAAACAAATTGAAGAGTTCACCCCTTCCCTTAACAAACTGCAGAGTTCACCTCTTCCCCCTCTTCCCCATCCACAAACTGCAGAGTTCACCAATTCACCTCTTCCCTGTAAACAAAGTGAAGAGTTCACCCCTTCCCCCTCTTCCCTTAACAAAGTGCAGAGTTCGCCTCTTACCCCTCTCCCCTATACACAAAGTGAAGAGTTCACCTGATCCCCCTGTTCCCCATACACAAAGTGAAGAGTTCACCCCTTCCCCATTTTCCCCATCCACAAAGTGCAGAGTTCACCCCTTCACCCCATTTCGTGTACAAAGTGCAGAGTTCGCCCGTCCCCTTTCTCATCTATACACAAAGTCCAGAGTTCATTCCTTCCCCCCATTTCATGTACAAAGTGCAGAGTTCACCCCTTCCCTCTCTTCCCTATACAGAAAGTGAAGACTTCACCCCTTCCTCCTCTTCCCGATACACAAAGTGAAGAGTTCACACCTTCCCCCTCTTCCCTATACACAAAGTGATGAGTTCACCCCTTCCCCCTCTTCCTTACACACAAGGTGAAGAGTTCACACCTTCCCCCTCTTCCCGATACACAAAGTGAAGAGTTCAGCCCTTCCCCCTCTTCCCTATACACAAAGTGAAGAGTTCACCCCTTCCCCCTCTTCATTACACACAAAGTGAAGAGTTCACACCTTCCCCCTCTTCCCGATACACAAAGTGAAGATTTCACCCCTTCCATCTCTTCCCGATACACAAAGTGAAGAGTTCACACCTTCCCCCTCTTCCCTATACACAAAGTGAAGAGTTCACCCCTTCCCCCTCTTCCTTACACACAAAGTGAAGAGTTCACACCTTCCCCCTCTTCCCTATACACAAAGTGAAGAGTCCACCCCGTCCTCCTCTTCCCTATACACAAAGTGCAGAGTTCACCCCTTCCCCTTCTTCCGTATGCACAAAGTGAAGAGTTCACCCCGTCCACCTCTTCCTTACACACAAGGTGAAGAGTTCACACCTTCCCCCTCTTCCCGATACACAAAGTGAAGAGTTCACCCCTTCCCCCTCTTCCCTATACACAAAGTGAAGAGTTCACCCCTTCCCCCTCTTCATTACACACAAAGTGAAGAGTTCACACCTTCCCCCTCTTCCCGATACACAAAGTGAAGATTTCACCCCTTCCATCTCTTCCCGATACACAAAGTGAAGAGTTCACACCTTCCCCCTCTTCCCTATACACAAAGTGAAGAGTTCACCCCTTCCCCCTCTTCCTGACACACAAAGTGAAGAGTTCACACCTTCCCCCTCTTCCCGATACACAAAGTGAAGAGTTCAGCCCTTCCCCCTCTTCCTTACACACAAAGTGAAGAGTTCACACCTTCCCCCTCTTCCCTATACACAAAGTGAAGTGTTCACCCCTTCCATCTCTTCCCAATACACAAAGTGAAGAGTTCACACCTTCCCCCTCTTCCCGATACACAAAGTGAAGTGTTCACACCTTCCCCTTCTTCCGTATGCACAAAGTGAAGAGTTCACCCCGTCCTCCTCTTCCCTATACACAAAGTGCAGAGTTCACCCCTTCCCCTTCTTCCGTATGCACAAAGTGAAGAGTTCACCCCGTCCTCCTCTTCCCTATACATAAAGTGAAGATTTCACCCCGTCCCCCTCTTCCCGATACACAAAGTGAAGAGTTCTGCTCTTCCCCCTCTTCACCAGACACAAAGTGAAGAGTTCACCCCTTCCCCCTCTTCCCGATGCACAAAGTGAAGAGTTTACCCCGTCCTGCTCTTCCCTATACACAAAGTGCAGAGTTCTCCCCTTCCCCCTCTTTCCTATACACAAAGTGAAGAGTTCACCCCTTCAACCTTCCATTTACACAAAGTGGAGTTCACCACTTCACCCCTTCCATAAAAACAAATTGAAGATTTCACCCCTTCCCTGAACAAAGTGCAGAATTCACCCCTTCCCTCTACACAAAGTGCAGAGTTCACCCCTTCCCCCTCTTTCACATACACAAAGTGAAGAGCTCACCCCTTCACCCCTTCCCTTAACAAAGTGCAGAGTTCACCCCTTCACCCATTCCCGATACACAAAGTGCAGAGTTCAACCCTTCCCCCTCTTCCCTTAACAAAGTGCAGAGTTCACCTCTTCCCCCACCTCCCTAGACACAAAGTGAAGAGTTCACTTCTTCCCCCTCTTCCCCATACACAAAGTGAAGAGTTCACCCCTTCCCCCTTTTCCCCATACACAAAGTGAAGAGTTCACCCCTTCCCCCTCTTCCCTATGCACAAAGTGACGAGTTCAACCATTCCCCCTCTTATCTATACACAAAGTGAAGAGGTCACCCCTTCCCCCTCTTCCCGATACACAAAGTGAAGAGTTCACCTCTTCCCCCTCTTCCCCACACACAAAGTGAAGAGTTCACTTCTTCCCCCTCTTCCCCATACACAAAGTGAAGAGTTCACCCCTTCCCCCTTTTCCCCATACACAAAGTGACGAGTTCAACCATTCCCCCTCTTATCTATACACAAAGTGAAGAGGTCACCCCTTCCCCCTCTTCCCGATACACAAAGTGCAGAGTTCACCTCTTCCCCCACTTCCCTATACACAAAGTGAAGAGTTCACCTCTTCCCCCTCTTCCCCACACACAAAGTGAAGAGTTCACTTCTTCCCCCTCTTCCCCACACACAAAGTGCAGAGTTCACCTCTTCCCCCACTTCCCTATACACAAAGTGAAGAGTTCACCTCTTCCCCCTCTTCCCCACACACAAAGTGAAGAGTTCACCTCTTCCCCCTCTTCCCCACACACAAAGTGAAGAGTTCACTTCTTCCCCCTCTTCCCCAGACACAAAGTGAAGAGTTCGCCCCTTCCCCCTTTTCCCCATACACAAAGTGAAGAGGTCACCCCTTCCCCCTCTTCCCTATACACAAAGTGACGACTTCACCCCTTCCCCCTCTTTCACATACACAAAGTGAAGAGCTCACCCCTTCCCCCTCTTCCCTATAAACAAATTGAAGATTTCACCCCTTCCCTTAACAAAGTGCAGAGTTCAACCCTTCACCCCTTCCCTGTACACAAAGTGTAGAGTTCACCCCTTCCCCCTCTTTCACATACACAAAGTGAAGAGTTCACCCCTTCCCCCTCTTCCCTATAAACAAATTGAAGATTTCACCCCTTCCCTTAACAAACTGCAGAGTTCACCCCTTCCCCCTCTTCCCTTAACAAAGTGCAGAGTTCACCTCTTACCCCTCTCCCCTATACACAAAGTGAAGAGTTCACCTGTTCCGCCTCTTCCCCATACACGAAGTGAAGAGTTCACTTCTTCCCCCTCTTCCCCATACACAAAGTAAAGAGTTCACCCCTTCCCCCTTTTCCCCATACACCAAGTGCAGAGTTCACCCCTTCACCCCATTTCGTGTACAAAGATCAGAGTTCGCCGCTTCCCCCCCACCTTCGTGTACAAAGTGCAGAGTTCGCCCATCCCCTTTCTCATCTACACACAAAGTCCAGAGTTCATTCCTTCCCCCCATTTCATGTACAAAGTGCAGAGTTCACCCCTTCCCTCTCTTCCCTGTACAGAAAGTGAAGAGTTCAGCCCTTCCCCCTCTTCCTTACACACAAAGTGAAGAGTTCACTCCTTCCCCCTCTCCCCTATACACAAAGTGAAGAGTTCACCCCTTCCCCCTCTTCCTTACACACAAGGTGAAGAGTTCATACCTTCACCCTCTTCCCGATACACAAAGTGAAGAGTTCACCCCTTCCCCCTCTTCCCGATACACAAAGTGAAGTGTTCACCCCTTTCATCTCTTCCCAATACACAAAGTGGAGAGTTCACCACCTTCACCCATTCCCGATACACAAAGTGCAGAGTTCACGCCTTCCCCCTCTTTCCCATACACAAAGTGAAGAGTTCACCCCTTCCCCCTCTTCACTATGCACAAAGTGAAGAGTTCACCCCGTCCTGCTCTTCCCTATACACAAAGTGAAGAGTTCACCCCTTCACCCTTCCATTTCCACAAAGTGGACTTCACACCTTCACCCCTTCCATATAAACAAATTGAAGATTTCACTCCTTCCCTTAACAAAGTGCAGAGTTCACCCCTTCCCTATACCCAAAGTGTAGAGTTCACCCCTTCCCCCTCTTTCACATACACAAAGTGAAGAGTTCACCCCTTCACCCTTCCATTTCCACAAAGTGGACTTCACACCTTCACCCCTTCCCGATAAACAAATTGAAGATTTCACCCCTTCCCTTAACAAAGTGCAGAGTTCAACCCTTCACCCCTTCCCTGTACACAAATTGAAGAGTTCAACCCTTCCCCCTCTTCTCTATACACAAAGTGAAGAGTTCACCCCTTCCCCCTCTTCCCGATAAACAAATTGAAGAGTTCACCCCTTCCCTTAACAAAGTGCAGAGTTCACCCGTTCACCCCTTCCCTATACACAAAGTGAAGAGTTCACCGCTACCAATTCCCTATACACAAAGTGAAGAGTTCATCACTTCCCCCTCTTCCCAATACACAAAGTGAAGAGTTCACCCCTTCACCCCTTCCCTCTAAACAAATTGAAGAGTTCACCCCTTCCCTTAACAAACTGCAGAGTTCACCTCTTCCCCCTCTTCCCCATCCACAAACTGCAGAGTTCACCAATTCACCTCTTCCCTGTAAACAAAGTGAAGAGTTCACCCCTTCCCCCTCTTCCCTTAACAAAGTGCAGAGTTCGCCTCTTACCCCTCTCCCCTATACACAAAGTGAAGAGTTCACCTGATCCCCCTGTTCCCCATACACAAAGTGAAGAGTTCACCCCTTCCCCATTTTCCCCATCCACAAAGTGCAGAGTTCACCCCTTCACCCCATTTCGTGTACAAAGTGCAGAGTTCGCCCGTCCCCTTTCTCATCTATACACAAAGTCCAGAGTTCATTCCTTCCCCCCATTTCATGTACAAAGTGCAGAGTTCACCCCTTCCCTCTCTTCCCTATACAGAAAGTGAAGACTTCACCCCTTCCTCCTCTTCCCGATACACAAAGTGAAGAGTTCACACCTTCCCCCTCTTCCCTATACACAAAGTGATGAGTTCACCCCTTCCCCCTCTTCCTTACACACAAGGTGAAGAGTTCACACCTTCCCCCTCTTCCCGATACACAAAGTGAAGAGTTCAGCCCTTCCCCCTCTTCCCTATACACAAAGTGAAGAGTTCACCCCTTCCCCCTCTTCATTACACACAAAGTGAAGAGTTCACACCTTCCCCCTCTTCCCGATACACAAAGTGAAGATTTCACCCCTTCCATCTCTTCCCGATACACAAAGTGAAGAGTTCACACCTTCCCCCTCTTCCCTATACACAAAGTGAAGAGTTCACCCCTTCCCCCTCTTCCTTACACACAAAGTGAAGAGTTCACACCTTCCCCCTCTTCCCTATACACAAAGTGAAGAGTCCACCCCGTCCTCCTCTTCCCTATACACAAAGTGCAGAGTTCACCCCTTCCCCTTCTTCCGTATGCACAAAGTGAAGAGTTCACCCCGTCCACCTCTTCCCTATACATAAAGTGCAGAGTTCACCCCTTCCCCCTCTTCCCTATACACCAAGTGAAGATTTCACCCCGTCCCCCTCTTCCCGATACACAAAGTGAAGAGTTCTGCACTTCCCCCTCTTCACCAGACACAAAGTGAAGAGTTCACCCCTTCCCCCTCTTCCCGATGCACAAAGTGAAGAGTTTACCCCGTCCTGCTCTTCCCTATACACAAAGTGCAGAGTTCTCCCCTTCCCCCTCTTTCCTATACACAAAGTGAAGAGTTCACCCCTTCAACCTTCCATTTACACAAAGTGGAGTTCACCACTTCACCCCTTCCATAAAAACAAATTGAAGATTTCACCCCTTCCCTGAACAAAGTGCAGAGTTCACCCCTTCCCTCTACACAAAGTGAAGAGCTCACCCCTTCACCCCTTCCCTTAACAAATTGCAGAGTTCACCCCTTCACCCATTCCCGATACACAAAGTGCAGAGTTCAACCCTTCCCCCTCTTCCCTTAACAAAGTGCAGAGTTCACCTCTTCCCCCACCTCCCTAGACACAAAGTGAAGAGTTCACTTCTTCCCCCTCTTCCCCATACACAAAGTGAAGAGTTCACCCCTTCCCCCTTTTCCCCATACACAAAGTGAAGAGTTCACCCCTTCCCCCTCTTCCCTATGCACAAAGTGACGAGTTCAACCATTCCCCCTCTTATCGAGACACAAAGTGAAGAGGTCACCCCTTCCCCCTCTTCCCGATACACAAAGTGAAGAGTTCACCTCTTCCCCCTCTTCCCCACACACAAAGTGAAGAGTTCACTTCTTCCCCCTCTTCCCCATACACAAAGTGAAGATTTCACCCCTTCCCCCTTTTCCCCATACACAAAGTGAAGAGTTCACCCCTTCCCCCTCTTCCCTATGCACAAAGTGACGAGTTCAACCATTCCCCCTCTTATCTATACACAAAGTGAAGAGGTCACCCCTTCCCCCTCTTCCCGATACACAAAGTGCAGAGTTCACCTCTTCCCCCACTTCCCTATACACAAAGTGAAGAGTTCACCTCTTCCCCCTCTTCCCCACACACAAAGTGAAGAGTTCACTTCTTCCCCCTCTTCCCCACACACAAAGTGCAGAGTTCACCTCTTCCCCCACTTCCCTATACACAAAGTGAAGAGTTCACCTCTTCCCCCTCTTCCCCACACACAAAGTGAAGAGTTCACCTCTTCCCCCTCTTCGCCACCCACAAAGTGAAGAGTTCACTTCTTCCCCCTCTTCCCCATACACAAAGTGAAGAGTTCGCCCCTTCCCCCTTTTCCCCATACACAAAGTGAAGAGGTCACCCCTTCCCCCTCTTCCCTATACACAAAGTGAAGACTTCACCCCTTCCCCCTCTTCATTACACACAAAGTGAAGAGTTCACACCTTCCCCCTCTTCCCGATACACAAAGTGAAGATTTCACCCCTTCCATCTCTTCCCGATACACAAAGTGAAGAGTTCACACCTTCCCCCTCTTCCCTATACACAAAGTGAAGAGTTCACCCCTTCCCCCTCTTCCTTACACACAAAGTGAAGAGTTCACACCTTCCCCCTCTTCCCAATACACAAAGTGAAGAGTTCAGCCCTTCCCCCTCTTCCTTACACACAAAGTGAAGAGTTCACACCTTCCCCCTCTTCCCTATACACAAAGTGAAGTGTTCACCCCTTCCATCTCTTCCCAATACACAAAGTGAAGAGTTCTCACCTTCCCCCTCTTCCCGATACACAAAGTGAAGTGTTCACACCTTCCCCTTCTTCCGTATGCACAAAGTGAAGAGTCCACCCCGTCCTCCTCTTCCCTATACACAAAGTGCAGAGTTCACCCCTTCCCCTTCTTCCGTATGCACAAAGTGAAGAGTTCACCCCGTCCACCTCTTCCCTATACATAAAGTGCAGAGTTCACCCCTTCCCCCTCTTCCCTATACACCAAGTGAAGATTTCACCCCGTCCCCCTCTTCCCGATACACAAAGTGAAGAGTTCTGCTCTTCCCCCTCTTCACCAGACACAAAGTGAAGAGTTCACCCCTTCCCCCTCTTCCCGATGCACAAAGTGAAGAGTTCACCCCTTCCCCCTCTTTCCTATACACAAAGTGAAGAGTTCACCCCTTCAACCTTCCATTTACACAAAGTGGAGTTCACCACTTCACCCCTTCCATAAAAACAAATTGAAGATTTCACCCCTTCCCTGAACAAAGTGCAGAGTTCACCCCTTCCCTCTACACAAAGTGCAGAGTTCACCCCTTCCCCCTCTTTCACATACACAAAGTGAAGAGCTCACCCCTTCACCCCTTCCCTTAACAAAGTGCAGAGTTCACCCCTTCACCCATTCCCGATACACAAAGTGCAGAGTTCAACCCTTCCCCCTCTTCCCTTAACAAAGTGCAGAGTTCACCTCTTCCCCCACCTCCCTAGACACAAAGTGAAGAGTTCACTTCTTCCCCCTCTTCCCCATACACAAAGTGAAGAGTTCACCCCTTCCCCCTTTTCCCCATACACAAAGTGAAGAGTTCACCCCTTCCCCCTCTTCCCTATGCACAAAGTGACGAGTTCAACCATTCCCCCTCTTATCGAGACACAAAGTGAAGAGGTCACCCCTTCCCCCTCTTCCCGATACACAAAGTGAAGAGTTCACCTCTTCCCCCTCTTCCCCACACACAAAGTGAAGAGTTCACTTCTTCCCCCTCTTCCCCATACACAAAGTGAAGAGTTCACCCCTTCCCCCTTTTCCCCATACACAAAGTGAAGAGTTCACCCCTTCCCCCTCTTCCCTATGCACAAAGTGACGAGTTCAACCATTCCCCCTCTTATCTATACACAAAGTGAAGAGGTCACCCCTTCCCCCTCTTCCCGATACACAAAGTGCAGAGTTCACCTCTTCCCCCATTTCCCTATACACAAAGTGAAGAGTTCACCTCTTCCCCCTCTTCCCCACACACAAAGTGAAGAGTTCACTTCTTCCCCCTCTTCCCCACACACAAAGTGCAGAGTTCACCTCTTCCCCCACTTCCCTATACACAAAGTGAAGAGTTCACCTCTTCCCCCTCTTCGCCACACACAAAGTGAAGAGTTCACTTCTTCCCCCTCTTCCCCATACACAAAGTGAAGAGTTCACCCCTTCCCCCTTTTCCCCATACACAAAGTGAAGAGGTCACCCCTTCCCCCTCTTCCCTATACACAAAGTGAAGACTTCACCCCTTCCCCTTCTTTCACATACACAAAGTGAAGAGCTCACCCCTTCCCCCTCTTCCCTATAAACAAATTGAAGATTTCACCCCTTCCCTTAACAAAGTGCAGAGTTCAACCCTTCACCCCTTCCCTGTACACAAAGTGTAGAGTTCACCCCTTCCCCCTCTTTCACATACACAAAGTGAAGAGTTCACCCCTTCCCCCTCTTCCCTATAAACAAATTGAAGATTTCACCCCTTCCCTTAACAAACTGCAGAGTTCACCCCTTCCCCCTCTTCCCTTAAAAAGTGCAGAGTTCACCTCTTACCCCTCTCCCCTATACACAAAGTGAAGAGTTCACCTGTTCCGCCTCTTCCCCATACACAAAGTGAAGAGTTCACTTCTTCCCCCTCTTCCCCATACACAAAGTAAAGAGTTCACCCCTTCCCCCTTTTCCCCATACACCAAGTGCAGAGTTCACCCCTTCACCCCATTTCGTGTACAAAGATCAGAGTTCGCCGCTTCCCCCCCACCTTCGTGTACAAAGTGCAGAGTTCGCCCATCCCCTTTCTCATCTACACACAAAGTCCAGAGTTCATTCCTTCCCCCCATTTCATGTACAAAGTGCAGAGTTCACCCCTTCCCTCTCTTCCCTGTACAGAAAGTGAAGAGTTCAGCCCTTCCCCCTCTTCCTTACACACAAAGTGAAGAGTTCACCCCTTCCCCCTCTCCCCTATACACAAAGTGAAGAGTTCACCCCTTCCCCCTCTTCCTTACACACAAGGTGAAGAGTTCATGCCTTCCCCCTCTTCCCGATACACAAAGTGAAGAGTTCACCCCTTCCCCCTCTTCCCGATACACAAAGTGAAGTGTTCACCCCTTTCATCTCTTCCCAATACACAAAGTGGAGAATTCACCACCTTCACCCATTCCCGATACACAAAGTGCAGAGTTCACGCCTTCCCCCTCTTTCCCATACACAAAGTGAAGAGTTCACCCCTTCCCCCTCTTCACTATGCACAAAGTGAAGAGTTCACCCCTTCCCCCTCTTCCCTATAAACAAATTGAAGATTTCACCCCTTCCCTTAACAAACTGCAGAGTTCACCCCTTCCCCCTCTTCCCTTAACAAAGTGCAGAGTTCACCTCTTACCCCTCTCCCCTATACACAAAGTGAAGAGTTCACTTCTTCCCCCTCTTCCCCATACACAAAGTAAAGAGTTCACCCCTTCCCCCTTTTCCCCATACACCAAGTGCAGAGTTCACCCCTTCACCCCATTTCGTGTACAAAGATCAGAGTTCGCCGCTTCCCCCCCACCTTCGTGTACAAAGTGCAGAGTTCGCCCATCCCCTTTCTCATCTACACACAAAGTCCAGAGTTCATTCCTTCCCCCCATTTCATGTACAAAGTGCAGAGTTCACCCCTTCCCTCTCTTCCCTGTACAGAAAGTGAAGAGTTCAGCCCTTCCCCCTCTTCCTTACACACAAAGTGAAGAGTTCACCCCTTCCCCCTCTCCCCTATACACAAAGTGAAGAGTTCACCCCTTCCCCCTCTTCCTTACACACAAGGTGAAGAGTTCATGCCTTCCCCCTCTTCCCGATACACAAAGTGAAGAGTTCACCCCTTCCCCCTCTTCCCGATACACAAAGTGAAGTGTTCACCCCTTTCATCTCTTCCCAATACACAAAGTGGAGAATTCACCACCTTCACCCATTCCCGATACACAAAGTGCAGAGTTCACACCTTCCCCCTCTTCCCTATACACAAAGTGAAGTGTTCACCCCTTCCATCTCTTCCCAATACACAAAGTGAAGAGTTCACACCTTCCCCCTCTTCCCCACACACAAAGTGAAGAGTTCACTTCTTCCCCCTCTTCCCCACACACAAAGTGCAGAGTTCACCTCTTCCCCCACTTCCCTATACACAAAGTGAAGAGTTCACCTCTTCCCCCTCTTCCCCACACACAAAGTGAAGAGTTCACCTCTTCCCCCTCTTCCCCACACACAAAGTGAAGAGTTCACTTCTTCCCCCTCTTCCCCAGACACAAAGTGAAGAGTTCGCCCCTTCCCCCTTTTCCCCATACACAAAGTGAAGAGGTCACCCCTTCCCCCTCTTCCCTATACACAAAGTGACGACTTCACCCCTTCCCCCTCTTTCACATACACAAAGTGAAGAGCTCACCCCTTCCCCCTCTTCCCTATAAACAAATTGAAGATTTCACCCCTTCCCTTAACAAAGTGCAGAGTTCAACCCTTCACCCCTTCCCTGTACACAAAGTGTAGAGTTCACCCCTTCCCCCTCTTTCACATACACAAAGTGAAGAGTTCACCCCTTCCCCCTCTTCCCTATAAACAAATTGAAGATTTCACCCCTTCCCTTAACAAACTGCAGATTTCACCCCTTCCCCCTCTTCCCTTAACAAAGTGCAGAGTTCACCTCTTACCCCTCTCCCCTATACACAAAGTGAAGAGTTCACCTGTTCCGCCTCTTCCCCATACACGAAGTGAAGAGTTCACTTCTTCCCCCTCTTCCCCATACACAAAGTAAAGAGTTCACCCCTTCCCCCTTTTCCCCATACACCAAGTGCAGAGTTCACCCCTTCACCCCATTTCGTGTACAAAGATCAGAGTTCGCCGCTTCCCCCCCACCTTCGTGTACAAAGTGCAGAGTTCGCCCATCCCCTTTCTCATCTACACACAAAGTCCAGAGTTCATTCCTTCCCCCCATTTCATGTACAAAGTGCAGAGTTCACCCCTTCCCTCTCTTCCCTGTACAGAAAGTGAAGAGTTCAGCCCTTCCCCCTCTTCCTTACACACAAAGTGAAGAGTTCACTCCTTCCCCCTCTCCCCTATACACAAAGTGAAGAGTTCACCCCTTCCCCCTCTTCCTTACACACAAGGTGAAGAGTTCATACCTTCACCCTCTTCCCGATACACAAAGTGAAGAGTTCACCCCTTCCCCCTCTTCCCGATACACAAAGTGAAGTGTTCACCCCTTTCATCTCTTCCCAATACACAAAGTGGAGAGTTCACCACCTTCACCCATTCCCGATACACAAAGTGCAGAGTTCACGCCTTCCCCCTCTTTCCCATACACAAAGTGAAGAGTTCACCCCTTCCCCCTCTTCACTATGCACAAAGTGAAGAGTTCACCCCGTCCTGCTCTTCCCTATACACAAAGTGAAGAGTTCACCCCTTCACCCTTCCATTTCCACAAAGTGGACTTCACACCTTCACCCCTTCCATATAAACAAATTGAAGATTTCACTCCTTCCCTTAACAAAGTGCAGAGTTCACCCCTTCCCTATACCCAAAGTGTAGAGTTCACCCCTTCCCCCTCTTTCACATACACAAAGTGAAGAGTTCACCCCTTCACCCTTCCATTTCCACAAAGTGGACTTCACACCTTCACCCCTTCCCGATAAACAAATTGAAGATTTCACCCCTTCCCTTAACAAAGTGCAGAGTTCAACCCTTCACCCCTTCCCTGTACACAAATTGAAGAGTTCAACCCTTCCCCCTCTTCTCTATACACAAAGTGAAGAGTTCACCCCTTCCCCCTCTTCCCGATAAACAAATTGAAGAGTTCACCCCTTCCCTTAACAAAGTGCAGAGTTCACCCGTTCACCCCTTCCCTATACACAAAGTGAAGAGTTCACCGCTACCAATTCCCTATACACAAAGTGAAGAGTTCATCACTTCCCCCTCTTCCCAATACACAAAGTGAAGAGTTCACCCCTTCACCCCTTCCCTCTAAACAAATTGAAGAGTTCACCCCTTCCCTTAACAAACTGCAGAGTTCACCTCTTCCCCCTCTTCCCCATCCACAAACTGCAGAGTTCACCAATTCACCTCTTCCCTGTAAACAAAGTGAAGAGTTCACCCCTTCCCCCTCTTCCCTTAACAAAGTGCAGAGTTCGCCTCTTACCCCTCTCCCCTATACACAAAGTGAAGAGTTCACCTGATCCCCCTGTTCCCCATACACAAAGTGAAGAGTTCACCCCTTCCCCATTTTCCCCATCCACAAAGTGCAGAGTTCACCCCTTCACCCCATTTCGTGTACAAAGTGCAGAGTTCGCCCGTCCCCTTTCTCATCTATACACAAAGTCCAGAGTTCATTCCTTCCCCCCATTTCATGTACAAAGTGCAGAGTTCACCCCTTCCCTCTCTTCCCTATACAGAAAGTGAAGACTTCACCCCTTCCTCCTCTTCCCGATACACAAAGTGAAGAGTTCACACCTTCCCCCTCTTCCCTATACACAAAGTGATGAGTTCACCCCTTCCCCCTCTTCCTTACACACAAGGTGAAGAGTTCACACCTTCCCCCTCTTCCCGATACACAAAGTGAAGAGTTCAGCCCTTCCCCCTCTTCCCTATACACAAAGTGAAGAGTTCACCCCTTCCCCCTCTTCATTACACACAAAGTGAAGAGTTCACACCTTCCCCCTCTTCCCGATACACAAAGTGAAGATTTCACCCCTTCCATCTCTTCCCGATACACAAAGTGAAGAGTTCACACCTTCCCCCTCTTCCCTATACACAAAGTGAAGAGTTCACCCCTTCCCCCTCTTCCTTACACACAAAGTGAAGAGTTCACACCTTCCCCCTCTTCCCGATACACAAAGTGAAGAGTTCAGCCCTTCCCCCTCTTCCTTACACACAAAGTGAAGAGTTCACACCTTCCCCCTCTTCCCTATACACAAAGTGAAGTGTTCACCCCTTCCATCTCTTCCCAATACACAAAGTGAAGAGTTCACACCTTCCCCCTCTTCCCGATACACAAAGTGAAGTGTTCACACCTTCCCCTTCTTCCGTATGCACAAAGTGAAGAGTCCACCCCGTCCTCCTCTTCCCTATACACAAAGTGCAGAGTTCACCCCTTCCCCTTCTTCCGTATGCACAAAGTGAAGAGTTCACCCCGTCCACCTCTTCCCTATACATAAAGTGCAGAGTTCACCCCTTCCCCCTCTTCCCTATACACCAAGTGAAGATTTCACCCCGTCCCCCTCTTCCCGATACACAAAGTGAAGAGTTCTGCACTTCCCCCTCTTCACCAGACACAAAGTGAAGAGTTCACCCCTTCCCCCTCTTCCCGATGCACAAAGTGAAGAGTTTACCCCGTCCTGCTCTTCCCTATACACAAAGTGCAGAGTTCTCCCCTTCCCCCTCTTTCCTATACACAAAGTGAAGAGTTCACCCCTTCAACCTTCCATTTACACAAAGTGGAGTTCACCACTTCACCCCTTCCATAAAAACAAATTGAAGATTTCACCCCTTCCCTGAACAAAGTGCAGAGTTCACCCCTTCCCTCTACACAAAGTGAAGAGCTCACCCCTTCACCCCTTCCCTTAACAAAGTGCAGAGTTCACCCCTTCACCCATTCCCGATACACAAAGTGCAGAGTTCAACCCTTCCCCCTCTTCCCTTAACAAAGTGCAGAGTTCACCTCTTCCCCCACCTCCCTAGACACAAAGTGAAGAGTTCACTTCTTCCCCCTCTTCCCCATACACAAAGTGAAGAGTTCACCCCTTCCCCCTTTTCCCCATACACAAAGTGAAGAGTTCACCCCTTCCCCCTCTTCCCTATGCACAAAGTGACGAGTTCAACCATTCCCCCTCTTATCTATACACAAAGTGAAGAGGTCACCCCTTCCCCCTCTTCCCGATACACAAAGTGAAGAGTTCACCTCTTCCCCCTCTTCCCCACACACAAAGTGAAGAGTTCACTTCTTCCCCCTCTTCCCCATACACAAAGTGAAGATTTCACCCCTTCCCCCTTTTCCCCATACACAAAGTGAAGAGTTCACCCCTTCCCCCTCTTCCCTATGCACAAAGTGACGAGTTCAACCATTCCCCCTCTTATCTATACACAAAGTGAAGAGGTCACCCCTTCCCCCTCTTCCCGATACACAAAGTGCAGAGTTCACCTCTTCCCCCACTTCCCTATACACAAAGTGAAGAGTTCACCTCTTCCCCCTCTTCCCCACACACAAAGTGAAGAGTTCACTTCTTCCCCCTCTTCCCCACACACAAAGTGCAGAGTTCACCTCTTCCCCCACTTCCCGATACACAAAGTGAAGAGTTCACCTCTTCCCCCTCTTCCCCACACACAAAGTGAAGAGTTCACCTCTTCCCCCTCTTCGCCACACACAAAGTGAAGAGTTCACTTCTTCCCCCTCTTCCCCATACACAAAGTGAAGAGTTCGCCCCTTCCCCCTTTTCCCCATACACAAAGTGAAGAGGTCACCCCTTCCCCCTCTTCCCTATACACAAAGTGAAGACTTCACCCCTTCCCCCTCTTTCACATACACAAAGTGAAGAGCTCACCCCTTCCCCCTCTTCCCTATAAACAAATTGAATATTTCACCCCTTCCCTTAACAAAGTGCAGAGTTCAACCCTTCACCCCTTCCCTGTACACAAAGTGTAGAGTTCACCCCTTCCCCCTCTTTCACATACACAAAGTGAAGAGTTCACCCCTTCCCCCTCTTCCCTATACACAAAGTGAAGAGTTCACCGCTACCAATTCCCTATACACAAAGTGAAGAGTTCATCACTTCCCCCTCTTCCCAATACACAAAGTGAAGAGTTCACCCCTTCACCCCTTCCCTCTAAACAAATTGAAGAGTTCACCCCTTCCCTTAACAAACTGCAGAGTTCACCTCTTCCCCCTCTTCCCCATACACAAACTGCAGAGTTCACCAATTCACCTCTTCCCTATAAACAAAGTGAAGAGTTCACCCCTTCCCCCTCTTCCCTTAACAAAGTGCAGAGTTCACCTCTTACCCCTCTCCCCTATACACAAAGTGAAGAGTTCACCTGATCCCCCTCTTCCCCATACACAAAGTGAAGAGTTCACCCCTTCCCCATTTTCCCCATCCACAAAGTGCAGAGTTCACCCCTTCACCCCATTTCGTGTACAAAGTGCAGAGTTCGCCCGTCCCCTTTCTCATCTATACACAAAGTCCAGAGTTCATTCCTTCCCCCCATTTCATGTACAAAGTGCAGAGTTCACCCCTTCCCTCTCTTCCCTATACAGAAAGTGAAGACTTCACCCCTTCCTCCTCTTCCCGATACACAAAGTGAAGAGTTCACACCTTCCCCCTCTTCCCTATACACAAAGTGATGAGTTCACCCCTTCCCCCTCTTCCTTACACACAAGGTGAAGAGTTCACACCTTCCCCCTCTTCCCGATACACAAAGTGAAGAGTTCAGCCCTTCCCCCTCTTCCCTATACACAAAGTGAAGAGTTCACCCCTTCCCCCTCTTCATTACACACAAAGTGAAGAGTTCACACCTTCCCCCTCTTCCCGATACACAAAGTGAAGATTTCACCCCTTCCATCTCTTCCCGATACACAAAGTGAAGAGTTCACACCTTCCCCCTCTTCCCTATACACAAAGTGAAGAGTTCACCCCTTCCCCCTCTTCCTTACACACAAAGTGAAGAGTTCACACCTTCCCCCTCTTCCCAATACACAAAGTGAAGAGTTCAGCCCTTCCCCCTCTTCCTTACACACAAAGTGAAGAGTTCACACCTTCCCCCTCTTCCCTATACACAAAGTGAAGTGTTCACCCCTTCCATCTCTTCCCAATACACAAAGTGAAGAGTTCACACCTTCCCCCTCTTCCCGATACACAAAGTGAAGTGTTCACACCTTCCCCTTCTTCCGTATGCACAAAGTGAAGAGTCCACCCCGTCCTCCTCTTCCCTATACACAAAGTGCAGAGTTCACCCCTTCCCCTTCTTCCGTATGCACAAAGTGAAGAGTTCACCCCGTCCACCTCTTCCCTATACATAAAGTGCAGAGTTCACCCCTTCCCCCTCTTCCCTATACACCAAGTGAAGATTTCACCCCGTCCCCCTCTTCCCGATACACAAAGTGAAGAGTTCTGCTCTTCCCCCTCTTCACCAGACACAAAGTGAAGAGTTCACCCCTTCCCCCTCTTCCCGATGCACAAAGTGAAGAGTTCACCCCTTCCCCCTCTTTCCTATACACAAAGTGAAGAGTTCACCCCTTCAACCTTCCATTTACACAAAGTGGAGTTCACCACTTCACCCCTTCCATAAAAACAAATTGAAGATTTCACCCCTTCCCTGAACAAAGTGCAGAGTTCACCCCTTCCCTCTACACAAAGTGCAGAGTTCACCCCTTCCCCCTCTTTCACATACACAAAGTGAAGAGCTCACCCCTTCACCCCTTCCCTTAACAAAGTGCAGAGTTCACCCCTTCACCCATTCCCGATACACAAAGTGCAGAGTTCAACCCTTCCCCCTCTTCCCTTAACAAAGTGCAGAGTTCACCTCTTCCCCCACCTCCCTAGACACAAAGTGAAGAGTTCACTTCTTCCCCCTCTTCCCCATACACAAAGTGAAGAGTTCACCCCTTCCCCCTTTTCCCCATACACAAAGTGAAGAGTTCACCCCTTCCCCCTCTTCCCTATGCACAAAGTGACGAGTTCAACCATTCCCCCTCTTATCGAGACACAAAGTGAAGAGGTCACCCCTTCCCCCTCTTCCCGATACACAAAGTGAAGAGTTCACCTCTTCCCCCTCTTCCCCACACACAAAGTGAAGAGTTCACTTCTTCCCCCTCTTCCCCATACACAAAGTGAAGATTTCACCCCTTCCCCCTTTTCCCCATACACAAAGTGAAGAGTTCACCCCTTCCCCCTCTTCCCTATGCACAAAGTGACGAGTTCAACCATTCCCCCTCTTATCTATACACAAAGTGAAGAGGTCACCCCTTCCCCCTCTTCCCGATACACAAAGTGCAGAGTTCACCTCTTCCCCCATTTCCCTATACACAAAGTGAAGAGTTCACCTCTTCCCCCTCTTCCCCACACACAAAGTGAAGAGTTCACTTCTTCCCCCTCTTCCCCACACACAAAGTGCAGAGTTCACCTCTTCCCCCACTTCCCTATACACAAAGTGAAGAGTTCACCTCTTCCCCCTCTTCGCCACACACAAAGTGAAGAGTTCACTTCTTCCCCCTCTTCCCCATACACAAAGTGAAGAGTTCACCCCTTCCCCCTTTTCCCCATACACAAAGTGAAGAGGTCACCCCTTCCCCCTCTTCCCTATACACAAAGTGAAGACTTCACCCCTTCCCCTTCTTTCACATACACAAAGTGAAGAGCTCACCCCTTCCCCCTCTTCCCTATAAACAAATTGAAGATTTCACCCCTTCCCTTAACAAAGTGCAGAGTTCAACCCTTCACCCCTTCCCTGTACACAAAGTGTAGAGTTCACCCCTTCCCCCTCTTTCACATACACAAAGTGAAGAGTTCACCCCTTCCCCCTCTTCCCTATAAACAAATTGAAGATTTCACCCCTTCCCTTAACAAACTGCAGAGTTCACCCCTTCCCCCTCTTCCCTTAAAAAGTGCAGAGTTCACCTCTTACCCCTCTCCCCTATACACAAAGTGAAGAGTTCACCTGTTCCGCCTCTTCCCCATACACAAAGTGAAGAGTTCACTTCTTCCCCCTCTTCCCCATACACAAAGTAAAGAGTTCACCCCTTCCCCCTTTTCCCCATACACCAAGTGCAGAGTTCACCCCTTCACCCCATTTCGTGTACAAAGATCAGAGTTCGCCGCTTCCCCCCCACCTTCGTGTACAAAGTGCAGAGTTCGCCCATCCCCTTTCTCATCTACACACAAAGTCCAGAGTTCATTCCTTCCCCCCATTTCATGTACAAAGTGCAGAGTTCACCCCTTCCCTCTCTTCCGTGTACAGAAAGTGAAGAGTTCAGCCCTTCCCCCTCTTCCTTACACACAAAGTGAAGAGTTCACCCCTTCCCCCTCTCCCCTATACACAAAGTGAAGAGTTCACCCCTTCCCCCTCTTCCTTACACACAAGGTGAAGAGTTCATGCCTTCCCCCTCTTCCCGATACACAAAGTGAAGAGTTCACCCCTTCCCCCTCTTCCCGATACACAAAGTGAAGTGTTCACCCCTTTCATCTCTTCCCAATACACAAAGTGGAGAATTCACCACCTTCACCCATTCCCGATACACAAAGTGCAGAGTTCACGCCTTCCCCCTCTTTCCCATACACAAAGTGAAGAGTTCACCCCTTCCCCCTCTTCACTATGCACAAAGTGAAGAGTTCACCCCTTCCCCCTCTTCCCTATAAACAAATTGAAGATTTCACCCCTTCCCTTAACAAACTGCAGAGTTCACCCCTTCCCCCTCTTCCCTTAACAAAGTGCAGAGTTCACCTCTTACCCCTCTCCCCTATACACAAAGTGAAGAGTTCACTTCTTCCCCCTCTTCCCCATACACAAAGTAAAGAGTTCACCCCTTCCCCCTTTTCCCCATACACCAAGTGCAGAGTTCACCCCTTCACCCCATTTCGTGTACAAAGATCAGAGTTCGCCGCTTCCCCCCCACCTTCGTGTACAAAGTGCAGAGTTCGCCCATCCCCTTTCTCATCTACACACAAAGTCCAGAGTTCATTCCTTCCCCCCATTTCATGTACAAAGTGCAGAGTTCACCCCTTCCCTCTCTTCCCTGTACAGAAAGTGAAGAGTTCAGCCCTTCCCCCTCTTCCTTACACACAAAGTGAAGAGTTCACCCCTTCCCCCTCTCCCCTATACACAAAGTGAAGAGTTCACCCCTTCCCCCTCTTCCTTACACACAAGGTGAAGAGTTCATGCCTTCCCCCTCTTCCCGATACACAAAGTGAAGAGTTCACCCCTTCCCCCTCTTCCCGATACACAAAGTGAAGTGTTCACCCCTTTCATCTCTTCCCAATACACAAAGTGGAGAATTCACCACCTTCACCCATTCCCGATACACAAAGTGCAGAGTTCACACCTTCCCCCTCTTCCCTATACACAAAGTGAAGTGTTCACCCCTTCCATCTCTTCCCAATACACAAAGTGAAGAGTTCACACCTTCCCCCTCTTCCCGATACACAAAGTGAAGTGTTCACACCTTCCCCTTCTTCCGTATGCACAAAGTGAAGAGTCCACCCCGTCCTCCTCTTCCCTATACACAAAGTGCAGAGTTCACCCCTTCCCCTTCTTCCGTATGCACAAAGTGAAGAGTTCACCCCGTCCACCTCTTCCCTATACATAAAGTGCAGAGTTCACCCCTTCCCCCTCTTCCCTATACACCAAGTGAAGATTTCACCCCGTCCCCCTCTTCCCGATACACAAAGTGAAGAGTTCTGCTCTTCCCCCTCTTCACCAGACACAAAGTGAAGAGTTCACCCCTTCCCCCTCTTCCCGATGCACAAAGTGAAGAGTTCACCCCTTCCCCCTCTTTCCTATACACAAAGTGAAGAGTTCACCCCTTCAACCTTCCATTTACACAAAGTGGAGTTCACCACTTCACCCCTTCCATAAAAACAAATTGAAGATTTCACCCCTTCCCTGAACAAAGTGCAGAGTTCACCCCTTCCCTCTACACAAAGTGCAGAGTTCACCCCTTCCCCCTCTTTCACATACACAAAGTGAAGAGCTCACCCCTTCACCCCTTCCCTTAACAAAGTGCAGAGTTCACCCCTTCACCCATTCCCGATACACAAAGTGCAGAGTTCAACCCTTCCCCCTCTTCCCTTAACAAAGTGCAGAGTTCACCTCTTCCCCCACCTCCCTAGACACAAAGTGAAGAGTTCACTTCTTCCCCCTCTTCCCCATACACAAAGTGAAGAGTTCACCCCTTCCCCCTTTTCCCCATACACAACGTGAAGAGTTCACCCCTTCCCCCTCTTCCCTATGCACAAAGTGACGAGTTCAACCATTCCCCCTCTTATCTATACACAAAGTGAAGAGGTCACCCCTTCCCCCTCTTCCCGATACACAAAGTGAAGAGTTCACCTCTTCCCCCTCTTCCCCACACACAAAGTGAAGAGTTCACTTCTTCCCCCTCTTCCCCATACACAAAGTGAAGATTTCACCCCTTCCCCCTTTTCCCCATACACAAAGTGAAGAGTTCACCCCTTCCCCCTCTTCCCTATGCACAAAGTGACGAGTTCAACCATTCCCCCTCTTATCTATACACAAAGTGAAGAGGTCACCCCTTCCCCCTCTTCCCGATACACAAAGTGCAGAGTTCACCTCTTCCCCCACTTCCCTATACACAAAGTGAAGAGTTCACCTCTTCCCCCTCTTCCCCACACACAAAGTGAAGAGTTCACTTCTTCCCCCTCTTCCCCACACACAAAGTGCAGAGTTCACCTCTTCCCCCACTTCCCTATACAAAAAGTGAAGAGTTCACCTCTTCCCCCTCTTCGCCACACACAAAGTGAAGAGTTCACTTCTTCCCCCTCTTCCCCATACACAAAGTGAAGAGTTCACCCCTTCCCCCTTTTCCCCATACACAAAGTGAAGAGGTCACCCCTTCCCCCTCTTCCCTATACACAAAGTGAAGACTTCACCCCTTCCCCCTCTTTCACATACACAAAGTGAAGAGCTCACCCCTTCCCCCTCTTCCCTATAAACAAATTGAAGATTTCACCCCTTCCCTTAACAAAGTGCAGAGTTCAACCCTTCACCCCTTCCCTGTACACAAAGTGTAGAGTTCACCCCTTCCCCCTCTTTCACATACACAAAGTGAAGAGTTCACCCCTTCCCCCTCTTCCCTATAAACAAATTGAAGATTTCACCCCTTCCCTTAACAAACTGCAGAGTTCACCCCTTCCCCCTCTTCCCTTAAAAAGTGCAGAGTTCACCTCTTACCCCTCTCCCCTATACACAAAGTGAAGAGTTCACCTGTTCCGCCTCTTCCCCATACACAAAGTGAAGAGTTCACTTCTTCCCCCTCTTCCCCATACACAAAGTAAAGAGTTCACCCCTTCCCCCTTTTCCCCATACACCAAGTGCAGAGTTCACCCCTTCACCCCATTTCGTGTACAAAGATCAGAGTTCGCCGCTTCCCCCCCACCTTCGTGTACAAAGTGCAGAGTTCGCCCATCCCCTTTCTCATCTACACACAAAGTCCAGAGTTCATTCCTTCCCCCCATTTCATGTACAAAGTGCAGAGTTCACCCCTTCCCTCTCTTCCGTGTACAGAAAGTGAAGAGTTCAGCCCTTCCCCCTCTTCCTTACACACAAAGTGAAGAGTTCACCCCTTCCCCCTCTCCCCTATACACAAAGTGAAGAGTTCACCCCTTCCCCCTCTTCCTTACACACAAGGTGAAGAGTTCATGCCTTCCCCCTCTTCCCGATACACAAAGTGAAGAGTTCACCCCTTCCCCCTCTTCCCGATACACAAAGTGAAGTGTTCACCCCTTTCATCTCTTCCCAATACACAAAGTGGAGAATTCACCACCTTCACCCATTCCCGATACACAAAGTGCAGAGTTCACGCCTTCCCCCTCTTTCCCATACACAAAGTGAAGAGTTCACCCCTTCCCCCTCTTCACTATGCACAAAGTGAAGAGTTCACCCCTTCACCCTTCCATTTCCACAAAGTGGACTTCACACCTTCACCCCTTCCATATAAACAAATTGAAGATTTCACTCCTTCCCTTAACAAAGTGCAGAGTTCACCCCTTCCCTATACCCAAAGTGTAGAGTTCACCCCTTCCCCCTCTTTCACATACACAAAGTGAAGAGTTCACCCCTTCACCCTTCCATTTCCACAAAGTGGACTTCACACCTTCACCCCTTCCCTATAAACAAATTGAAGATTTCACCCCTTCCCTTAACAAAGTGCAGAGTTCAACCCTTCACCCCTTCCCTGTACACAAAGTGAAGAGTTCAACCCTTCCCCCTCTTCTCTATACACAAAGTGAAGAGTTCACCCCTTCCCCCTCTTCCCGATAAACAAATTGAAGAGTTCACCCCTTCCCTTAACAAAGTGCAGAGTTCACCCCTTCACCCCTTCCCAAAACACAAAGTGAAGAGTTCACCGCTACCAATTCCCTATACACAAAGTGAAGAGTTCATCACTTCCCCCTCTTCCCAATACACAAAGTGAAGAGTTCACCCCTTCACCCCTTCCCTCTAAACAAATTGAAGAGTTCACCCCTTCCCTTAACAAACTGCAGAGTTCACCTCTTCCCCCTCTTCCCCATACACAAACTGCAGAGTTCACCAATTCACCTCTTCCCTATAAACAAAGTGAAGAGTTCACCCCTTCCCCCTCTTCCCTTAACAAAGTGCAGAGTTCACCTCTTACCCCTCTCCCCTATACACAAAGTGAAGAGTTCACCTGATCCCCCTCTTCCCCATACACAAAGTGAAGAGTTCACCCCTTCCCCATTTTCCCCATCCACAAAGTGCAGAGTTCACCCCTTCACCCCATTTCATGTACAAAGTGCAGAGTTCGCCCGTCCCCTTTCTCATCTATACACAAAGTCCAGAGTTCATTCCTTCCCCCCATTTCATGTACAAAGTGCAGAGTTCACCCCTTCCCTCTCTTCCCTATACAGAAAGTGAAGACTTCACCCCTTCCTCCTCTTCCCGATACACAAAGTGAAGAGTTCACACCTTCCCCCTCTTCCCTATACACAAAGTGATGAGTTCACCCCTTCCCCCTCTTCCTTACACACAAGGTGAAGAGTTCACACCTTCCCCCTCTTCCCGATACACAAAGTGAAGAGTTCACCCCTTCCCCCTCTTCCCTATACACAAAGTGAAGAGTTCACCCCTTCCCCCTCTTCATTACACACAAAGTGAAGAGTTCACACCTTCCCCCTCTTCCCGATACACAAAGTGAAGATTTCACCCCTTCCATCTCTTCCCGATACACAAAGTGAAGAGTTCACACCTTCCCCCTCTTCCCGATACACAAAGTGAAGAGTTCACCCCTTCCCCCTCTTCCTTACACACAAAGTGAAGAGTTCACACCTTCCCCCTCTTCCCGATACACAAAGTGAAGAGTTCAGCCCTTCCCCCTCTTCCTTACACACAAAGTGAAGAGTTCACACCTTCCCCCTCTTCCCTATACACAAAGTGAAGTGTTCACCCCTTCCATCTCTTCCCAATACACAAAGTGAAGAGTTCACACCTTCCCCCTCTTCCCGATACACAAAGTGAAGTGTTCACACCTTCCCCTTCTTCCGTATGCTCAAAGTGAAGAGTTCACCCCGTCCTCCACTTCCCTATACACAAAGTGCAGAGTTCACCCCTTCCCCTTCTTCCGTATGCACAAAGTGAAGAGTTCACCCCGTCCTCCTCTTCCCGATACATAAAGTGCAGAGTTCACCCCTTCCCCCTCTTCCCTATACAACAAGTGAAGATTTCACCCTGTCCCCCTCTTCCCGATACACAAAGTGAAGAGTTCTGCTCTTCCCCCTCTTCACCAGACACAAAGTGAAGAGTTCACCCCTTCCCCCTCTTCCCGATGCACAAAGTGAAGAGTTTACCCCGTCCTGCTCTTCCCTATACACAAAGTGCAGAGTTCTCCCCTTCCCCCTCTTTCCTATACACAAAGTGAAGAGTTCACCCCTTCAACCTTCCATTTACACAAAGTGGAGTTCACCACTTCACCCCTTCCATAAAAACAAATTGAAGATTTCACCCCTTCCCTGAACAAAGTGCAGAGTTCACCCCTTCCCTCTACACAAAGTGCAGAGTTCACCCCTTCCCCCTCTTTCACATACACAAAGTGAAGAGCTCACCCCTTCACCCCTTCCCTTAACAAAGTGCAGAGTTCACCCCTTCACCCATTCCCGATACACAAAGTGCAGAGTTCAACCCTTCCCCCTCTTCCCTTAACAAAGTGCAGAGTTCACCTCTTCCCCCACCTCCCTAGACACAAAGTGAAGAGTTCACTTCTTCCCCCTCTTCCCCATACACAAAGTGAAGAGTTCACCCCTTCCCCCTTTTCCCCATACACAAAGTGAAGAGTTCACCCCTTCCCCCTCTTCCCTATGCACAAAGTGACGAGTTCAACCATTCCCCCGCTTATCTATACACAAAGTGAAGAGGTCACCCCTTCCCCCTCTTCCCGATACACAAAGTGAAGAGTTCACCTCTTCCCCCTCTTCCCCACACACAAAGTGAAGAGTTCACTTCTTCCCCCTCTTCCCCATACACAAAGTGAAGAGTTCACCCCTTCCCCCTTTTCCCCATACACAAAGTGAAGAGTTCACCCCTTCCCCCTCTTCCCTATGCACAAAGTGACGAGTTCAAACATTCCCCCTCTTATCTATACACAAAGTGAAGAGGTCACCCCTTCCCCCTCTTCCCGATACACAAAGTGCAGAGTTCACCTCTTCCCCCACTTCCCTATACACAAAGTGAAGAGTTCACCTCTTCCCCCTCTTCCCCACACACAAAGTGAAGAGTTCACTTCTTCCCCCTCTTCCCCACACACAAAGTGAAGAGTTCACCTCTTCCCCCTCTTCCCCACACACAAAGTGAAGAGTTCACTTCTTCCCCCTCTTCCCCATACACAAAGTGAAGAGTTCGCCCCTTCCCCCTTTTCCCCATACACAAAGTGAAGAGGTCACCCCTTCCCCCTCTTCCCTATACACAAAGTGAAGACTTCACCCCTTCCCCCTCTTTCACATACACAAAGTGAAGAGCTCACCCCTTCCCCCTCTTCCCTATAAACAAATTGAAGATTTCACCCCTTCCCTTAACAAAGTGCAGAGTTCAACCCTTCACCCCTTCCCTGTACACAAAGTGTAGAGTTCACCCCTTCCCCCTCTTTCACATACACAAAGTGAAGAGTTCACCCCTTCCCCCTCTTCCCTATTAACAAATTGAAGATTTCACCCCTTCCCTTAACAAACTGCAGAGTTCACCCCTTCCCCCTCTTCCCTTAACAAAGTGCAGAGTTCACCTCTTACCCCTCTCCCCTATACACAAAGTGAAGAGTTCACCTGTTCCGCCTCTTCCCCATACACAAAGTGAAGAGTTCACTTCTTCCCCCTCTTCCCCATACACAAAGTGCAGAGTTCACCCCTTCACCCCATTTCGTGTACAAAGATCAGAGTTCGCCGCTTCCCCCCCACCTTCGTGTACAAAGTGCAGAGTTCGCCCATCCCCTTTCTCATCTACACACAAAGTCCAGAGTTCATTCCTTCCCCCCATTTCATGTACAAAGTGCAGAGTTCACCCCTTCCCTCTCTTCCCTGTACAGAAAGTGAAGAGTTCAGCCCTTCCCCCTCTTCCTTACACACAAAGTGAAGAGTTCACCCCTTCCCCCTCTCCCCTATACACAAAGTGAAGAGTTCACCCCTTCCCCCTCTTCCTTACACGCAAGGTGAAGAGTTCATACCTTCCCCCTCTTCCCGATACACAAAGTGAAGAGTTCACCCCTTCCCCCTCTTCCCGATACACAAAGTGAAGTGTTCACCCCTTTCATCTCTTCCCAATACACAAAGTGGAGAGTTCACCACCTTCACCCATTCCCGATACACAAAGTGCAGAGTTCACGCCTTCCCCCTCTTTCCCATACACAAAGTGAAGGGTTCACCCCTTCACCCCTTCCCTGTACACAACGTGAAGAGTTCAACCCTTCCCCCTCTTCCCCATACACAAACTGCAGAGAACAACAATTCCCCTCTTCCCTATAAACAAAGTAAAGAGTTCACCCCTTCCCCCTCTTCCCTTAACAAAGTGCAGAGTTCACCTCTTCCCCCACTTCCCTATACACAAAGTGAAGAGTTCACCCCTTCACCCTTCCATTTCCACAAAGTGGAGTTCACCCCTTCACCCCTTCCATATAAACAAATTGAAGATTTCACCCCTTCCCTATACACAAAGTGTAGAGTTCACCCCTTCCCCCTCTTCACATACACAAAGTGAAGAGCTCACCCCTTCACCCTTCCCTATAAACAAATTGAAGATTTCACCCCTTCCCTATACACAAAGTGTAGAGTTCACCCCTTCCCCCTCTTTCACATACACAAAGTGAAGAGCTCACCCCTTCACCCTTCCCTATAAACAAATTGAAGATTTCACCCCTTCCCTTAACAAAGTGCAGAGTTCACCCCTTCACCCCTTCCCTATACACAAAGTGCAGAGTTCACGCCTTCCCCCACTTCCCGATAAACAAATTGAAGATTTCACCCCTTCCCTTAACAAAGTGCAGAGGTCACCCCTTCACCCCTTCCCTATACAGAAAGTGAAGAGTTCACCCCTTCCCTTAACAAAGTGCAGAGTTCACCCCTTCACCCCTTCCCGAGACACAAAGTGAAGAGTTCACCCCTTCACCACTTCCCTCTAAACAAATTGAAGAGTTCACCCCTTCCCTTAACAAACTGCAGAGTTCACCTCTTCCCCCTCTTCCCCATACACAAACTGCAGTGCTCACCAATTCCCCTCTTGCCTATAAACAAAGTGAAGAGTTCACCCCTTCCCCCTCTTCCCTTAACAAAGTGCAGAGTTCACCTCTTCCCCCTCTTCCCTATACACAAAGTGAAGAGTTCGCCTGTTCCCCCTCTTCCCCATACACAATGTGAAGAGTTCACTTCTTCCCCCTCTTCCCCATACACAAAGTGAAGAGTTCACCCCTTCCCCCTTTTCACCTTACACAAAGTGCAGGGTTCACCCCTTCACCCCATTTCGTGTACAAAGATCAGAGTTCGCCGCTTCCCCCCCACCTTAGTGTACAAAGTGCAGAGTTCGCCCATCCCCTTTCTCATTAATACACAAAGTCCAGAGTTCATTCCTTCCCCCCATTTCATGCACAAAGTGCAGAGTTCACTACTTCCCTCTCTTCCCTGTACAGAAAGTGAAGAGTTCACCCCTTCCCCCTTTTCCCCTGACACAAAGTGCAGGGTTCACCCCTTCACCCCATTTCGTGTACAAAGATCAGAGTTCGCCGCTTCCCCCCAACCTTCGTGTACAAAGTGCAGAGTTCGCCCATCCCCTTTCTCATTAATACACAAAGTCCAGAGTTCATTCCTTCCCCCCATTTCATGCACAAAGTGCAGAGTTCACCCCTTCCCTCTCTTCCCTATACACAAAGTGAAGAGTTCAGCCCTTCCCCCCTATACGCAAAGTGAAGAGTTCACCCCTTCCCCCTCTTCCTTACACACAAAGTGAAGAGTTCACCCCTTCCCCCTCTTCCCTATACACAAAGTGAAGAGTTCACCCCTTCCTCCTCTTCCTTACACACAAGGTGAAGAGTTCACACCTTCCCCCCCTTCCCTATACACAAAGTGAAGATTTCACCCCTTCCCCCTCTTCCGTATGCACAAAGTGAAGAGTTCACCCCTTCCCCCTCTTCCCTATACACAAAGTGAAGAGTTCAGCCCTTCCCCCTCTTCCGTATGCACAAAGTGAAGAGTTCAGCCCTTCCCCCTCTTCCCGATACACAAAGTGAAGAGTTCACCCCTTCCCCCTCTTCCCTATACACAAAGTGAAGAGTTCACCCCTTCCTCCTCTTCCTTACACACAAGGTGAAGAGTTCACACCTTCCCCCTCTTCGCGATACACAAAGTGAAGAGTTCAGCCCTTCCCCCTCTTCCCTATACACAAAGTGAAGATTTCACCCCTTCCCCCTCTTCCGTATGCACAAAGTGAAGAGTTCACCCCGTCCTCCTCTTCCCTATACACAAAGTGCAGAGTTCACCCCTTCCCTGTACACAAACTGAAGAGTTCACACCTTCCCCCTCTTCCCTATACACAAAGTGAAGAGATCACATCTTCCCTGTCTTCCCTGTACACGAAGTGCAGAGTTCACCCCTTCCCTGTACACAAACTGAAGAGTTCACACCTTCCCGCTCTTCCCGATACACAAATTGAAGAGATCACATCTTCCCTGTCTTCCCTGTACACAAAGTGAAGAGTTCACCCCTTCCCCCTCTTCCCTATACACAAAGTGAAGAGTTCACCCCTTCCCCCTCTTCCCTATGCACAAAGTGAAGAGTTCGCACCGTCCTGCTCTTCCCCATACACAAAGTGCAGAGTTCACCCCATCCCCCTCTTTCCTATACACAAAGTGAAGAGTTCACCCCTTCACCCTTCCATTTCCACAAAGTGGACTTCACACCTTCACCCCTTCCATATAAACAAATTGAAGATTTCACTCCTTCCCTTAACAAAGTGCAGAGTTCACCCCTTCCCTATACACAAAGTGTAGAGTTCACCCCTTCCCCCTCTTTCACATACACAAAGTGAAGAGCTCACCCCTTCCCCCTCTTCCCTATAAACAAATTGAAGGTTTCACCCCTTCCCTTAACAAAGTGCAGAGTTCAACCCTTCACCCCTTCCCTATACACAAAGTGCAGAGTTCACGCCTTCCCCCACTTTCCCATACACAAAGTGAAGAGTTCAACCCTTCCCCCTCTTCTCTATACACAAAGTGAAGAGTTCACCCCTTCCCCCTCTTCCCGATAAACAAATTGAAGAGTTCACCCCTTCCCTTAACAAAGTGCAGAGTTCACCCCTTCACCCCTTCCCTATACACAAAGTGAAGAGTTCACCGCTACCAATTCCCTATACACAAAGTGAAGAGTTCATCACTTCCCCCTCTTCCCAATACACAAAGTGAAGAGATCACCCCTTCACCCCTTCCCTCGAAACAAATTGAAGAGTTCACCCCTTCCCTTAACAAACTGCAGAGTTCACCTCTTCCCCCTCTTCCCCATACACAAACTGCAGAGTTCACCAATTCCCCTCTTCCCTATAAACAAAGTGAAGAGTTCACCCCTTCCCCCTCTTCCCTTAACAAAGTGCAGAGTTCACCTCTTCCCCCTCTCCCCTATACACAAAGTGAAGAGTTCACCTGTTCCCCCTCTTCCCCATACACAAAGTGAAGAGTTCACCCCTTCCCCCTTTTCCCCATACACAAAGTGCAGAGTTCACCCCTTCACCCCATTTCGTGTACAAAGTGCAGAGTTCGCACGTCCCCTTTCTCCTCTATACACAAATTCCAGAGTTCATTCCTTCCCCCCATTTCATGTACAAAGTGCAGAGTTCACCCCTTCCCTCTCTTCCCTATACAGAAAGTGAAGAGTTCACCCCTTCCTCCTCTTCCCGATACACAAAGTGAAGAGTTCAGCCCTTCCCCCTCTTCCCTATACACAAAGTGAAGTGTTCACCCCTTCCCCCTCTTCCTTACACACAAAGTGAAGAGTTCACACCTTCCCCCTCTTCCCGATACACAAAGTGAAGAGTTCACCCCATCCCCCTCTTTCCTATACACAAAGTGAAGAGTTCACCCCTTCACCCTTCCATTTCCACAAAGTGGACTTCACACCTTCACCCCTTCCATATAAACAAATTGAAGATTTCACTCCTTCCCTTAACAAAGTGCAGAGTTCACCCCTTCCCTATACACAAAGTGAAGAGTTCACCCCTTCCCTTAACAAAGTGCAGAGTTCACCCCTTCACCCCTTCCCGAGACACAAAGTGAAGAGTTCACCCCTTCACCCCTTCCCTCTAAACAAATTGAAGAGTTCACCCCTTCCCTTAACAAACTGCAGAGTTCACCTCTTCCCCCTCTTCCCCATACACAAACTGCAGTGCTCACCAATTCCCCTCTTGCCTATAAACAAAGTGAAGAGTTCACCCCTTCCCCCTCTTCCCTTAACAAAGTGCAGAGTTCACCTCTTCCCCCTCTTCCCTATACACAAAGTGAAGAGTTCGCCTGTTCCCCCTCTTCCCCATACACAAAGTGAAGAGTTCACTTCTTCCCCCTCTTCCCCATACACAAAGTGAAGAGTTCACCCCTTCCCCCTTTTCCCCTTACACAAAGTGCAGGGTTCACCCCTTCACCCCATTTCGTGTACAAAGATCAGAGTTCGCCGCTTCCCCCCCACCTTAGTGTACAAAGTGCAGAGTTCGCCCATCCCCTTTCTCATTAATACACAAAGTCCAGAGTTCATTCCTTCCCCCCATTTCATGCACAAAGTGCAGAGTTCACTACTTCCCTCTCTTCCCTGTACAGAAAGTGAAGAGTTCACCCCTTCCCCCTTTTCCCCTGACACAAAGTGCAGGGTTCACCCCTTCACCCCATTTCGTGTACAAAGATCAGAGTTCGCCGCTTCCCCCCCACCTTCGTGTACAAAGTGCAGAGTTCGCCCATCCCCTTTCTCATTAATACACAATGTCCAGAGTTCATTCCTTACCCCCATTTCATGCACAAAGTGCAGAGTTCACCCCTTCCCTCTCTTCCCTATACACAAAGTGAAGAGTTCAGCCCTTCCCCCCTATACGCAAAGTGAAGAGTTCACCCCTTCCCCCTCTTCCTTACACACAAAGTGAAGAGTTCACCCCTTCCCCCTCTTCCCTATACACAAAGTGAAGAGTTCACCCCTTCCTCCTCTTCCTTACACACAAGGTGAAGAGTTCACACCTTCCCCCCCTTCCCTATACACAAAGTGAAGATTTCACCCCTTCCCCCTCTTCCGTATGCACAAAGTGAAGAGTTCACCCCTTCCCCCTCTTCCCTATACACAAAGTGAAGAGTTCAGCCCTTCCCCCTCTTCCGTATGCACAAAGTGAAGAGTTCAGCCCTTCCCCCTCTTCCCGATACACAAAGTGAAGAGTTCACCCCTTCCCCCTCTTCCCTATACACAAAGTGAAGAGTTCAGCCCTTCCCCCTCTTCCGTATGCACAAAGTGCAGAGTTCAACCCTTCACCCCTTCCCTGTACACAAAGTGTAGAGTTCACCCCTTCCCCCTCTTTCACATACACAAAGTGAAGAGTTCACCCCTTCCCCCTCTTCCCTATTAACAAATTGAAGATTTCACTCCTTCCCTTAACAAACTGCAGAGTTCACCCCTTCCCCCTCTTCCCTTAACAAAGTACAGAGTTCACCTCTTACCCCTCTCCCCTATACACAAAGTGAAGAGTTCACCTGTTCCGCCTCTTCCCCATACACAAAGTGAAGAGTTCACTTCTTCCCCCTCTTCCCCATACACAAAGTGCAGAGTTCACCCCTTCACCCCATTTCGTGTACAAAGATCAGAGTTCGCCGCTTCCCCCCCACCTTCGTGTACAAAGTGCAGAGTTCGCCCATCCCCTTTCTCATCTACACACAAAGTCCAGAGTTCATTCCTTCCCCCCATTTCATGTACAAAGTGCAGAGTTCACCCCTTCCCTCTCTTCCCTGTACAGAAAGTGAAGAGTTCAGCCCTTCCCCCTCTTCCTTACACACAAAGTGAAGAGTTCACCCCTTCCCCCTCTCCCCTATACACAAAGTGAAGAGTTCACCCCTTCCCCCTCTTCCTTACACACAAGGTGAAGAGTTCATACCTTCCCCCTCTTCCCGATACACAAAGTGAAGAGTTCACCCCTTCCCCCTCTTCCCGATACACAAAGTGAAGTGTTCACCCCTTTCATCTCTTCCCAATACACAAAGTGGAGAGTTCACCACCTTCACCCATTCCCGATACACAAAGTGCAGAGTTCACGCCTTCCCCCTCTTTCCCATACACAAAGTGAAGGGTTCACCCCTTCACCCCTTCCCTGTACACAACGTGAAGAGTTCAACCCTTCCCCCTCTTCCCCATACACAAACTGCAGAGAACAACAATTCCCCTCTTCCCTATAAACAAAGTAAAGAGTTCACCCCTTCCCCCTCTTCCCTTAACAAAGTGCAGAGTTCACCTCTTCCCCCACTTCCCTATACACAAAGTGAAGAGTTCACCCCTTCACCCTTCCATTTCCACAAAGTGGAGTTCACCCCTTCACCCCTTCCATATAAACAAATTGAAGATTTCACCCCTTCCCTATACACAAAGTGTAGAGTTCACCCCTTCCCCCTCTTCACATACACAAAGTGAAGAGCTCACCCCTTCACCCTTCCCTATAAACAAATTGAAGATTTCACCCCTTCCCTATACACAAAGTGTAGAGTTCACCCCTTCCCCCTCTTTCACATACACAAAGTGAAGAGCTCACCCCTTCACCCTTCCCTATAAACAAATTGAAGATTTCACCCCTTCCCTTAACAAAGTGCAGAGTTCACCCCTTCACCCCTTCCCTATACACAAAGTGCAGAGTTCACGCCTTCCCCCACTTCCCGATAAACAAATTGAAGATTTCACCCCTTCCCTTAACAAAGTGCAGAGGTCACCCCTTCACCCCTTCCCTATACAGAAAGTGAAGAGTTCACCCCTTCCCTTAACAAAGTGCAGAGTTCACCCCTTCACCCCTTCCCGAGACACAAAGTGAAGAGTTCACCCCTTCACCCCTTCCCTCTAAACAAATTGAAGAGTTCACCCCTTCCCCCTCTTCCCTTAACAAAGTGCAGAGTTCACCTCTTCCCCCACTTCCCTATACACAAAGTGAAGAGTTCACCCCTTCACCCTTCCATTTCCACAAAGTGGAGTTCACCCCTTCACCCCTTCCATATAAACAAATTGAAGATTTCACCCCTTCCCTATACACAAAGTGTAGAGTTCACCCCTTCCCCCTCTTCACATACACAAAGTGAAGAGCTCACCCCTTCACCCTTCCCTATAAACAAATTGAAGATTTCACCCCTTCCCTATACACAAAGTGTAGAGTTCACCCCTTCCCCCTCTTTCACATACACAAAGTGAAGAGCTCACCCCTTCACCCTTCCCTATAAACAAATTGAAGATTTCACCCCTTCCCTTAACAAAGTGCAGAGTTCACCCCTTCACCCCTTCCCTATACACAAAGTGCAGAGTTCACGCCTTCCCCCACTTCCCGATAAACAAATTGAAGATTTCACCCCTTCCCTTAACAAAGTGCAGAGGTCACCCCTTCACCCCTTCCCTATACAGAAAGTGAAGAGTTCACCCCTTCCCTTAACAAAGTGCAGAGCTCACCCCTTCACCCCTTCCCGAGACACAAAGTGAAGAGTTCACCCCTTCACCCCTTCCCTCTAAACAAATTGAAGAGTTCACCCCTTCCCTTAACAAACTGCAGAGTTCACCTCTTCCCCCTCTTCCCCATACACAAACTGCAGTGCTCACCAATTCCCCTCTTGCCTATAAACAAAGTGAAGAGTTCACCCCTTCCCCCTCTTCCCTTAACAAAGTGCAGAGTTCACCTCTTCCCCCTCTTCCCTATACACAAAGTGAAGAGTTCGCCTGTTCCCCCTCTTCCCCATACACAATGTGAAGAGTTCACTTCTTCCCCCTCTTCCCCATACACAAAGTGAAGAGTTCACCCCTTCCCCCTTTTCCCCTTACACAAAGTGCAGGGTTCACCCCTTCACCCCATTTCGTGTACAAAGATCAGAGTTCGCCGCTTCCCCCCCACCTTAGTGTACAAAGTGCAGAGTTCGCCCTTCCCCTTTCTCATTAATACACAAAGTCCAGAGTTCATTCCTTCCCCCCATTTCATGCACAAAGTGCAGAGTTCACTACTTCCCTCTCTTCCCTGTACAGAAAGTGAAGAGTTCACCCCTTCCCCCTTTTCCCCTTACACAAAGTGCAGGGTTCACCCCTTCACCCCATTTCGTGTACAAAGATCAGAGTTCGCCGCTTCCCCCCCACCTTAGTGTACAAAGTGCAGAGTTCGCCCTTCCCCTTTCTCATTAATACACAAAGTCCAGAGTTCATTCCTTCCCCCCATTTCATGCACAAAGTGCAGAGTTCACCCCTTCCCTCTCTTCCCTATACACAAAGTGAAGAGTTCAGCCCTTCCCCCCTATACGCAAAGTGAAGAGTTCACCCCTTCCCCCTCTTCCTTACACACAAAGTGAAGAGTTCACCCCTTCCCCCTCTTCCCTATACACAAAGTGAAGAGTTCACCCCTTCCTCCTCTTCCTTACACACAAGGTGAAGAGTTCACACCTTCCCCCCCCTTCCCTATACACAAAGTGAAGATTTCACCCCTTCCCCCTCTTCCGTATGCACAAAGTGAAGAGTTCACCCCTTCCCCCTCTTCCCTATACACAAAGTGAAGAGTTCAGCCCTTCCCCCTCTTCCGTATGCACAAAGTGAAGAGTTCAGCCCTTCCCCCTCTTCCCGATACACAAAGTGAAGAGTTCACCCCTTCCCCCTCTTCCCTATACACAAAGTGAAGAGTTCACCCCTTCCTCCTCTTCCTTACACACAAGGTGAAGAGTTCACACCTTCCCCCTCTTCGCGATACACAAAGTGAAGAGTTCAGCCCTTCCCCCTCTTCCCTATACACAAAGTGAAGATTTCACCCCTTCCCCCTCTTCCGTATGCACAAAGTGAAGAGTTCACCCCGTCCTCCTCTTCCCTATACACAAAGTGCAGAGTTCACCCCTTCCCTGTACACAAACTGAAGAGTTCACACCTTCCCCCTCCTCCCTATACACAAAGTGAAGAGATCACATCTTCCCTGTCTTCACTGTACACGAAGTGCAGAGTTCACCCCTTCCCTGTACACAAACTGAAGAGTTCACACCTTCCCGCTCTTCCCGATACACAAATTGAAGAGATCACATCTTCCCTGTCTTCCCTGTACACAAAGTGAAGAGTTCACCCCTTCCCCCTCTTCCCTATACACAAAGTGAAGAGTTCACCCCTTCCCCCTCTTCCCTATGCACAAAGTGAAGAGTTCGCACCGTCCTGCTCTTCCCCATACACAAAGTGCAGAGTTCACCCCATCCCCCTCTTTCCTATACACAAAGTGAAGAGTTCACCCCTTCACCCTTCCATTTCCACAAAGTGGACTTCACACCTTCACCCCTTCCATATAAACAAATTGAAGATTTCACTCCTTCCCTTAACAAAGTGCAGAGTTCACCCCTTCCCTATACACAAAGTGTAGAGTTCACCCCTTCCCCCTCTTTCACATACACAAAGTGAAGAGCTCACCCCTTCCCCCTCTTCCCTATAAACAAATTGAAGGTTTCACCCCTTCCCTTAACAAAGTGCAGAGTTCAACCCTTCACCCCTTCCCTGTACACAAAGTGCAGAGTTCACGCCTTCCCCCACTTTCCCATACACAAAGTGAAGAGTTCAACCCTTCCCCCTCTTCTCTATACACAAAGTGAAGAGTTCACCCCTTCCCCCTCTTCCCGATAAACAAATTGAAGAGTTCACCCCTTCCCTTAACAAAGTGCAGAGTTCAACCCTTCACCCCTTCCCTATACACAAAGTGCAGAGTTCACGCCTTCCCCCACTTTCCCATACACAAAGTGAAGAGTTCAACCCTTCCCCCTCTTCTCTATACACAAAGTGAAGAGTTCACCCCTTCCCCCTCTTCCCGATAAACAAATTGAAGAGTTCACCCCTTCCCTTAACAAAGTGCAGAGTTCACCCCTTCACCCCTTCCCTATACACAAAGTGAAGAGTTCACCGCTACCAATTCCCTATACACAAAGTGAAGAGTTCATCACTTCCCCCTCTTCCCAATACACAAAGTGAAGAGATCACCCCTTCACCCCTTCCCTCGAAACAAATTGAAGAGTTCACCCCTTCCCTTAACAAACTGCAGAGTTCACCTCTTCCCCCTCTTCCCCATACACAAACTGCAGAGTTCACCAATTCCCCTCTTCCCTATAAACAAAGTGAAGAGTTCACCCCTTCCCCCTCTTCCCTTAACAAAGTGCAGAGTTCACCTCTTCCCCCTCTCCCCTATACACAAAGTGAAGAGTTCACCTGTTCCCCCTCTTCCCCATACACAAAGTGAAGAGTTCACCCCTTCCCCCTTTTCCCCATACACAAAGTGCAGAGTTCACCCCTTCACCCCATTTCGTGTACAAAGTGCAGAGTTCGCCCGTCCCCTTTCTCCTCTATACACAAAGTCCAGAGTTCATTCCTTCCCCCCATTTCATGTACAAAGTGCAGAGTTCACCCCTTCCCTCTCTTCCCTATACAGAAAGTGAAGAGTTCACCCCTTCCTCCTCTTCCCGATACACAAAGTGAAGAGTTCAGCCCTTCCCCCTCTTCCCTATACACAAAGTGAAGTGTTCACCCCTTCCCCCTCTTCCTTACACACAAAGTGAAGAGTTCACACCTTCCCCCTCTTCCCTATACACAAAGTGAAGAGTTCACCCCATCCCCCTCTTTCCTATACACAAAGTGAAGAGTTCACCCCTTCACCCTTCCATTTCCACAAAGTGGACTTCACACCTTCACCCCTTCCATATAAACAAATTGAAGATTTCACTCCTTCCCTTAACAAAGTGCAGAGTTCACCCCTTCCCTATACACAAAGTGAAGAGTTCACCCCTTCCCTTAACAAAGTGCAGAGTTCACCCCTTCACCCCTTCCCGAGACACAAAGTGAAGAGTTCACCCCTTCACCCCTTCCCTCTAAACAAATTGAAGAGTTCACCCCTTCCCTTAACAAACTGCAGAGTTCACCTCTTCCCCCTCTTCCCCATACACAAACTGCAGTGCTCACCAATTCCCCTCTTGCCTATAAACAAAGTGAAGAGTTCACCCCTTCCCCCTCTTCCCTTAACAAAGTGCAGAGTTCACCTCTTCCCCCTCTTCCCTATACACAAAGTGAAGAGTTCGCCTGTTCCCCCTCTTCCCCATACACAATGTGAAGAGTTCACTTCTTCCCTCTCTTCCCTGTACAGAAAGTGAAGAGTTCACCCCTTCCCCCTTTTCCCCTGACACAAAGTGCAGGGTTCACCCCTTCACCCCATTTCGTGTACAAAGATCAGAGTTCGCCGCTTCCCCCCCACCTTCGTGTACAAAGTGCAGAGTTCGCCCATCCCCTTTCTCATTAATACACAATGTCCAGAGTTCATTCCTTCCCCCCATTTCATGCACAAAGTGCAGAGTTCACCCCTTCCCTCTCTTCCCTATACACAAAGTGAAGAGTTCAGCCCTTCCCCCCTATACGCAAAGTGAAGAGTTCACCCCTTCCCCCTCTTCCTTACACACAAAGTGAAGAGTTCACCCCTTCCCCCTCTTCCCTATACACAAAGTGAAGAGTTCACCCCTTCCTCCTCTTCCTTACACACAAGGTGAAGAGTTCACACCTTCCCCCCCTTCCCTATACACAAAGTGAAGATTTCACCCCTTCCCCCTCTTCCGTATGCACAAAGTGAAGAGTTCACCCCTTCCCCCTCTTCCCTATACACAAAGTGAAGAGTTCAGCCCTTCCCCCTCTTCCGTATGCACAAAGTGAAGAGTTCAGCCCTTCCCCCTCTTCCCGATACACAAAGTGAAGAGTTCACCCCTTCCCCCTCTTCCCTATACACAAAGTGAAGAGTTCAGCCCTTCCCCCTCTTCCGTATGCACAAAGTGTTCACCCCTTCCTCCTCTTCCCGATACACAAAGTGAAGAGTTCACACCTTCCCCCTCTTCCCTATACACAAAGTGATGAGTTCACCCCTTCCTCCTCTTCCTTACACACAAGGTGAAGAGTTCACA